>NC_089588.1:78145583-78518917 GCF_019320115.1 Miscanthus floridulus
TCATCATCATCGTCGTCATCATCACTGCTCACGTCTTCTCCCCGATCCCGTGCCTCCTGCTTCTACCGTTTCACCTTCTTCATCTGCTCTCTTGCTTTCTTGTCCCGCTCGGCCGCGAGTCGATTCGCCGCCGCCATGGCCTTGTCCTTAGGCAGCGAAACCGAACTGTCCTTGAAGACTAGCCCCCTCGGCTGGTTCCAACGTCACAAAGGCGAGTATTAAAAAATGGAGATTCAGGAAAAAGAAAAGAGCACGGGAGAAGAGGGCTTACGAATTCAAAGAACCCAAGTTCTGGCTGCATTGGGGGATGTCCGGGCACCGGATACATAATGTCGAGGACACTGCCTCTAGAATCCTTTGTCGGCTCCATCACCTCCTTAATGCGCTGCGCCACTTCTGAAAAAGGGAGTGCCTCATCAACAAGCACCGTCCCCTCGAACGACATTCCGGGCATCATCCGATGCAAGGGAACCACGCGCGCCATTAGCGGCGCCACCCTCCTCGCATGATAGGCGCCGATAATCCCCATCCCCTTTATGCCCCGATCCTTCAAGGCTTGAAGGGCGGAAAGAAGGTCGGAGAGGTGTTTCTTGTCTTTGGACTGGACGCCCTAGCTCCACGACTCCAGAGCCTCTTCAATAAGGCATCTAGTGTACCTCGGTAGGGTGGCACTCGCATCATCCCTAACATAAAACCACTGCGAGTGCCATCCCTTGTTGGATGTCGCTAGACGCATGTATGGGTAACCCCTCGACCGAGTATGGCGCAGATGAATGTTGGCACATCCCATTGGCGCGTTCACATCTTTCCCCCCAATCTTCCTCTTCGACAAACTAATGTTAAAGAAATACCACCATAGATCAAAATGGGGATTGATCCCCAGGAAACCCTCGCATAGGGCAACAAATGCCTCCATGTGTTGAACCCCGTTGGGAGTTAGATGCTGCAGCTCCACCTCATAATAATCTAGCAGCCCCCGAAGGAATCTATGTGCGGGTACCGCGAATCCCCGCTCATGGAAGATGGCGAAAGAAATGACATACCCTTCGGGCGGCACCGGCTCACCCTCGTCGCCAGGTAGTAGCCACTCCTGGACGGTGGATAGCGGGCGGAGAAGGCCATGATGGATGAGGCCATCCAAACGATGTAGGGTGATGCTAGATCAACCCCACAACTCCATCAAAGCAATTGGGGAGAAAGGTGGGCGTGAGCTGGATGGCGACTACGGGGCAGGCGCAAGCTTGACGGTGGCTGCAACATGGATGCAAGCCGGCTGACGGTGGCGGCGCGGGCATAGGAGGCTAGGGCAATTGGCGGCGGGTGTTTCGAGACGCAGAGACAAGGGAGTGAAATACGGAACCATGGGGGCGAACCTCGTGGTTTTATAGGGGCGATGGACGCAAGAAGGGCAACCGTCCGCCTTGATCTCTGGGCCCACCCCGCGCCCCGCCGCGTCATGTCGCGGGTCACGCGCGCGCAGTCCCTATCCTCTCACCCCAAAAATCACAGTGGACGGTTCGCCTTCCCTAGGTGAATTCCGACTCTCTACCCACCTGGGAAACGCAAGCCACGAAGACCTTTTTTCTCTTTGGCCCACCTAGGGCCCAGAAGCTCGGCGGCCGGCCCAATTGAGGAAGGGTCCGCGAACAATCCGAAATCAAGGGCGCAAGCACTAGTTAGGTCAGCCCTGAATGAGTCCCCCACGAACGGGATGCCACGATCCCCTCGGAAAAACATCCAGTTGACGAAAAGCTAAGTCCTTCAGCCTTACCCGCGAAGGGACCAATACAACCCCCGGGCGACTCTACTCGAATCACCCGGGGGCTCGGGGGCTACACCCATCGGGTGCGCTCGCGCGCACCCTTCAGCAAAGTAACTTCGATGAAATCAAAAAACACCATCTAGGCGGTTCTACTCGAATCACCTAGAGGCTTGGGGGCTACTGTCGAGGACCTAGTACCGGGGTACCCCAGAAGGTGGAACTAATAACCACCGAACGTTAAAAACTTCTGGACGCATAAGAGCGCAGTTTCATCCCTTGTTCGAATGATAGGAGTTTGGTTTCACCTCGCCCGACACCTTTTGAGATAACTTTGCCTCGCCCGAGGGCTCAGGGTTAGTCTCCGTCTCGCCCGACGCCTTTGGGGTAGGCTCGGTCTCGCCCGAGGGCCAAGGGATAGACTCCGTCTTGCCCGACGCCTTTGAGGTGGCTCTGCCTCGCCCGAGGGCTCAGGGCTAGTCTCCGTCTCGCCTGACGCCTTTAGGGCGGGCTCGGCCTCGCCCGAGGGCTGAGGGATAGATTCCGCCTCGCCCAACCCCAGAGGGGCAGGGTCGGTCTCGCCCAAGAGATAGGGATTGGTCTCCGTTTCGCCCGACGGCAAGGAACGAGCCTCACCCTGCTCCATATCTAAAGACTGGATTCATCTTACCTGACAACTTCTCTCCGTTCCCTCAAGATGATAGGTACAGGGAAAGACAAGACGTTCGGGTCAACCATGGCTCCAAGGACCATACCCTGCGCCTTGGCAGGAAAAGTACTGCCAGGGGATGACGGGACAGGTGCTTTAGACCCTTCCGGGCGCCGCAGAGCCCGAAAGGTTGTACAGGTGCGTGCTCCTCGCCCTGTAGAGTTGTAGGCGCCGCCTTCACCCCTAGGACACGGAACCCGACGAAGATATACGACAACCGCTACGCTCCAGAAAAGGATTTGCTATCTCCACGAACGACGGATATTCCGTCACCACGCTATGGACCTGAGGGAGCGGCGCTCGCTTCCCGACCCCTCAGGTCTGCCAAGTCAGAAGGCCTTGACCACGGCGTTACGCCGGACCCCGACCCCTCGTCCCTCCGACAAAGACTCACAGGAACCAGAAGGCGTGCGGAGCAAGACTGGGAGAGGCTAATAAGTCAAAACCACTGTACTACAGCCCATACCCTGCGTAGGGCAGCGTTCTGTAATCAACCTGACATTCTACAGAGACATCGACAGTATTGTAGGCACTTATCTTCCTTCGCACTCATCAGAATGAAGAACGAGGTCGGGTAGACATGAGCCACAAGATTAGGTAAAGCCCTCATCCTTGTAAAGCCAGCCCCTTCATCTATAAAAGGGGATGCGCTTCTCCCATCAAAGGGGGAGGACTTTTGACCGAACAATACAAGACACACGCATAGTCAAGCTGCTGCCAAGGTCTTGACCTCCTTTCAACCCTTCCATCAGAGACTTGGGATCAGTCCCTCTCTTGATCGTTTGTACCCCCTACTACGAACCGTTCACGGTGCTAATAACACGAGCAGCAACAAACTGGACGTATGGACATTCGGCCCGAACCAATATAAATCTTGTGTCCTTTAACGCACCATCCGAGCCTAACGCACATTACTATAAATTTACTTGCTGGTGTTCGTACGAAACACCGACATGCATTACCTCTGCGCTGTATGTACATGGCGCTACATCCTAAAGCGTTGTTTTAGTCTGTTCGGCTGGGCTTATACAATTATATATGATCGTAGCTTATAAGTTGGAATAGTATTTTTTATCGCATCAAACCAGCCAAACCAGTCAATAATAAATAATCCATGATCCTTTACGACGAAACGAACAGACCATCCCTGGTATTAATCGGTGGTGAGCAAGGATTCTTTACAAACTTGTCTAACACACAAATGAGAAGAGCAGAATAAACCAAATGAGAAGAGCAGAATAAACCGGAGAGCTTCCCTGTGTTCTCTCCCTCTGACTCTGATCGAGAGTTTTTTTTCCGTTCGGCTGACTGAATCTTGACTAAAAAACATTATTCTGACTAAAATGTTGTGAAAGAAAAATACTATTCTGGTTGAAAAAAAAACATACAAATCGAATATGGATTAAGCGGCCTTTGTATTATAGATTAGAAAAAACTGGGAACCTCGTAGGCATCTGGACTTGCCGTGTGGGCCGCGTCACGTGGGCCTCCCGTGTCTCGTGTTGGCGTCAGCCTGATGTGGGTAAGTTTTTCTTTTCTTTTTACAAATACAGATGTATTCATTGTATATATTACGTATATGTACAAATGTACTTACTACTATGCTGGCCGGTGTGGCTCCGCCACTGGCTCGCACAGCAGCGGTGGCTCGGGGCTCAACGCGGCGTGCGGGCCCGAGCTCGCCAATCCCTGTTCGACAGCGGCCTGCCGTAACAGTTGCGCCGCACCGCGATGACGGGCCAACGCCACCCCCATCCGCCGCCAGGTGGGCCACACGGCAGCCAGGTCCGCCCGTCAGCCGCTGGCGTGGCCGCGCGCGGCAGCTCGCCGAAACGCCGGAACAGCAGCGCCGCTCCTAGGCGACCGCCCCTCGCCGCTCGCCCACCTCTGCCATCTGGCCCCACGATAGCCGGGTCCGCCCGTCAGCCAAGAGCTGACCTCGTCGCATGTACGGCAGCGCCACCAGCCTTCGGATGGAGCATCCGGCGGCCAACAGTAATGCCGGCCACGTGTCCAAGGCGCTCGCCCGTTCAGGCCGGCGCATCTAAAGAGAGTAAAAAACTGGGCAGGGCCGGCCGTCCCGCAACCCCCTCCCCTCCCCTCGCCACCACCGTCTTAATGGTGGCTCCGGTGGTTGCACCCACCCGGCCACCCCAAGCTCTCTCCCGCTCCCGGTCTTCCGTCTTCCGACCCGCTTCCCCATCCGCCCCGGCGACTCCTATATATTCGCGGCCGTCCTCTCCACCACACCTTCCAAACTCGTAAGCTCGCTCCCTCCGGCCACACCGGGCTAGCTAGCCTTGCCGACGCGCACCACGCCAGCAGCTAGCCATGAGCAGCCATCAGCCAGAAACCACGGCTCCCGCCGCCGGCTCCACCGGCGGCGGCGGCACGATCAAGAACGCGCGGCACCGTACAAGCCCTCTCAAGCAGTGCTACCACCTAGCAATCTCCAACGCGCTGTACCTCCTCCTCGCCCCGGCCGTCGCCTACGCCGCGCACCGCCTGTCCCACCACACCCCTTCCGACCTCGCCTTGGCGACCCGCTCCGCCGCCACCGCCAACCCGCCCCTCGCCATCTCTCTCCTGGTCCTCTCCACCGTCCTCGCGACGGCGTACCTGATGCGGCGCCCGCGCGCCGTGTACCTGCTCGACTTCGCGTGCTACAAGCCGGGACCCGAGCACGTGGTGACGCGGGAGAGGTTCATGCGGCAGTCGGAGGCGGCGGGGGTGTTCACGCCCGACAACCTGGCGTTCCAGCGGAAGATCCTGGAGCGGTCGGGGCTCGGGCAGGGGACCTACTTCCCCAGCGCCGTGCTCAACGTGCCGCCCAACCCGTGCATGGCGGAGGCCCGCGCCGAGGCCGAGGCCGTCATGTTCGGCGCCATCGACCAGGTGCTCGCCAAGACGGGCGTCCGCGCCAGGGACATCGGGGTCGTCGTCGTCAACTGCAGCCTGTTTAACCCGACGCCGTCGCTGTCCGCCATGATCGTCAACCACTACAAGCTCCGTGGGAACGTCGCCAGCTACAACCTCGGCGGCATGGGGTGTAGCGCCGGGCTCATCTCCATCGACCTCGCCAAGCAGCTGCTCCAGGTAACCGATCGATCGGATCATTTTTCCTCTCCTCTATCTGCGAGTGTGACGACTGACGAGCGTTCGGGGTGGTTCAGCCACCGCAGCTGCTGGTTGCGTGGCGGTTGCCGCCGGCCGGTGATGCGTGAACGGAGGGTTGAGTTGAGATCGAGCGGTCTGACGAAGCAGGGGAGTTCTGACTTAGGTTTGACTCTGCATTTATAGTACGACGGAACACGTGTAGGGTGTAGTCTCGCTTGTGCGGTGGTTGAAAGGTTTGGTACGGAAATTTGGTCAGTGGAGTTTCAGATGAACATTACTGATTCGGTTAGAAATTAATTGATCATACTAGATAGAAATGGATTAGGTAGCAATTCTCATCTGCAATTGAATTAGTCATTAACTTGGGCTATTAGTTTGACGGTTGTGAGGAATTCAGTATAGTTTTGCTAATATACTTTTGAAAACCATTTGATCCTTATGTTTTGCGAAGATCATTATGAGATAGAGAGTTTCTTTATGTATATGTGCCTTGCGCCAAATCTAGCTGTACATATGTAGGATCAAAGTAGTAATTAGGAAAATTTGGCTGTCTATGCAACTTCAAGTTTTAGCAAAATTTCGGAGAAGTTGGAACGTTCATAATAGAATACAATTTCATGTGAACATGTGATACATATATTTGAGTTGCTAGCTGCTACTTATGCGCGCGGAATTTAGTGTAGTTTTGCGAAGATGCTTTGCAAAGACCTTTTGAAAATGAACCAGAGTTTCTGCGCGTATATTTTTGCGTCAAATCTTGGTGTAGATCAAATTAATAATTAGCAAAAAAAAAAATTAAGTGTGTCATCAAAGTATAAATAAAGTTTAACAAACATTTGGAACACTTTGGAAGTTCTCAAAAGCTTAGAATTTGGGAAAAGTTTAGCGAGCTTTGGCTTCGTATAAAAAGTAGAAAGGCCTGGCAAATTTTGCCTTGAAGGGTTGAAAGCGAAAGTGGGACATTCCAGTTAGTGGTATCGTTCGTTGCCGTTCCTAATCAACTTTTGATTGGGGTTTTTAATTTCGGTATTGCAAAAATTTCGGCCATCACCGAAATTACCGTATTTCGCAAAATTTCACCGAATTTTTTTAGAGACTAGCAGATGAAGTATGCTTTTTTTTTAAAAAAAGATCTAAACAAATATTAATATGATTTATGACTACACATATATTGAATAGAAGAATATGTAATATAAATAATAGAAAATATGAGTCTCGAGTTATATAGCACATGTATTAGCGTATTACGAAATTTCATATTTTCTTTCAGCCACCACCGAAATTACTGATTTTTGCTAAATTTCGCCCAAATTTTGAACCCTGCTTCTGATTTTCTAACTTATATATCATCTTCGTCATCAGTATCGTATTGATGTCATCACCAAATTGTATGTTATATATAAGTTGAAAATATAGCGGGCTTCCGATCTACTGGAATTCGTTTTTTTAACCGTTTTCAGGACACAGAAACCTTTTTGCGGAGGAAAATCTGCCGGTTTTGGAAGATTGCCAAATTGAACAGTTCCTATCACCCTGTAACTGCCAACCATCGCAAGAGAGCTATCTGTCGGTCCTGCTCATTCACTTGGGGTGTTTGGTTCCGTGGACTAAATTTTAGTCCATGTCACATCAGACGTTTGGATGCTATTTAGGAGAATTAAATATGAGTTACTTATAAAACTAATTACATAGATGGAGACTAATTTACGAGACGAATTTATTAAGCCTAAGTAATCCGCCATTACCACATATTCACTGTAGCACCACATTGTCAAATCATGGACTAATTAGGCTTAAAAAATTCATCTCGCAAATTAGCCATAATCTGTGTAATTAGTTATTTTTTTTATCTATATTTAATACTTTATATATGTGTCCAAACATCCGATGAGACAGCTAAAATTTTCAAATAGGAACCCCCTTACATTCACTCGAGTGTGCACCCACAACCCAATAATCGCCATCACCCAATCACTCGAAATGGCCACGTCAGGAGTGTTGGGGTAGCTCCTGATTGATCACCAGTGTAACCAACCAACGCGAACTGCACCCTGCTGCTGCTGCTTCCTCCCGTCCCGTCCGATCCGTTGCTCGCCCCTTTCTCTCTCAGCTCGCTCCGAACGTGTTAATGGCGACCGGCCGGCCGGTGGCCTGCATCCTGCAGCTGCCGCACGTACCGGCATGGGCAGCGCTAGCTGTGCCTGTGCATGCAGTTCATCAGTCCCTGCAGCTATCCCTCGCCATTGATGGTTGATGACGGCAGCTAGCTGACTGAAAGCTCGCGGAGTAAATGCGAGTCACAAGGAGTAAATGCTTCGATCGAGTAGCTGGGACGATCGATGGGCGCAGCGCAGGCGTCGCGAAACTTCTCGCGCCAATGCCAACGCGCACGGGTCACTCAGGGCCGACGACGACGACGACCGGTGAATCGTCTGGTCAGAATCAGATCAGACGAGATAGCAGTAGCACACGCTGCTGCGTGACCTCCCTTTTCTTTTTTTGTGAATTCCTGAGCAGCTGAACCTAAACGACGATTGCATGGGTTACTGCTTGCAGGTGCACCGGAACACGTACGCGCTGGTGGTGAGCATGGAGAACATCACGCTGAACTGGTACTGGGGCAACAACCGCTCGATGCTCATGTCCAACTGCCTCTTCCGGATGGGCGGCGCCGCCGTCCTCCTCACCAACCGCGGCGGCTCCGACCGCCGCCGCGCCAAGTACCAGCTCATGCACACGGTGCGTACCCACCACGGCGCCGACGACCGCGCGTACCGGTGCGTGTTCCAGGAGGAGGACGAGACGGGGCGCGTGGGCGTGGCGCTCTCCAAGGACCTCATGGCAGTCGCTGGCGAGGCGCTCAAGACCAACATCACGACGCTGGGGCCGCTGGCGCTCCCCATGTCGGAGCAGATCCTGTTCCTGGCCTCCCTCGTGGCGCGCAAGGTGTTCGGCGTCCGGGGCCTCCGCCCCTACATCCCGGACTTCAAGATGGCGTTCGAGCACTTCTGCATCCACGCCGGCGGGCGGGCGGTGCTGGACACCATCGAGAAGAACCTGGAGCTCAGCGCCTGGCACATGGAGCCGTCCCGCATGACGCTCAACCGGTGGGGGAACACCTCCAGCAGCTCGCTCTGGTACGAGCTGGCGTACACGGAGGCGCAGGGCCGGGTCCGGCGAGGGCACCGCGCGTGGCAGATCGCGTTCGGGTCCGGGTTCAAGTGTAATAGTGCTGTGTGGCGCGCGCTGCGGACGATTGATCCGAAGAAGGAGAGCGCCGTCGGGAACCCATGGGTGGACGAGATCCATAGGTTCCCCGTCGAGGTGCCCAAGGTGGAGAGCGTCGTCGTGTCCTGACGAGTGACGAGGACGGCTCTGGTTCTCTCTGGTCGTCGGAGGACGAGCTACAAGATTGCTACTAGTACTGCTGTTCTTCTTCTTCGTCGTCCTGAAAATTCTTTATTAAGTATGTCGACAAAACAAAAGTGCGTGCTGATGGAGTGTGGCGGCGTAATTTGATACAGGGAAGCTCTGTAACTGTAAGAATACCTTACATACAACAAGTGTGATGATTGGATGAGATGTACTGTCGCTGACATGGTTTGGAGCTTCGATCGGAAGCAGAAACCTGATGTGGAGTCTTTGGGTTTGGCACATGAATAATAATAAGGACTGAAAACTGTACGAACTTAAAACAAGCCCAATCGGGTGACTGAAACTTGTCCAAACTTGAAAGTTGTATGTACATGGTTATGTGGTACTGTATTTCATTGGACTGGGCCTTATTGGATACCCCCTTGAATTGTGTTATTTTCACTCGGCCCAGTTATGGCGGTGTGCCCAATTGGGTGACTTGTGTGTATGGGCTTAATGAATACTTTGGGCTGGAACGCCACCTTGTTTTCGTAATGCAACCTGGTGTTGGGCTTAAGTTATGGTTGCAGCATCAACTGAGCAGAGCTAGGTTGTTTGCCATTGTGGAAGAACCTGCCGACTCCACCGAATCTCTCTCTAGTCTACGACCATGGATCATGCCTACAGTCCTGCATTTTCTAGTATAATAATTACTTTTTCATTCAGAGATACTAGACTTATATGATGATGTGTCCTCGTCGACGGTGCGACCCTTTTAACAACTTGTTTAATTTCAATTTAGGTCATGTTTAGATCAACTAGAACTAAAGTATAGTAGAACTAAAATTTAGGTGGATCACTTTTATTCCAATGTTATTTGGATACATGGACTAAAAGTGAACTAAAAGCCAAAAAAACATTCCTTGACCTAAGACCAATGGCTAGTTGGATTGGGAACTAAAAATTAGTTCACTTTAATTCACATGTTTGAATATCTGGGTCTAAAGTTCAGTTAGTGGTATCCAAACATGCACTTAGAGCATCTCCAGTAGTTCCAAAAAAATCAATGATTTTTTCCAAGTGGCTACAAAATTGGGAGTATATTTATTGAGCATCTCCAACAGTTTCCCAAAATTCGGCTCCTAAAATAAGGACAATTTTGCATCAAGAGTCCTAAACTATTTCCAAATCACTCTAACCATTTTTATACTTTTCTTTCTCTCTTGTACATTTGCACTAAGAACCATGTCCTACTTCTTATTCTTCCACACATCCTTCCACCTCTAGATTGGTCAATCGATGTGTGCGCTTATATTTCCACGCGACTGCGGTTGATTTTCCTAAGTGAGGAAAGATATATTGGGATTTAAGATAGGGACTTGCTGGAGATGCTGGAGATGCTCTTACCTTATAAACTTGCGGATGCGGGTGCATTCATGCCAGAACAAAAAAATAGTAATTATGGTCAAATTTTCACTATATATGCATGAATTCATCGCTACCAATTATCATGAAAGTATATGCACCCACAGCAATGTATCCCCTTTGAGTTTGATCTAGCTTCATCCCTGCGTTCGAGGCATGGGTGTGCATGTAACATCCACAAAAACGAGTGTTAGGATATATTCCGTAAAATGAAGAAACAGGAGGCGATGGTGCGACATGCAACTACGCTGGTGGTGGATAACAGCGCATTGGCGTTCTGACTGCATCGGTGTAGGCCGGGCAGAGCGAACAATGAAGGTGGCACTGGTACCTCGAGGTGCCACGTTTGCTTTACCGTAGCCAAGCAGTCAAAGGTCAACGGAGCCCCTTTGCTTATATATTGTAAGTAAACCCGATGCATCCGGCATTAATCGAAGTAGCGAACGTGCCAATGGTGCCTTCTTGCGCTGTATACGAGTACTACTTTACATACTCCTGTACTACTGAAATTGCCAACGGTGTCTAAGGCTTTGTTCGGCTGATGGTTTCTGTGGCATAAGTCGACTGAATCTGATTTTTTGTGAGAGAAATATATTGTACTATGACTGATAAACAAGCTGATAAGTTCACCATCTGTAGGCTCCATTCGTGTGTCCTTAAATCCGGCTTGATCCACTTCTTTTTTCATCCGGAACAGTGTTTCCCTCTCACAGATTCCTCCAGATTCATCCAAATTCCTCCAGAATTCCTCTAAATTGCTCTAAGCGAATGGGGCGTAGAGGTACTAGCTCTGAGCGGTGGACAGCTGTACAAGCACGTGACGCAGTGCAGGTTCCGAGGTGGGAAGCCTCGTCGATTTTGACCTGGCTGATCGTTGAGGGCGTGTTTAGTTAGATCCAAATTTTTTTTTGAGTTTTGGCTACTGTAGTAGTTCGTTTTTATTTGACAATTAGTGTCTAATTATGGACTAATTAGGTTCGAAAGTTTTGTCTCGCGATTTCTCACCCAACTGTGCAATTAGTTTTTTTTCGTCTACATTTAGTACTCCATGCATGTACCGCAAGATTCGATGTGATAGGTACTGCGCAAAATTTTTTGAGAACTAAACATGCCCTGATTTTGCGTGGAACTGTGGAAGGGCAAAAAGTGAAGAAGTTGCATTGCATTGCATTGCATGCAGCCGCTTGGGCCTTGACCTTTGAGTGCTTCTGGGGTCGACGACGTTTTCATCAAAGGAACGTGTACCGACCGGGTCCTACGAGCATGTGCTGTTTTTGTTTTTCCTTTTTTTGTGACGAACATATACGATATACGAGCATGACGAGTTCTTCGATCGAGATGGCAAAAATATATCTAAACACTACCCCCAACTAGCTAACTCCCACGCTTAACCTTACACAATTTTCTCCTCATTTAACCGCTCCAGCTATTCAAATATACTTCCTCTATTCTGAAGTATAGTGTGTTTTGTTTTAATTAGTCCTAAGTCAAAATTTTCTTATTCTAACTAAAACTAGTTAAGGTTAAAGAAAATTACACCGACCCTACGGGACATCGGATTAGTTTCAATAAATCAGCCACACAATATATCTTATACACATATTAATATATTTCTCTGTAAACTTGATTTCTTTAGAAGAAAAAAATTAGCACGAAACAAATACTTAAACACGCTGTCACACTTCTTGGCAGATTTTGCCTAAGCCGTGCGCAGCTTAGGGTAAAGTTTGGCAAGGATGCATATAGATATGCAGGTGAGGTAGAGATTAGAACATTAATTAATGACATGCCAAATTGTGGAAGTAAAATAAATAGTTCGCTACAAAATTCATAGTAAAGTGTGGTAGCGAACTAAACAAGCATGTCCTAGATTTTAGAACGGGCCGGGGGGGGGGGGGGGGGTATAATATAGTATGATCTAAACGCCTACTCCCTCTCTCTCATAATAAAATAAGTTTCTAGAAATTTTTACACAGATTGAGGACACTGACAAAGGACATCTCTTCATCTCCTTTCCTCTTCCAAAGGACATCTCTTGAATTTGGCAGTTTGTGTTTGCATGCACTCATGATTAGCTTCCATGCATATTGGGAGACAATGTTCCATGTTTATATGTAGAATTAATGTTAATTTTCTGGGGCAAACATTAAATCTTAGAAAACTTATTACTAGTGTTTATTATGGGATGGAGGGATTATGCTTTAACTCTTGAGATATGGAAGGGCATGAGGCACGTCTACTTGAACCAAGGGTCTAAACAAGGCAGCGAACATATGTGAAGCTGGTATGGTGGCACCCCCCCCCCCCCCCCCCCCCCCCCCCCCCCCCCCCCCCCTAGCTTAGTTATTAGCTAGGTCAAGGTCAAGCACAGCTGCATCAATTTATCAGTAATTTTAGTAAACCTAGGTGATGACTGCTTCGATCATATCGGTACATCGAATTCAATTCCATGGAGTCCACTCTTCCCAATAGTCATTTAGTGGTCTTTTTACATGGCCCAGGGGCAAGGTCAACTGGAGTTCGCTCCAAGATGAGTCTGCCAATGATTCACGCCGCATTGCGTGCATTGATTTCTCCACCATGGATT
Source organism: Miscanthus floridulus (assembly GCF_019320115.1). Classification (NCBI taxonomy): domain Eukaryota; kingdom Viridiplantae; phylum Streptophyta; class Magnoliopsida; order Poales; family Poaceae; genus Miscanthus; species Miscanthus floridulus. The sequence continues at coordinate 78,158,535 of NC_089588.1, forward strand.
TCTTTCCCCCTCGTTTCGTTTCTTCAGTTTTACTACCATGTTTGGTTGTTATGCCTTTTCCATTAAGGCCTTGTTCCTCCAAATTCTAAGTTTTTTCACTCTCTCTCTATCACATCAATTTTTGAACATATGCATGGAGCATTAAATGTAGATAAAAAAATAACTAATTACACAGTTTGGTTGTAAATCACGAGACGAATCTTTTGAGTCTAGTTAGTCCATGATCGGACAAAGTTTATCAAATACAAACGAAACGTGCTACAGTGTCCAGATTGCAAAAATTTACAATCTAAACAAGGCCGTAAAGTAGTGTACAAACAAACACAGTGTACGTCGTTTACCTGTTTCAGTACAAGGCACGTGGGTCCGGGTCAGCTAGCATGCCTAACTCAAGTGCAGTACTTTCTCGTTCAGAAGTGGCCTAGTTACAGAGAAAAAAGAAAAGATAGATCACTGACATGCAAAAAACTCAATGTAAAGATCCAACTAGTAGTTTTACTCAAAGTCATCTTTATTAGGTGTCTCTTCTTTTTTGAGGAAATTAAGAATTTAACTAGAGAGGATGATTCTACTACGTACCTGTTTCAAACAGGTCTCAAAACAACTGATACATCTATGGAGAAAAGCACCTTTTGAGAAGGAAAATAAATAAATGAAATAGCAGCTAGCAGTGACGACGCCAGGCCGGCCGGATCGGATCTGCACGATGAATATGGAACAGAAAAAAAAAAAACAGCGGACTAAAACTACGTGTGTACGTACATCGTCGTGCAAATGTACAATCATTCATGTGGCAAGGTTGGTACGAGAACAAAGTTCCTGCACGTTGTAGAGGAACTGGCGTCCCCAAACCAAACTAGCGATCTGAAAATTAAATGGCACACGCAATTGTAGACTTAGCGACGGTACATGAGCAAATTAAAACCACATACTCTCGGTGCATACGCAAATGTCTGGTCTGGGACCTAATCACCTAGCTAACTAATGTAGGATTATTTGATTGACCTCGTTTCTCTGACAAATTCAAATTTTACTTTAATTGTTAGCAACAAATTACCACAATTAACCTTGGACAAAGTGTCTTGCCGCATAAATCCGGCAAAATAAAAAAAATCTATACCACGTGGCACCAAGTGCTAAGAAAGTGTGACATGGTGCTAAGCAAATAACTAGTACATAAAAACTTAGTTGCCCTGTCAATATTAGGCATGAACCGGACATTTCGCATGTCCTTAGAATTCATTTTGGTCGTGTTTGGCTACTTTATACAGAACTTCATGGTGACACCCCGTCTCCTTCGTTTTTTATTCTATAGGAGAAAAAATCCTGGTCTTTATGCTCTGCAAAACACGGTCGTACTATCATGACTTGGGGGTTTATTGACCACAAACTTAGGCCGTGTTCGGCTGCTTTATAAGTACCATAATATAGAATTTCAAAACTGATATAAAAAATACTTCCCATCCAAAAATAAATGCATTTTCTACATCTAGATATGCATTCTCTTCCATACCCTTTTGTTTTTGTGAATTTTCTCTGCTGTACCTTGTTTCATCTTGCTTCGATGGAGTTCGACAGGTTACTTCATTTTTGCTACACATCCCAACGTGTTCACTCGAATTAAATAAACCTACAAGTTGAAAATTTTCAATTTCAAATATAGAAGCACGCGAGGACTTTTCCAAGTCATACTCAGGCGTATGCACAGGAAAACCAAAAAATTCAGGGTCCAATGTGCAAGAAAGAGATGCACTAGGCTCTCCTCGGAGTCAAGCTCCCCATCTCCACCTCCACAAGAAACAAGACGAGGCCGTCTCGCCATCGCTGCTACTCCTATTTAAGAGCTGCCGGAGGTGGGAGGAGATCCGGCGAGCCGTTTTCCCCCTGTCAAGATTCAGGAACCAGACTCCTCCGGTCCTCCCTCCGGTCTCACTCCAGCCGCCGGTCCGCTGCGCAACCGTTTGCCATTGCCAGGTATACAGTCTGCCCCTTTTCATACTTTGGTGAAATTTTTTCCGCCGGCGCTCGGGGTCTGGAACACCAGTTCTAGGGTCGCGGCATGGTTTAGGGTCGCGCGCTCGTGCCTGCGCATTTGTTTCCTCGGAGGCACCCTCACCTGCGCCGCGGGTCGAATTTTTCGTCTCCTGGTAGCCGGCGTCGCGCCCTCTTCTTGTTTTGGGTGGGTTGCCTGGTTGAATTGATCCCATTGCTGTAGGATTTAATTCCTTCGCCGAAACCAATCAGATCCGAATCTTTATTCCTGTCCATTGCGCAATACCTATTTGGTGGTGTTTTACTTCCTGTGAAGTGTGAACTCGTGCAGATGCAACACTACTCATTCACAGGGGCACCACTTAGTGTTGGTTAATCCTGTGAATATAGTCAACTATGCTAATTGAGAATCGCCGAGAGCTGCATGGCTGCTGTGGATGCTCGTGATGCTTTGTTTTGATTTATCGAAAACAGAGGAGCGAAAGCTTTTGCCCAGTATTCCTAAACATTCAAGTTTGTTTTCCTGGAAATATTGGGGGTTCATTCTCATTGTCGATGAGCTGTAGAAATAGAAGATCGTGTTGACTTTGTTTGAATATTTTCATCCTAAAACTTGAGCTATAGAAATAGAAGATCGTGGCGACAATGGCACTCAACAAGGAGTACACATACGCGGAGCTGGAGAAGGAGCCGTACTGGCCGTTTGAGAAGCTGAGGATCTCCATCACTGGTGCTGGCGGGTTCATTGCCTCCCACATCGCGCGCCGCCTCAAGAGTGAGGGCCATTACATCATCGCATCTGACTGGAAGAAGAACGAGCACATGTCCGAGGACATGTTCTGCCACGAGTTCCACCTCGTGGACCTGAGGGTGATGGACAACTGCCTCAAGGTCACCACGGGGGTTGACCATGTGTTCAACCTCGCGGCTGATATGGGTGGGATGGGCTTCATCCAGTCCAACCACTCTGTGATCATGTACAACAACACCATGATCAGCTTTAACATGCTTGAGGCTGCTAGAATTAACGGTGTCAAGAGGTAATTTTTCGCCTGAAGGTGGCTCTTTGTTTATCATGCTTTTACCCCTGATGAGCTAATCTTATTGTCTCCAATGATAAAATTGTCCAATGAGGAAATCTTGAAATGCAAACAAACTGCAAAGATAATACTTTTGTCCATGAAAATTTTGCTGGTTTTCTACTGTGAAGAATTATTAAACAGTCCGCATTAATTACTATATTATGGAAAGCCGTTGATATGTTTGCACGTGCACCGGCACCACTTAGTATATTCTTTTTTGGGTTTGAAACTTTGGATTGGTCCACAAAGGGTATTCATTGGTCTCTTAGGCTCATTTGATTGATGGCGCTAAGCGACAACCTGGGAAAGTATCATAAGATTTATTATCCTGTTCCCATGCTGCACATAGCATATTCATGTGTAGACATAAATAGCTCATTGTGAAATATGCATTGGCGGGCTTTTCCACTTGTTGAGTTGGTGACGCCGGACAAGTATATCTTTGCCTGTCTCTCGTCTGTGACGTGAAGGTACTGACCTTGTCCATTTCTTTTGCCTAGATAATGGTCCTCTCATATACTTTCTTAATGTGTATAAAGTATTGAGAAACTTCCAAATATGATATTGAATTTGTGTGCACTTTTAACCTTTAAATGGTGCAGTTACAAAATTAAACGTTAAATTCGGAAAACATAAAACTTAGGAAATGTTTGCATCTGTTTGAAGGGCCCAAAACAAACTACTTTATGAGAGCATTGCTGTCAAATGCAACTGAGGTTAATTTAGTGCTCATCCCTTGAAACAAAGTTTGAAATTTCTGTCTGTTTCCATGGCAGGTTCTTTTATGCATCAAGTGCCTGCATCTACCCTGAATTTAAGCAGTTGGAAACTGTAGTTAGCTTAAAGGAGTCAGATGCTTGGCCTGCTGAGGTTTCTAAACTTTCACATTTCTTTATGCTTGTGTTTATTGCCTCTTACTTGAGCTGTGACTTGTGAAGGCGAAATGGTTTTAACTGAAGTGATGCCTAATTTTTAGCCTCAAGATGCCTATGGCTTGGAAAAACTTGCTACTGAGGAACTGTGCAAGCACTATACAAAGGATTTTGGCATTGAGTGCCGGGTCGGTCGCTTTCACAACATATATGGTCCCTTTGGAACATGGAAAGGTAAGTTGCTATCTGGTAACTAGTAATATTTTGCCAGTTTTTGTTGGTGCTCTCAATTTTCTAAATGATGTTGCCCTATGTTTATTATTTGGCAATATAGGTGGAAGGGAGAAGGCGCCTGCTGCTTTCTGCAGGAAGGCTTTAACCTCCACTGGGCGCTTTGAGATGTGGGGCGATGGCCTGCAAACCAGATCCTTCACATTTATTGATGAATGTGTTGAAGGTGTCCTTAGGTAAGCAAAATTTCATCTCACCTTTGGCTGCTACATTATAACACTTTCCTTTTCTTTCAGATATCTTAGGTTAAGCTCATACTAATTAACATCAACCTAGTCTTGCTACTATGTCCCAAGAGAAAGGTTTAGTTGTCTCTGACATGCAGTTTTCTAGGGGTGTGGTTGGACAAAAAGATATGCTTTGGTAAACACATTTTATATGGGCCTTAGTTTTTTTGTGTAAGGCCTTTCTTGAAACATTAATGTAGTCCCTACAGATCGATAAGGGCACTACTAAGTTGCTTTTGGCTCTTTAGAAATTCATACTTACTGCAAATTCTACAAGATGCAATGACAGGGTAGTTCTTCACTTCTAAAACAGACATGCTCCTTCTGAAACAGGCAAAATGTCCTGTAATTTCTGTTGTTTATGTCACTATTTAGCTTGGATGCTATGGCTATATTTGCATAAGTTCAACCTTAAACTGCAACCTAACAGTGCAATCTGCTAAAAGGTACTATTTTGCTAAATGTTTTCTCAACTAATAGTAATGAAGCATTGGAGAAAGGAAAAAAAACTATGAAATTTGCCTTCCATTTCTGAGCTTTGAATAAGTATCCTTGAAGCTTTGACATCTGCGGCAAGGATCTTCCAAAGCTCACAAAGTCTGTCATCACCTTTGTCTCTGCTTGAACATCAGAGATTGGAGTTGAAAAACAACACAACATTTGGTAGAAAACCGTGTTGTCATCACCTTGTCTTTGCTTGAACATCAGATATCAGAGTTGAAAAACAACATAACATTGGGTAGAAAACAAAAAAAAAAGGTGTGAATTTATCTTTCTTTGCTTCTGAGCTCTGAATCAGTATCCTTGAAGCCATATACATCTGCAGCAAGGATCTTCCAAAGCTCAGAAAGTCTGTGCTGTCATCACCTTTGTCTTTGCTTGAATATCAGAGATCGAAGTTGAAAAACAGCACAACATATATTATAACTTAAAAAATGTGAATGTGGCCTTCTACTTTTGAGCTTTGAATAACTATTCTTGAAGCCATATACATCTGTGGCAAGGACCTTCCGAAGCTCATAAAATATGTTGCTGTCATCACCTTTGTCTCTGCTTGTACATCAGAGACCGGAGTTGAAAAACAGCACAACATGTAACAGTAAGCTAGTAAATATTATTCATTAAAGAGTATCTCCTTATTTTATAGTAACAAGCAAGTAAATCTTGTTCCCTTGACATTACTTCGCACTTGTTCTACAAAAAGGCTCTGAGTAATTCTCGTTTTGGCTCAAATGAAATTGAAGAAAGTCTTTCGGAATAAGGAAATAACTATAGTGATGCAGAAAGTTCCAAGGGAAATCCTTTTATGGTGAACTAAGCTGTTATTTTTGTCAACTGCATCAGGTTAACAAAGTCTGATTTCCGTGAGCCTGTAAACATTGGAAGTGACGAAATGGTCAGCATGAACGAGATGGCTGAAATAGTCCTGAGCTTTGAGAACAAGCAGCTGCCCATCCACCACATTCCCGGGCCAGAGGGTGTGCGTGGGCGCAACTCAGACAACACACTCATTAAGGAGAAGCTTGGCTGGGCTCCGACTATGAGGCTGAAGGTACTCTACCAAATTTCACACAAACCATCGCTTCAGTTCCCTGAATTTGCACCTACATAATATGATCATTCATTGCACTGAACCCAATTTGGCCTGCAGGACGGGCTGAGGATCACTTACTTCTGGATCAAGGAGCAGCTTGAGAAGGAGAAGGCGGAGGGCATGGATCTGTCGGTCTACGGATCATCCAAGGTCGTGCAGACACAGGCCCCGGTTCAGCTCGGCTCCCTCCGCGCCGCAGATGGCAAGGAGTGAACTTTGGCTGCGCCGGCCAGTCGCTCGAGACCTGGGCAGTGATATACCAGTATACACAATGGTTTCAGTTTCCATGATTTGTAGTCACGACCTATACACCATTTCTTGATTCACTTTTGACTCCACAAGAGGATGATTTGGATGATGGATAGTTTGTTGGCAGTTATGAGATTTAGTTCAAACTTTGAACTAAATGCAAAAAATTCTGACAAAATACCCATCGTCCAAACACTTATAATAATTTCCATGTTTCTCTCTCTCTTTTGTGTCTGTACAATAGCATATTACAGAGGTACAACACTTCTGTAAACTGGTGTCACTTTATTTCACAAAAATAGCAATGAATAAATTGAGGTTCAGCATTTCCACTTGGTTATATCTTGTGAAATACCCCAAAGCAGTCTTGAAATCATGCTTCAGAGAATCACCAGGTGACAGCATGGTATAGGCAACTTATCAGTAGAAAATTGTTTGACAGATTTTCTTGGATCCAGGTTTTTTTTAGCAACTCTTGGATCCAGTTTATAAGCTATTGACAGGCCAGGCCGCCAGACGCGATCACCCGGCGAGCCTTTTCATTTAGCCCAGTTAATAGGTGGGCGGGACGAATTGGGCCTGTTATTTATAGCCCAGTAAAGGCCCACACCGCAAATCCACAGACCCGAAGCCCCACGCTTCTCTCCTCGTATAAACCCTTGCCCGGGAGACGAAAACCCCAACGCCGGCAAGAACCGCCCTTGCAATCGCTTGCTCGTCTCGCGCGAATCCGCCGCCACATTCTCCAAACCGTAAGCCCCTAGCCCAATTCCAACCGGAATCCGCTCGTCTTTGTTCTTCCCCACGGTTTCTCGCAAAATTCCGGTCGTTTTCTTTGGTGGTTTTCCTGAAATCGTTGGGGGTTTTCGCTTCGTTTTCCAGGTGCGTTTCGCGGGAGCGAGGCGGAGGAGGAAGAGCATGGCCGGGAAGGGAGGGAAGGGGCTCATCGCCGCGAAGATAGCGGCCGGCATGGACAAGGATAAGAAGGCGCCGATCACCCGCTCCGCGCGCGCCGGCCTCCAGGTCTCCCCCTTTCTCCGCTCGCTTGTTCTTGTTCCGCTCGTTGCTCTGCTTCGTCCTTGTTCCGCTCGTTGCTCTGCTTCGTCCCTTGCGCGATGAGGGCTCGTTCTTGGGCGTGACGCTGCTTTCTGTGCGTTCTTGGCATACGGGGTGTGGATTGTTTTTGCGGTGGCCTGCCATGTCCGCTTGGAGTGGAAAACGTTGTTCTTGGCCTCTTGTTACTATTAGCGCGAAAGATTTGACTTTTTGGTTGGGGAATTTCTTATTTTAGTCTGCGTAGTCGGGCGTCGGCCTGGAACTCTTGATGTAGAGCTTTCACGTGCGATGCTTATTGGCTAGTTTGATTGTTTGATCATGGATTTGCCGGTTTGCTTGTTTGATCACGGGCGTTGGCCTGGAACACCAGTAGGCAGCAGAAAAAATTAAGATTGTTTATTTGCTGGTTTTCTTGTTTGATCATGTATTCTGGGGCTCTGGGCATTGTCATCGACATAGCATGGCATGTGCGGGTGTAATACTACATTCCAGGGTCGCCAATGAGGTGGATGGTACAGTTTTTATTGATCGGTCATCTAATTGCCTTTGCTGGTTCTTTTCTTCTGGGGTCTATATGTAGGGGATGTTGTGCAATGTTTGTTTCTTTGAGTCTGTGACTCAGGGGCTTAACTCCCAAGCGCTGAATGATACCATATTTGGCGGTGCATGAATTGGGACCATCTAGAGTTGAAACTGAACATAAACATCAATTCTGTGTCTGGATTACCTTACACCTGTTGAGGAACAGAGTACATACGTTGGACTTCAACTTTTCATGTTTTGCTCATGTGTATTCTAGTGCCAACTGACAAGCTGTACCTGAGGACTGGGCATTACCCAGATAAAATGCAACCAATCTATTTGAAGTAGATATGCAGCTATGAAAGTAGTGGAATTTTTATAAATTTGTGTTAATCTTTTCTTGAGAACATCCAAAAAATGAATTTGGTGCATAAGCTGTTTGGTCTGGGTGGTTTACATGGGTCTTACAAGTTGTCTGCATTGCTAACCTTGCTTGGTCGTGCCCCCTAGGGACAAGAAGTTAGTTCTCAGCCATAGTGTTCTGTCCTGACAGTTAATGCTTATTTAATTTTGAATCAAATTATATGCTACAGAATATGGACAAGTGCTAACTTGGTTTCAATTATACGTCTATGTCTGTTGTTCATTAATTTGATCCAGAGTTGGATACCATTTCATAAGTGAACTGTACACTAGTATAAGCTTATTTTGTTTTTAGCTCTTCTATCACTATGGTGTTTTTTTAATTAGTTGAGTTTGTCAGAAAATCCAAGCTCCAGAGCTTTATCTGTTGCAGTATATGATATATTTATTGTTCCTTTGGATTGGGAAAACTAGGATTTGCTTTTCTTGTCCAAGTAATGTCACACAGCCACAACTGGTGTTGTGTGTGCCCTGTTTTCTAGAACTATTCCAAGGCCAAACTGACCATGACATGATTTCCATATCTTTTTGCACCCTGAGCTTTTCAGACGTGGCCTCCCCACATAGTGGAAATCATATATTATTTAGTCCTAAAATCTTTGCACTGATCAAAACCAGATCAGGTGTCGCCAATGTCTGTCATAATGTGATTGTTCCACTGAGGCCTCTAGGCATCAGGGTCTTGGACCCTCGGGCCCACTGAAGTTCTGAAGGAACAATGTAGTTCCTAGTTGCAGATATGAATAGTAGAGCTGTGCATTTCAGAAGTCACTACATTGAAAAAAAAAAGGAAGACACTATTGACTATTGTCTTTACAGACTGCCCTTATGTAGCAGTAGCACTAGCACCCGTTTAGACCGACTTTGGCTTGTGTCCTCAATCTATTGTGTGGTTGATAGTATTGTCTCATGTATTGTTAGGTGTTGATTTGCCACATCCAAAAGTTTCTGCAATCCCCTGTATTTACTTTGTGCGGAGAGTATAGTCTGGTCAGGGCATCGGGCATGTAGTATGTTTTTATTGCTGAGCTTACACTGCATGTCTTCTTGAATTATCTTTTGCTTTTGTTTCAGAAGAACATCAAACAGTAGATGACTGACTACATAAGTTATAACTTCATTATAAGCTGATTGATCATGTGTAAATTTCAGTTCCCTGTCGGACGCATCCACCGCCAGCTGAAAGAAAGGTCACAGCCCAATGGGCGGGTGGGAGCAACAGCGGCCGTGTACGCGGCAGCCATCCTGGAGTACCTGACAGCAGAGGTCCTGGAGCTGGCTGGGAACGCGTGCAAGGACCTCAAGATGAAGCGCATCAGCCCCCGGCACCTGCAGCTGGCGATCCGCGGGGATGAGGAGCTGGACACCCTGATCAAGGGCACCATCGCCGGCGGCGGCGTCATCCCCCACATCCACAAGTCCCTCATCAACAAGGGTGTCAAGGAATGAATGAGCAAGTCTGTCGGTGACTCGGCGGCGCTGTCATGTCAGTGGTTCTTATCCTGATAACCTCTGAGACAAACCTGGTAACCTGAGAAGATTGCCCTGTCAGACGTCCTATGGCTGCTGATCATATACATTGTAATCTGTGAGATGTCTCGGCTACGGTGCCTGAACCTCTTTGGGCTTCTTGGTTGTTGCTACGGTGGGTACCCTGTCGGTTAAATATGTTCATGTTCTGCTGGGATTGGTTGGGCTCATTGCTTGGTTGGGCAGTTTGGCTGTGCCTCTGCTCTCTCTCTCTCTCTCTCTTCCCCCTCGTCATACAACTTACTGGGCCGTTACTCTGCTCATTGGGCCTCCGCTCTACAAATGTATCGTATTTGGTACTTTACTCTCCTGTGGCGAGAGAAAGGAACATCTTGAATTCTTGATCTGGGGCCAGGGCATGGGCTGAATTTTGCACAGAGGCCGGTCTCCACCACCATCCATAAACCGCTTTTGTAAATCCCTGACGATGAAGCATTTCGCCGTAGTACGGCAAGGGCAGAGGGAATTTCCAGGGAAAAGAAACGTACTGAACTTTTGGGTAACCTTGGGTATCGCCCAACCCAAAGGCTCCCTGCTTTTGGAGCCACCACCGGAGGATGGATTCCATCCTAACATGCCAAGCAATCTAAGCATTGGGTACTGGGTAACATGCATGGAGGAGTCGTAAAACCCTTTTGGTTCATCCCTGTCACGTGCCAACGCTACCCCAGGCACGCACTGCATCGTGCCATGGGAAATTTCAGAGTCACGATCCGGCACGTGCCGCTCCATGGCCACATCGAGAAAGAGGATCATGGCCTGTTTTGTGACAGACAAATACTAGGACTACCAAACACACTACGCTTTCATATGCCATCCTATTCCTTGTAGTTTCATCTTGAGCTGCCGCCTGCCATGCCATGCTGGGGTCACCAATCCATGGAGCTTTTCCTAGTGTTTCCCGCGCAAAAAATCTACTCCAAAAGCTAGCATTGTGAGGTTGTAGTGTCTGGAAATAAAGGGTTAGCTTCCTTCTCCCGGCAAGGCCCTCACATAGTCACATGTGCTTTGTTTGGGAGCTCAGCAAGGTTGGGGGAAAACATAGTGGAAAGTGTAAGATGGGCAGGAGCATAATTGCTGCTGCTGTGTGGGGTTTGCATTGTAGGATACTAGGATGTGTGGAAGAGGGCGAGCTAGAGATGGATGGATGGATGGATGGATCGATCGCGCACAACACAATCCATGTGAGGCTGCCCCATCCATGCTGCTGCTGATGCTTGCTGGGGCAGGCAGGCACCCTCACACCTCCCATCGGATCATTGTTCAGTGTCTCATGGATCAGATGAATAATGCCTTTGCCCTTCTCTCAAGTCACTGTCATGCTGACCCAAAAGAGACACGTACAGGCAGTAGTGTAGTATCCTGCTCTTACGCTCTTCTCAAAACATTTTCTTTTTCATTCCTTCATGGATAGGGGGGTGGGACCCATTGTCTGATATATGGCTGTTAGAGGGTGGGATCCAATTGCAATGTGTGGGTGGAGGAATCGCCGGGGGGGCACTGGTACAGAGGCTAAACCTTCAAGTGAATTGGCTGGTGCATGAAACGCAATGAGGTGCATGAAACCAACACGAAAAGCCCGGAAATTCCTCTCGGAGCAGAAGAAGAACACATCATCTGCCGTCTTTGAACCGGCAATGGCATTTTCTGTTATGTAGTGCTGCTACATTGATGCTAATAAAATGATTATGATGAAGCCTTGCTCCGCCTGTTGTGTACGTCGAGTGTGTCACTGTCATGTGTTCCATCCTGGTTCATGCTGAGCTTCATGTGTGGTTTCAGGAAACCTCATGCAAATGAAGTGCCACAGGCATGCAAGAAGCAAGGCACTCCTACTTTGATGGTAGACCAAGCGAGGACTTTGTGTGTATATATATATTGCAGTCTGGCTGTGGATATATAACACTGCTGTATAATGACCAGTGAGAGCTTCAGTTCCGTGATCCTTTGGGTGTAGACACTGATAAACTGAGATATTAGAAGAAACCAAATCAAATTAGTTCCTGACGGGGTTCATGAACAGGGCAAATCACTGCAACTACTTCCCCAATTTCGACAGCCATTTCACTAACGGTACGGTATAGCACTTCCATTTCCTAGGGATTACGAAGACCTAGTAGATGTAGTGGGTTTAAAAACTTTATTAGTATCCCTCTGGGCGTGGATGCGGCCATAAGAGTGCTCAGAATATTGTCAGAATATAACTCGTCCACAACACCAGTCAACGACACTAAGAACGTTGTTGTCACATTTATGATTATGATCACTGAAGCGCTACGCCAGCCGATATCGAAGGTTTTCACCGAAGACTTGGGGACCGAAACGTTTCTCAAGGACCACCACGTCAACCTAATCTTGCGTTGGGGCCAAATCTCGTATTGCTTGTGGCTGTGGGACATAGATGGGGACTGGCCGCCACAACAACATACTCAGGGGCTCGAAACTGTGCAAACACTAAATGCTGCCAATGCACTCAAGAACATAGGCTTCCTCAATGTTTACCGAGATAACCTTTGTCTAAATATAATACTACATGCTGTGCATCATATATATAGTTACAATATAGTAGTCGAATTTAGCAATCATGTCAAGCACAACGTTCTATATGTACTTTTTTCTTGTTTTTTCTTTCTCGAAGACTATATCCTCACTCCTCAGTAAAGCTAAGCAAAAAGGAGTATATATGTATCATGTCAAGCATATGGTTCTATATGTACTTTTTCCCCCTCCAAGACTGTGTGTACTCTTTTTCATTCTCACTCCTCACTCTTCAGTAAAGCTAAGAAAAAGGAGTATATATCATGTTGTACCCAAGTCATAGTGCTCAAATATAATTTTAGTTTGTGTTATCATGTCATTTATCGAATGTGTGTGTAACACCCTAAAATTTCATTCCTTCAAATAGGATTAATATGATTTAATCATGCAATTAGGTGTGCACGCAAACATAGGGAAATTTAAAAAAATTCTTTAAATTCTTATTGCTTCACAACACGTGACTGTATATTGAAAGGATGTTAGTCTCTCAGGCTTTGCATAACATATTTGAGAACATTGAAGCCCATGGGTGGTCTGGTCCGCTGCCATGTAGCCACCAACCGCTGGCTAGGCAACGCATGGTGACTATGTGGATGTCAGCATCCTGCTTTGGGATTGAGCGCCCACCATATCGAGGTAATTGATTTACTGAGCACAAAAAACAACGCGAAACTCAATAAAGGATTGTCATTGTTCATGGGCTAAAAATTTTGTCTGCGGTGGAAGTGAGAGGAAGATGATCATCGATGGATGAGTATCTCTATCTTCTTATTTTATTTTATATAAAGATATAGAGAATAACTCGGTCGATAATAGAATGATTTTGTGAACGAGGGCCGTCATCAAACTAAGACAATCTTAGCAGGTATTTCGTACGGTGTTTTCAGTTTATGATTACCTAATAATGTGTTAACTGGCATCCCAGTCCCAAGTGCCATCCTATGTGTGTGGAATGAGCAAAATGTTGCTGCTGAATTAGTTCCTTGCATAGTCTTGGCAATTATTGGAGAAGGCAGCCACGTTACACTACTACAGAATGGACTTGTTGTCCCAGGCGGTAACGGCCTTTAGTCCCGGTTACCGTGCCGGGACAACGATCCCGGGACTAAAGGTGAAACCTTCAGTCCCGGGTCATCGAGCCAGGACTAAAGAGGGACCTTTAGTCCCGGTTGGTGTTACCAACCGGGACTAAAGGTCCTCCAGCCGAGCAAATCTGGCCGCACCCTTTAGTCCCGGTTGGTAACCCCAACCGGGACTAAAGGTTCCCTTTCTTTTTCTTTTTTTGTTTAATTTGTTTTCAGTTCAGTTACACATATTTGTTTAATATATAATATGTTTTTATGTACGTATTCTACGCTGCTAATATAAATACACACACGCATATAATTACATCTAATTCTCATCTCGAGCATTATTATATTTGAATAAAGTATGAAACTATATATATTATAGATATATATGTATATATACAACACTTTCATAATCTTGTTCTCGAAAATAACGATATCAATAAACATTTAATTTACATCATTAGTTCCTTAGATCAAAGTAGAACTCGCTGTTGGGATTTAGCACTTTTTCTAGAAGATATCCTGCTATTGACTCTTGAACTGCTTTCAGATGGTCTTTTTACATGACCCTTCGTTTCAACCATTCAGTCTTGCATTTGAAATAAAAGGAAAAGTATTAATATATATATATATATTCATTTAAAAATAAATAAAAATTTGATATATACGTACTCTGAGGATATCTTCAGGAGTTCTTATGTATGCAGTGATAAATTCACAAACGTAGTATCCACACAAATTATTACCTGGTTCCTGCCGCAAACACCACTGTACGAGAAGAAGATTATTCTCATCATCTCACACGTAAATTGAAGTACGATATAGTAATTAAACACGTGGGGAAGTATATATAGTACTACTTACTGGTATTTCAACTACATTAAGTGGTGCCTTGCAATCCTTGCGGTGTTGCCGAATAAACTCTTTCCAAACCCTGTGCGACCAATAATGTACGATCGTTAATAAATTATGGCAAAGTCTATTCAATAATAGTTGTGCGCGAGAGATCGAAATTACCCCTGGATAATGTCTATTATATCTTGGTATTGTGCTCGCTCTTTTCTCAATGAGTCTAAGATTACTAACTGAGTTGAGTTTAACTCAATGACAATGAGTATTCAGTGAAACCTGCATTGGTTTATACACACACGTACATGCATATAAGTTGTATTGATATTACATAAAATGTGTAGACTACATTATTATTAACACTTACTCAAAGTTGTATGGGAAAAGTATTGTTGTCTTGTCGTGCTGCTTCACGAAGAACTTCATGATATTCGTCTGTGCTTCAGATACCCAGTGGTCCTTGACAATAATATCGGTTTTGAATATGATATAAGGATCAATGAAGCCAACACTGGTGTCTCGTATTCTTTGGTGCTCTGACATCTGGAATCTGTATATAAATATAAGTTACATGTGAGGATAATTATATACACGTACGCATGGAAGTGAGTTTATTAAATAAAAGTAAGAATCACTTACAAACAAAAGGAGCTAATAATTGATTTGTCCAGAGCATCCAAGTGGAATAGTTGATGTAATTCTTCGAAACTAATATGTAAGATGTCATCTCCACGAAAGTAATGATGGTCTCTAAATCTAACAAAGATCCACTGCTCACCCCTGCCACACGCCTGCATGTACCACTTGTTGAGCAAGTACATTTGCGTACCCAATTCATTCAGAGCCGTAGGGTTGTACAGACTTTTGCCAAATTTATAAGTCTTCCAGGTATCAACTTCCAGGTTCTGGATTGGAGCTTTGCCCATCACTTGATCCAAGGTTAAACCATTTTGTTCAAAAAAATCATTAAGGTCTTGAACCGATACTTCTCCAGAGTTGTCTGGTCGATAGACTTCTATGTTGGAACCATATTGATTAGCAACAACAAGATTTTGCATTGGTTGCTTTTGTTGTCCGAGCTGTGGGACATCCTTCCCTGATGCTCTTTTCCTTTTCTTATGTGCATCATGTGACTTCACGAGGGAGCGGTCATAGTCTGATAGTGGCGGTGGCTTACGAACTTCAAGCATCTTTTTCTTGTGAGCTTCGACCTTCTGCCTCAGCTGATCTCGTGGTATGTAAAAGTACGACTTCTCCTTAAGCTTTGCTTGTCTCTGCTTTTGGATATCTATAAAAAAATCTTTTACTTTTTTGCCTTCTTCAGCTGCTATTTGCTCATCAGTCTTTTCAGGAAGTATTTCTTGAGAAATAACTCTTTTTTTTGGGGTCTTCTTTGTCACCGGGACCTTAGACGTCTTTGTAGTGCGTCGCTGTGGAGGTGGTGGGGGCGGTGTTGGAGACCGGCGTGGAGGCGATGAGGCCGGTGTTGGAGTCTAGCGTGGAGGCGTTGGAGATTGTTGTGGAGGTGGTGGGGCCGGTGTAGGAGTTGGAGATCATTGTGGAGGCGATGGGGCCGGTGTAGGAGTTGGAGATCACCGTGGGGATGAAGTCATCTTGCCCCCCGTGACGCTATGATGAGATGGGGAATGAATGATTGAGCTAGGCTGGGGGGAGACCCTGCTACAAAAACAAGTTGTGGTCAATTATTTTTGAAGCCAATATAAAATTAATGGAAAAATAATATTTCATTCACTATCATTCGTACTTAGGGTGAGGTAGGGGAAGCGGTGGTGCCCTAGGAATGATGATGAAGCGTTTGCGCCATTGAATAAATGTCTTCTCTGCTTCTCCTAGTGTCTTCTCCCCATCACCGCCTTCAATGTCAAGAGGAACATTGCTGTAACCTTTGAGCACTCTATCGACCGAGACGCTAGCATATCTAGGTTGAATAACTGACCCATAGATTCTTGGTGTCTTCGTTCGGTCTATTAGAGATACAACCCTGACAGCCACCATGATTGATGCATTATTACCATCTGGAATGTGTAGCTCACATATTGTTAGAGGCTCGGTAATGTCATCAACAGGGAAGCACAACCCAGCATCACCTTGAATAACTGGCAGCTCCGTGGAAGCAGAACTGCTTTTCATCTGACCAACGGGGCTAATGGTGACTCCTAGCGTCAATTGTATTTGACTCATTGCTAGCTACACTTGTCTCTTGATCTCCTCCTGCATTCTTGCCTCAAGAGATTTTTCTTGTTCACGTGATTCAAGCAATGCTTGTCGTGACTCATTAACAAATTGCTCCAATACACGGATTCGGTCTGCCTCCTCATCCTTCTTTCTCTGGCGGCTTCTATAGGTATCCCTATCTGCTGGGAATGCTTGTAGCCACGGAACCGCCCCATAGCCTCTTGTTCGACCACCGTGTTCGAGATTCTCTAGGGCATATGCCAATTCATCCTTTTCTCTGTTGGGCTTGAAAACATCACTATCAGCTTCTTCCCTAGCACGAGCTAGTCTCTGTGTTGCTCTCTCAATTTTTTGGCCTAAAATTAGCTTGCCAGTGTCTAGGTCTAGGCCTCCCCCATGAGCGTAGAACTAATTCTTCGTGCGTTGAGGCCAGTTCTTCTCTATTGTTTCAGGTATGATTCCCTTGGCAGTAATCTCTGCTTCTAGGTTCTGCCACTTGGGAGTAGTACTCCTATAACCTCCTGATCCCATGCGATGATGGTATTGCTTCTGTCGGGCATTCTGCTGATTCCTCATCACACGTTCCTCACTCTCTTGAGATGTCTTGTATTGTACGAAGTCATCCCAATGGGACTCCAACTTGACAAACGCCTTAGCATTGAAATTCAGCGTTTCATTCTTCAAGATAAACTTTTTATACAATGTCTTCTTCCAACTCTGGAACAATGTTGCCATCTTCTTCATTGTCCAATCTCTCACTAGCTCTGTCAAAGCATCATCTGCTTGTAATGTGAAATGCTGAGTGATATCTCTCCAAGCTAGGTTCTTGTCATGATTAGATACAAAACTAACATTAGGAGCGGATATCTTCTGCTTCCATTCATGAGCACTAACTGGGATCCTATCCCTTACAATTGTCACTCCCAATTTTAAGGATAAAATTAAATGCACAAAACTTGTGTGTGCCCAGGAATCAATCACACACACAAGCTGACAAATTACATAAAGTATCATCATGGTGTCTCGTACATCAGAGTTATAATAAAACTTAGTCTTTTACATCACAATGGAATAATAAAAAGATAATAAAACTCTCGTGGCCATCATCACAGGGAAGGTCAACTGGTTGACCACAAGCCTAATAATCCTCTGGGAAATCCTCATACCCGTTGTCATCTGTTACCCATCTGGGATTTTTTTATCCAAGTAAAGAAAATAAACAAGTGTAAGTACATTCCGTACTTAGCAAGCTAACATGGGGTTATGAAGCTCAAAAAGGATAAACTCTGGTTTACTGCAGTTAGCATTTTTAATAGGTCACATCTTGGTACTTCTGGGATGTATAGAGTAAGCAGACTCATGGGCCTCTTGTAGAATTGCATCACGGATAGCTTTCACTTCCGGTACACATATCCTTTTCCCGAACCAAAGAGTTCCATTCTGAATCCAGGTGCCTTTCCAAGCACTACATTCTCTGCTATCTCCTTAAGTTTTTCATCCTCCAATTGTTCTTTGCGTATCTCTTGCTCCAATGTAGGCTCTATCACCAATTCCATTGCATTAGTGACCAGGCTCAAGTTGAGATACTCCATTTCAGCACACAACTCTGCTAACATAGATGTTATCTAAATTCCATTGGCATAGCTCTTTCTGCTAAGTGCATCAGCTACAACGTTTGCCTTTCCCGGGTGATAATGCACTTCCAAATCATAGTCTTTGATCAATTCCAACCAACGACGTTGTCTTAGATTCAGATCTGATTGGGTGAAGATATACTTCAAACTCTTATGATCAGTATAGATATCACTCTTATGTCCAATTAGATAATGTCTCCAGATCTTCAAAGCATGAACCATAGCTGCCAATTCCAAGTCATGAGTAGGATAATTCAAGTCATGCTTCCTTAGTTGTCTAGATGCATATGCAACCACTCTTCCTTCTTGCATAAGCACACATCCAAGACCCAAACAGGATGCATCACAATATATAGAGAAGTTCTTGTTTAAATCGGGCAAGATTAATACTGGAGCTGTAGTCAATCTCTTCTTTAACTCTTCAAAGTTTGCCTGGCATTTATCCGACCATACATACTTAGCACTCTTTTCCAACAGAGCTGTCATGGGCTTGGCTAGCTTGGAAAAGCCTTCAATGAACCTTCGGTAATAACCAGCTAATCCCAAAAAGCTATGAATCTCACTTACAGTTGTTGGTAGTTTCCAATTCAGTACATCTTGCACTTTGCTTGGATCCACTGCTATTCCACCATTGGAGACAACATGACCCAGAAAAGAGACTTCCTTTAACCAAAACTCACACTTGCTCCGCTTAGCGTACAACTTATGTTCTCTAAGCTTTTGCAAGACCATCCTTAGGTGTTCCGCATGTTCTTCTTCAGTCTTGGAGAATATTAGTATGTCATCTATGAATACTACCACAAATTTATCCAGAAACTCCATGAACACCTTATTCATCAGATACATGAAGTATGCAGATGCATTGGTCAATCCAAAAGACATAACGGTGTACTCATATAGTCCATACCGTGTAGTGAATGCGGTCTTGGGTATGTCCAAGTTCCGAATCTTAAGCTGATGATAACCAGATCAGAGATCAATCTTAGAGAACACATGTGCTCCTCTCAACTGATCAAACAAATCATCAATCCTAGGCAAAGGGTATTTATTCTTGATGGTAACCTCATTAAGTGAGCAGTAATCCACACACATCCGTTGACTACCATCCTTCTTATCCACAAAGATCACAGGTGCCCCCCATGGGGAAGAACTGGGGCGTATGAAACCTTTTTCTTGCAACTCTTTTAGTTGTTTCTTAAGCTCTTCTAATTCATTAACTCCCATTCTATATGGACGTTTAGCTATTGGTGCAGTTCTAGGTAATAATTCAATAATGAATTCAATGTCTCGGTCAGGTGGCATACCTGGCAAGTCATCGGGGAAGACATCCGGGAACTCCTCCACGACACGATCTTGTTCATTGACTTCACCATCTAGCTAGTTCACTGTGGCTGTAGGCTGAGCTTGCACTACTACTTCTACACAAATTCTATCCCCATTGAGTGATGTCACAACCACAGATTTCTCCTAACACTGAATCACTGCCCGGTGTTATTTCATCCAATCCATTCCTAGGATAAGATCAATTCCCGCTGTTCTCAACACAATAGGCTTCACCTTGAAGTCTACCCCCTTAAGAAAATGCTAGTTGAGGGGCTCCAATAAGAAGCAGGCATACTACCTCCCGGGGAATTCACTAGTATGGGGTTTTTCATGGCACACAACGGTATGCTATGCATTCTAACAAAAGCTTGGGAGATAAAAGAATGCGAAGCACCAGAATCAAAAAGTATAGTAGCAGAAATAGAGTTGACGCTGAACGTACCCAACATGACCTTAGGCGTCTCCTGAGCTGCATCAGATGACACATAGTTCACCTTCGCTGTGAGAGGTGGTCGGGCATTGAACTTCTGATTGTTGGTCTGGTTCTAAGGTGCTTGTTGGTTCTGCTTCTTAGGACACTGATGAGCATAGTGACCTACTTCTCCACATCGGTAACAGGCATTGGGATTGTTGGGTGCACCACTCTTCACAGGAGCATTGTTGGGCACTCCCTGGCGTGTTGTAGGATTGCTGGTCTATTGCGGGGGACGCTGATTTCCAAACTGTTGCTGATACTAAGGGCGTTGCTAGAACTGGTTCCGCTGAGGATACTGACCATGGTTTCCCTAGTGAGTTGGTCCTTGATTCCTCTGCTGGAAACCTTGCTGGGGATAAGCACGTGGGCGAGTGTTGCTTCCAGAAGCTTGCCCTTGGAGCCTTCTCTTCTTAGCTTCCATCTCCTTGCGCTTATCATCAATCACGATTGCGCGATTCACCAAAGACTGGAAGTTAGGATAAGTATTAGACATCAGCTGGAGCTGTAGTCCATCATAGAGTCCCTTGAGGAAACGGCGTTGCTTATCCTTGTCATCTGCCACATCATTAGGAGCGTAGCGAGATAGTTATGTGAACTTGTCCTGATACTCCGCCACAGTCATTGATCCTTGCTTGAGAGATCTGAATTCTTCATGTTTCAGTTCCACTAGTCCATCAGGAATATGGTATGACCAGAAACTATCCTTGAATTCCTGCCAAGTGATAGCAGGAGCATTGTTGGGACATCCAAACTGGAATGATTCCCACCAATCCTGAGCAGCTCCTTGGAGTTGCCCAGAGGCGTACAACACCTTCTCAAAGTCGTTGCATTGTGCTATGTTCAGTTGTTTCTCCACAGCACGCAACCAATCATCGGCCTCCATAGGGTCTGAGGCGTGGGTGAACACCGGTGGACGACCTTTCATAAACTCTCCCCGCTTATCTCTAACCTGGACAGGCGGTGGCCCTCTTGCAGGTTCATTGTCTAAGCGCTGCATCATAGCTTGCATCAGCTACGCTTGCATTCCCAATATCTGTTCTATGGTCACAGGTGGCGGTGGTGGATTTATAAGAGCATCACACCCACGACCATGGCCTCTGCCTCTTCCTCCTCTTGCGGCCATCTATTTTCCAACAAATGTGCAAAATTTAGAGATTTTTTTTTTCCAATTATAGAGAGCTTACAAAAGATAAGAAACAATGCTGAGAATTTTCTGGACAAGATTCAAATTCAGCAGTTCAGTAAAACTGTTATAACTCAAGTTTCAGAGATCCAACAGAGGTGGACCAAGATTCGTTAGAAAGCTTAGGACATCAGTTACAACTTACATTTAGACCACTTTTACAGATTCGGACTCACACATAGTCAAAAGTAGGGCTAAACCGAAACTGTTCTGAGTTCCAGACAGCGTAGGAACATCAACTTGTGACAGCTAGATCTCCCAAACCTGAACAGCTATTGATGTGATTCCAGAGACACTCGAAAGATACAGAGGTCTAGTTATCTCCACAAAAATTTCAAAATTTTCATCATCCCAGATTTAGAGATACCAGATAAAGAACACAGGCTGCTCTAGAAATCAGCACAGCAGAGATAAGATAAAATGAAACATCTGCATTAAGATTTCATTCTAAATTTAAAATTCCCATCTAAGGAAGTTGTGGACATGCCCACAAAACTTCCAGCAATCAAGCAAAATACCAAATCAACCAAGTTCACAAATTAAATATCTAATCAACCAAGTTCACAAGACCAACAAGACTAATTAAGAACACGAATCTAACGACGTGGTAATCTAGATTAAGGCACCTAACACCTATGGAGCGGTGTCAATCATGGTGAAGGAACGACGCTTCTTCTTGTAGATGGAAGGCTGTCCAAGTTGTGCTCGAAGTTCATCCACTTGTTTCTAAAGACATCTCTACGCCCTCTGAGATGCACGCAGTTCTCCTTTGACTTCATCATCCACTCCCTGCATAGCGTGGACATGCTACACCGTTGCCTCTAGAGTTGGGTCATTCTCTGGTGGAGCCAAAACCTGCCAAACACCCTCATGATCATTTCGAGGAAGGAACCTGAAGCGATCCTCCCTCATGGCCTCAAAGCGACGACCATGGTAGTGGATGTAGGCATTCTGTGCTGCATCCTCCATGCCATCCAAAGCATGGGCTCTCCTGGCAGGGGCATAGTGGACAGTCTCCACCTCATGTCCATTAATGATATCATTCCATGCGGTGACCACCAGCTCTACCTTCCAGAAGGTAGCCTCCAGTGGGTGCCGGTACTCGGCGCAGTGGTAGCTGATGGAGGCGTGCAGGTCGGGGAAGTAGTCGTCCAGCACGTGGGTGAGGAGAGTGTGGTAGTAGGCTGTCTCTAGAGCTGGCTTGAAGTAGTACTTACACTTCCAGCCAACCTCCTCATCCTCCATGGGGGTAGCTGGGGAGGGTGCAGGTGTAGGGGAAGTAGACATCGACTCCTCAGGTGTAGCTACCATAGGATAGACGGGCACGGCGACTGGTGTAGGAGCAGGTGTAGGCGTCGGTGTAGCCATCTCCTCATCGTCGGAGATGATCACAATCTCCCTCTCCGCCGGTGGGGCACGCGGGGTGAACATGGCACGATAGCCGGCGATGCTGAGTCGAGCAGTCTTTGGATTATGAGACATCTATAGATTTAAAGTGAGATAGAATTAGAATCAACAATTTTAAATAATAGATTAAGGTATGAAAAGCATAAATGTTTTAGTAAAATAACAAGAATAAGTCAGTAAGCAAGAAACCAGAGGAGCAAAGATGCTAAAATGACCTTTTTCTAACTAGGCTTGCGTCCTACAGTCAACACGGCTCTGATACCAATTTGTCACACCCAATTTTAAGGATAAAATTGAATGCACAAAACTCGTGTGTGCCCAGGAATCAATCACACACACAAGCTGACAAATTATATAAAGTATCATCATGGTGTCTCGTACATCAGAGTTATAATAAAACTTAGTCTTTTACATCACAGCGGAATAATAAAAAGATAATAAAACTCTTGTGGCCGTCATCACAGGGAAGGTCAACTGGTTGACCACAAGCCTAATAATCCTCCGGGAAATCCTCATACCCGTTGTCATCTGTTACCCATCCGGGATTTTTTTATCCAAGTAAAGAAAATAAATAAGTGTAAGTACATTCCGTACTTAGCAAGCTAACATGGGGTTATGAAGCTCAAAAAGGATAAACTCTGGTTTACTGCAGTTAGCATTTTTAATAGGTCACACTTTTATTTTCAAGTATTATCAAGTTTTGCTTAAGCTCCCATTTAATCCCATAAGAACAATTATCAGAGTCAAGTGTATCATATATCCATCATATACCAACATAAATGAACATCAACAAGTATCCAGTTATTCTGTGAGTTTTCCGGACCGCTCGTAACCGTGAGCACGGCTGTTATAACAGTTTGTTACCCTCTATAGAGGTGGTGCACATTCACCGCGAGTCGTGATCCCCATATGCCCGGGTTAATTACTCCCATGTCACTACCAAGGTGAGCGGGCAGGGTACACTATGAAGCCATTTCATAGGTTTCCCTAACAAGTTAGGGCCACTAGGTTTCCTTGGCAGGCAGATGTAGGGACCCCCTTTCCTATGGCACAAATCCATCGCGGCTATACTCATAGGAACAGAGGCAGCCCTATACCCAAAGTGGCAAGCCCCATTTGCGCCAAAAGTTAACCTCTAACCAGCTAGGAAAGGTCCTATTACTGAGCTAAAGTCAAAGCCATATGACTCAACCGGTTGCACTGTCAGTCCTAGCTTTTGCCGATAGATAAGTCCTTATGGATGGCCGGAAGCAACATGAACAAAGGTCATTTGCACTTTTGCCCTATGGAACAGTTGTTATAAATCATGTTACTCACTTTGTTCCATAGTATCATTCATCAACATGTATGTCAAGTTCAGTTAGAGCACTAGCAATCTACCCATATGCATTTAACCCATAGGAGACAAGGAACAGGATAAACAATCACTAGGATGTCCTTACGGGTATCAAAATTAGACACATGCAAATGAGTAATTGATTAAGGTGAAATAGGACATCAAGGAAGGCCCATGTTATACTTGCCTTGGTTCACAAACTCATGCTGGTCCTGCTGGTCGTCGAAGAGTTCTTGGTCTCCCACGTTTTCCTCACCGTCTGAACGCGACCAACACAGCAACATACAACATTCCAAAAGCATTCATGCAAAGCAAACATTCCTATCATTAGAACAGTACACCAGCAGTATTGAAATCAAGATAAAATGTTTGTAACACTAATCTACGTCTCGCTACGATCACGTCAACGCGAAGTTCACGAAAAACGGAGCTAAAATATGAAAGTTATGATTTAAACGGGTTTTCCTATAGCCATATATTTAATTAAATCTAATCATGGAATTAAAAAGTTCCAAACTTGACTAACAGTAGCTCCAACATGTAGCTTATGAAATTACGAAGCTAACGCGATTTGAATGGATCAATTCGGAGCTAAAACGACAATTTTATAAGCGAAACAGTTCAAATGGCATTTCTGTAAATACTGAAAGCGTATTTTTGACTTAAACCGTGAAGTTTACGCTTTCCAAACGGGATTGCGCATTCGGGGAAATACGTTTTGGACTACGGGTTTGGACTTAGAAAAGTCCAGGGACTCTTTTGGAAAATAGCCACGCGAAGGGGTATCTTCCACTGGTGGCCGTTGATCTCGCGATGGAGGGCTCGGATTAGACGTGGGGGGGGGGAGAGAAGGATTGGCGGCCGGAACAGTGGCTCCGGCGAGGCTCAGCCATGGCCGGCGGCAAAGAACACGCCGGCGAGCTCGGTTAGGGGGGCTAGGGTTCGCCAAATGGGAAGCCGAGTGCACCGGGGGACGCGGGGAAGGAAGGGAGTCATGGCCATGCCGTTTTGGCGGCCGGGAAAGGCGGCTAGCGTGGTGGCCACCATGGCTCACGGAGCTCGCGGCCAGGGCTCAAGAAGCCAAAAAAACGAGAAATAAGCTACTCGGGGAGATAGAGGGGAGAACGGCGAGTCTCACCACGGTGAAAACCGGAGCGGAGGTGGCTCGGTGATGGAGGTTCGCGCGGAGGTCCCGAGCTCGACGATGGCGGATCCCGACGACCACAGCTGCGGCGGTTGCGGCCTTCCTCGATGCTTGGCAAATGCGAAAACGAGAGCGGGGGGGGGGGGGGGGCAGTCGGGTGCGCGCAAGGGTCAGGTTGCTATTTGAAGCGGCCGAGGCATGAGGAGGGGGCGCTCCCACGACACCGTTCGTGAGCGACGGTTGCGGCGCGGGGCGAGCGGGAGGTTGGGGGCGGCGCCGATAGGTGGGCCCAGGCTTCAGCGGCAGGGCACAGGGGACGTGGGCGGTTGCCTAGCGCGGCTGCTGGGTCGAGCGGGGAAAGGGGAGAGGGAAGCTGGGCCGGCGGTTGCCAGGGAAAAAAACTCGCGGGCCGAAAACAAGGAAAGGAGGAGATGATCATTTTTCCTTTTTATTTTCCAAACAATTTTTTCCAAATGCATTTTCAAATAATTTTTGAATTCATTTGAACTCTAATTCAAGAACAATCATCCCATGAATAAATATTGCAGCAGCATGTATGCATCAAAAGTTTCAAATCTTATAATTGATTTTAATTCCCCAAAAATTATTAATTTCCTATAATTGAATGCACACTTAATAACATAATTAAATCAAATTTACTTATTTTAAAAGAATGAAAAATTTTGGGTGTTACAACAATGAACCCACATTGATTGACATATGTCTGAGCATGTGGTCTCAATGGTTTGCCGGTGTCGGTGTCGAATTCTGATATTATGAAACGGCCCTCTAATGGTTTTTTTGGCCCTCGGACTTTCCTACTCTTGCCGGTGGTTGATGTAGATCCAGAGACCGGCTACATGAGTAGAAACACAGTGATTAACAACAAATATGCGTACGCATGCATCTATAAGAGATGATAGATAATCGAATATACCTCGCCAGTATTTTCTTGCGCGACAATTTGTTGATCTTCAACCACCGGCATATTCAGGATATCATCATAATCAGCAAAGTACTGACTCGTGTCATCCACATTAGTGCCGGCGTTGATAATATTCGCCATTATGTCATCATTCAAGTTATCATCCGGAACAGCCATTTGTATCTTCAAGATAACACATAGATATATAGAATTACTATGGCACATAACATAAGTACATGTGATAACACATAGAAGTACTAAATCCAATTAAATATAATAACACATAATATTTCATAAGGATAATCAATAATAAGGTATAGGCTTTGGAAT
The DNA here is from genome assembly GCF_019320115.1 of Miscanthus floridulus. Lineage (NCBI taxonomy): Eukaryota > Viridiplantae > Streptophyta > Magnoliopsida > Poales > Poaceae > Miscanthus > Miscanthus floridulus. The sequence continues at coordinate 78,184,783 of NC_089588.1, forward strand.
CGAATAAAAAACACTTTCGATCCAAAAAACATGGAAATAAGTACATGTATATATACATATAGAATGATACAATTTTCTCTCTCTCTCAACACATAGAATACGTGCATATGTATATATCTCTAGATATGCATGTGATAACACATAGAATGTCTCTCTAGATATAATTTTCTCTCTCTCTCAACATATGGAAATAATTAAGTACATGTATATATACACATAGAAATAATTAAGTAGATATATATATGTATACATATAGAATCTCTAGATAGAATTAATTACTAAATCTAATTAAACCTAACATATATACATAGATAGAATTTTACTAAATCAAAATTAAATCTAACACATATATAGAGAGAGATAGAATAATAATTACTAAATATATCAAAAACTATATAAAAAAACTATCTAAATAAAGTAATAATTAAATTTTAATACATTTAAATCTAATTAACATATATCAAAAACTATCTAAAAACTAAGAATAAACTACTAATTAAATTTTAATACATTTAAATCTAACACATATATCAAACACTACCTAAAAAACTATCTAAAAAACTATCTAAAAAGTATCTAAAAAACTATCTAAATAAAACAGGCTATGGATGCATGGACATGCATGCATGGCGGCTGGGCGTGATGACCGGCCATGGGGCCGAGCAGAGCTACGCGAGGACGACATACGGTGGAGAATCGACAGCCGCCGGGTGGGGCTCGATGACTGCGGTGGCGCGGGCGCGGCAGAGACGACGATCGAGGCCGGGTGGGGGTAGACGACGACGGCGGCGCGCGCGGGTGTTGCAGAGACGACGAGATCGATTCTAGATCGAAAAGTAGAAGATGAACCGGTCGATATATATAGGCCGGGACCCTTTAGTCCCGGCTGGTAACATCAACCGGGACTAAAGATCCTTTAGTCCCGGCTGGTAAGCCGAACTGGGACTAAAGGTCCAACCCTTTAGTCCCGGCTCGGCTTACCAGCCGGGACTAAAGGATCTTTAGTCCCGGTTGGTGTTACCATCCAGGACTAAATGTATTTTTGGGCGGGCAATTCCGCCCACCCTTCAGTCCCGGTTCCTGGCCTGGGCCGGGACTGAAGGCCTAAAACTTTTGTAGCCCGCCAAAGTGTTGTTTTTCATTAAGGATTGTAGATCTTGATGAGCTGCTCAAATGAGACACTAAATGACCTTAGATGAAAAATCTCTAAATACCAAGTTTAATTATCTCAGCAAGATCTATAATTGTTACATAGCTCATTTTTCCATTTGAGAAAGTTTTATCAAACACTAGTCACAAATCCTTGATTCTCATATAGACTTTCTAAAACTATGTCACATACTTATGAAATTTAAACTACATTTTGTTCAAACTTTCTCAAATGAAAAAATGGCCTATATAAGGATTGTATATCTTGATGAGCTGAACAAACTTGGTATTCAAAACTTTTCAATTGGAGACAATCTAGGGTTCCGAAAACTAGTTTGTAGGCGTCGAAATTTAAAAATCACAAATTTGAACCGTCCAAACTATCTCAAATCGAAAGTTGACCAAAACAACAATTGTAGATCTTGATGATTTTAACAAACTTGGTACTCAAAACTTTTCAATTTGAAGTCATTTAGAGTTCAGAATACTAGAGTCAAAGTGTTGTTTTTTCATTTGACCAAATTTGACTTGGTCAAACTTGCTCAAATGAGACACTAAATGACCTCAGATGAAAAATCTCTGAATACCAAGTTTGATCATCTCAGCAAGATCAACAATTGTTACATAGCTAATTTTTCCATTTGAGAAAGTTTTATCAAACACTAGTCACAAATTCTTGGTTCTCATATAGACTTTCTAAAACTATGTCACACACTTGTGAAATTTGAACTACATTTTGTTCAAACTTTCTCAAATGAAAAAATGGTCTATATAAGGATTGTATATCTTATGAGCTGAACAAACTTGGTATTCAAAACTTTTCAGTAGGAGACAATCTAGGGTTCCGAAAACTAGTTTGTAGGCGTCGAAATTTAAAAATCACAAATTTGAACCATCCAAACTATCTCAAATGGAAAGTTGACCAAAATAACAATTGTAGATATTGATGATTTTAACAAACTTGGTACTCAAAACTTTTCAATTTGAAGTCATTTAGAGTTCAGAATACTAGAGTCAAAGTGTTGTTTTTTCATTTGACCAAATTTGACTTGGTCAAACTTGCTCAAATGAGACACTAAATGATCTCATATGAAAAATCTCTGAATACTAAGTTTGATCATCTCAGCAAGATCTACAATCGTTACATAGCACATTTTTCCATTTGAGAAAGTTTTATCAAACACTAGTCACAAATCCTTGATTCTCATAGATTTTCTAAAACTATGTCACTTGTGAAATTTAAACTACATTTTGTTCAAACTTTCTCAAATGGAAAAATGGCCTATATAATGATTGTATATCTTGATGACCTGAACAAAGTTGGTATTCAAAACTTTTCAATTGGAGACAATCTAGGGTTCCGAAAACTAGTTTGTAGGCGTCGAAATTTAAAAATCACAAATTTGAACCATCCAAACTATCTCAGATGGAAAGTTGACCAAAACAACAATTGTAGATCTTGATGATTTTAACAAACTTGGTACTCAAAACTTTTCAATTAGAAGTCATTTAGAGTTCTGAATACTAGAGTCAAAGTGTTGTTTTTTCATTTGACCAAATTTGACTTGGTCAAACTTGCTCAAATGAGACACTAAATGACCTCAGATGAAAAATCTCTGAATACCAAGTTTGATCATCTCAGCAAGATCTACAATTGTTACATAGCTCATTTTTCCATTTGAGAAAGTTTTATTAAACACTAGTCACAAATTCTTGATTCTCATATAGACTTTCTAAAACTATGTCACACATTTGTGAAATTTGAACTACATTTTGTTCAGACTTTCTCAAATGAAAAATGGCCTATATAAGGATTGTATATCTTGATGAGCTGAACAAACTTGGTATTCAAAACTTTTCAATTAGAGACAATCTAGGATTTGCATCGTTGTATCATGCGGGCATAACAGTGAATTTTTTCTTGACGTATGACCCTTGGTTATGATCTTATTGTAACCATGGAGTGTCTTCATCATTTAACATGATGCTTGGATCTTTCTTCACTATGAAGGGTGGAATTCGGACATTTCTTTCATAATCTTCTGACATGTCTGACTTGTCTTTAACTCCCACTATATTTATTTTTCCAGAAAGAACTATGTGGCGCTTTGACTCATTGATCATTGAGTTGATGTCTTTGTTTTTTACTCTCTTTGATTTTGTAGACATGTCTTTCACATAGAACATCTAACTCACATCGGCAGCAAGGACGAATGGTTCGTCTTTGTACCCAATATTATTGAGGTCCACTGTTGTCATTCCATACTCTTTGTCGATTGTTACCCCTCCTCCGGTCAGCTTCACCCATTGGCACCGGAACAAAGGGACTTTAAAATTAGGTACGTAGTCTAGTTCCCATATATCTTCTATGCGGCCATAATATGTTTGTATATTCCCATTTGGATCTGTGCCATCTATGCGAACACCACTATTTTGATTGGTGCTCCTTTTATCTTGGGCAACTGTGTAAAATATATTCCCATTTATCTCATACCCTTGGTACGTGAGGATATGCCATGATGGTTGCCTAGCCAACAAATACAGTTGCTCATCAATATTGTCATCGCCTTGACATTCTTTTTGCAACCAACCACTGAAGCTTTCCATGTGCTGACGCATAATCCAAGCTTCAGTCTTCCCTGGAAACTTGGATCGTAAGAACTCCTTATGTATCTCGATGTACGGATGCACCAATGACGAGTTCTGAAGAACTGTGTAGTGTGCTTTATTGAAATAATCATCTTCCATGCCAATATATGTTTTCTTCCCTAAAGTTCCTTTACCACTGAGTCTCCCCTCGTGTCACGATTCGGGAATGCCAATCGAGGCAAGGTCAGAAATAAAGTCAACATAGAACTCAATGACCTCCTCTGTTCCATAGCCCTGGGCGATGCTTCCTTCAGGCTTAGAATAGACTTTCACATATTTCTTCAAGACTCCCATAAACCTCTTGAAGGGGAACATGTTATGTAAGAACACAGGTCCAAGAATACTAATCTCCTTCACCAAATGAACTAGGAGGTGTGTCATGATATTAAAGAAGGATAGAGGGAACACCAACTCAAAGCTGACAAGACATTGAACCACATCATTCTGTAGAGTAGCTAGTTCCACTGGATTGATTGCCTTCTGAGAAATTGCATTGAGAAATACACATAGCTTCACGGTGGCTAGACGTACATGTGGAGGTAGAATTCCTCTTAAAGCAACTAGAAGCAATTGCGTCATAAGCACGTGGTAGTCGTGGGACTTTAAGTTTAGGAATTTTTTCTCTGGCACATTTATTATACCCTTTATATTGGAGGAGAATCCCGATGGGACCTTGATGCTGCTTAGACATTCGAACATGCTGTCCCTCTCTTCTTTGCTAAGCGTGTAGCTAGCAGGACTTAAGTAATGACGTCCATCATCTGTCTTCTCTGGATGAAGGTTGTCTCACTCTTTCATGCCCTGCAAGTCCTAGCATGCTTCAAGTGAATCCTTTGGCTTCCCGTACACACCCATAAATCCTAACAGGTTCACACAAAGATTCTTTGTCAGGTGCATCACATCGATTGCATTGCGGACCTCTAGGACTTGCCAATAGGGTAGCTCCCAAAAGATGGACTTCTTCTTCCACATGGGTGCGTGTCCCTTAGCATCTTTGGGAACAGATTCGCTACCTTATCCCTTTCCAAATACTACTTTCACATCCTTGACCATTGCGAGTACATCTTCTCCGGTTCGGTTATGAGGCTTCTTCCGATGGTCTGGCTTACCTTTAAAAATACTTACCTTTCTTTCTTACTTGATGATTCAAAGGAAGGAATCGACGATGGCCAAGGTACATGACCTTTCGACATCTTTTCAAATATATACTGTCAAGGTCATTAAAACAATGTGTGCATGCATTATATCCTTTGTTTGTCTGACCTGAAAGATTACTTAAAGTAGGCCAATCATTGATTGTTACGAACAAAATTGCTTGTAGGTCAAAGTATTCTTGTTTGTACTCATCCCAGATACGTACACCTGGTTTGTTCCATAAAACTAGAAGTTCTTCAACTAATGGCTTCAGATAGACATCAATGTCGTTGCCAGGTTGCCTCGGACCTTAGATGAGGATTAGTATCATAATGAACTTCCGCTTCATGCATAACCATGGAGGAAGGTTGTAGATACATAGAGTAACTGGCCAAGTGCTATGACTAGTGCTCTACTCCCCAAAAGGATTCATACCATCTGTACTTAAGGCGAACCTTAAGTTTCTAGCCTCATTTGTAAACTCTGGAAATTCCCTGTCTATCGCTCTCCACTGGGACCCATCAGCTGGGTGTCTTAGCATATTGTCTACCTTACGGTCTTCTTTATGCCACCGCAACAACTTTGCATGGTCTTTATTTCTGAACAAATGTTTTAAGCATGGTATTATAGGAGCATACCACATAACCTTGGCAGGGATTTTCTTTCTAGGACGTTGTTCATTCTCGACGTCACTAGGATCATCGCGTCTAATCTTATACCGTGCTGCTTTACATACCGGGCATTCATCCAAATTCTCGTATTCATTGCCATGGTAGAGGATGCAGTCATTAGGACATGCATGTATCTTCTGGATTTTTAATCCCAAAGGGCAGACAACCTTTTTTGCTTCGTACATAGTGGTGGGCAATTCATTTGGCTTCGAAAGCATCTTCTTTATGAGGTTCAATAAATTCCTAAATGCCTTGTCGGATATACCATTCTTTGCCTTCCACTATAGCAATTCCAGTGTTGTACCCAGTTTTTTTGCCCCTCTTCGGCCGTTGGGTATAGCAACTTCCTATGATCCTCAAGCATGCGCTCAAACTTAACTTTCTCTTTTTCACTTTCGCATTCTTGTTGTGCATCACGAATGGCATCGCCAAGAGCATCACCGAGATCATCTTCTACCGCTACCTCTTCTTCATCTCTCCCCATTGTAGTATCATCAAAGGTAGCATACTGAGCAATAATGTCATCAATGTCTAAATCTTCTCCTTCACTTTCTTCCATCATGACCCCGCTTTCTTCATGCTTAGTCCAATATATATAGTTTGATATGAAACCTGACTTAAGCAAATGTGAATGAAGACTCATTGAGCTTGAATATTCTTTTAAATTCTTACATATGGCACATGGACAGCATATGAAACCATCCCACTTATTTGCCTCGGCCACACCTAAGAAATAGTGCACGCCCTCAATAAAGTCTTGGGAGCGGCGATCGGCATTATACATCCAATGGCGTGACATAATCTGCATTACACGACAAATTATGAAAACCTTGAACATAATTAAGTATTTTATTACACAACATAGATGACACACACACACGGTTGATTAATTAACTAAGCCTGGCTACAACGTAAGCAATCCCAACTATCACTAAACAAACTAAAACTACAATGCACTTCAATAACATAATTATTTCGTGATCGTACGCAACTAAAACAGACAAATCATTCTTCTGTTGAATATCAATAAGCTTCTCCTGCTGGCTCACTGCCTCATCATCATCAGCCGCTACCTCAAGCGCACCCAAATTCTGCACGCATGTAGCATAATCTTCCTCCCAGTACCAACCATCGCATCCATTGCCCTCCCACTGAAATTAAAGCCAAAAAATATTTAGTCAAAAATATTCAAGAAAAACAGTCAATTGGCCATAATTATAAAATGCGTAAGAAACTCACATCGCGATTCGGGCACTTGTAGAAAACACGACCCTTGTTAGGTCCCTGTCTCTTGACTCGGTACTCCATCACAATCTTCTACTTACACTTGCCGCAGATAATGAGAGGGAGTTCTGGCCTCAGTCGTTTCGCAACCGAACGAGAGGCCGATGATCTGGTACCAGTTGTCATCTACTTTCTATACTTATTTTTGCAAACTAGTGTAAATTTCATATTTTCTAAAATGATATATTTAAACAAAACTAGTACGGATTTCACATGTTTCAATAAATAACCATCCGTACTAGTTGACCTTGCTTACGTAATCATCTCGGCCAGCATTTCTCCACTGGACGGCACTGTACTTGGCCAAGGAAGAGCTCCGATTCTAAAAGAAAGGGAACACGGTCTTCCACGACCGTTGCCGCTCTCCCTCGTAGAATCAAAGCTCCTCCTTGACGTCCGTTACCGCTCGACAGAGAACATGTTGGCCGAGCTGAACACGGTCCGCAAGTTCAACTAGTATGGATTTTCTATAATTTTCTAACTATTTACTAAGTTTTTTATTTCATGGAAAATTTAATTCTAAAAAATAAAAGGCATGATTTCTAAGTAGTTCATTTCATGAAAAAAATAATTCTAAGTGACCTGCTCGATATCGGCGAGCTCGCGGGCGTTTAGGTTGCCGAGGATAGTAACATTTGTAGATAACATTTGTAGGTCTGAAGTTATCAAATATCCATCAAATTATAGCTCAAAAACATGTTTTAATAAATAACCATCCGTACTAGTTGACCTTGCTTACGTGATCATCTCGGAGAGCATTTCTCCACCGGACGGCACCGTACTTGGCCAAGGAAGAGCTCCGATTCTACGAGAAAGGGAACACGGTCTTCCACGACCGTTGTCGCTCTCCCTCGTAGAATCAAAGCTCCTCCTTGACGTCCGTTACCGCTCGGTAGAGAATATGCTCGCCGAGATAAACACGGTCCGCAAGTTCAACTAGTACGGATTTTCTATAATTTTCTAACTATTTTCTAAGTTTTTCATTTCATGGAAAATTTAATTCTAAAAAATAAAAGGCATGATTTCTAAGTATTTCATTTCATGGAAAAAATAATTCTAAGTGACCTGCTCGATATCGGCGAGCTCGCGGGCGTTTAGGTTGCCGAGGATAGTAACATTTGTAGATGACATTTGTAGGTCTGAAGTTATCAAATATCCATCAAATTATTGCTCAAAAACATATTTCAATAAATAACCATCCGTACTAGTTGACCTTGCTTACGTGATCATCTCGGCGAGCATTTCTCCACCGGACGGCATCGTACTTGGCCAAGGAAGAGCTCTGATTCTACCAGAAAGGGAACACGGTCTTCCACGACCGTTGCCGCTCTCCCTCGTAGAATCAAAGCTCCTCCTTGACGTCCGTTACCGCTCGGCAGAGAACATGCTCGCCGAGCTGAACACGGTCCGCAAGTTCAACTAGTACGGATTTTCTATTTCTAACTATTTTCTATGTTTTTCATTTCATGAAAAAATTAATTCTAAGATCACGTAAGCCGTCGGGGACGAGGATGGCGCGTGCTCTAGCGAGGACGAGCGAGGCGTGATTTTGATGAACTAATTTAACTTTTGTTTATCCAAACATATATGCAAATCATCATGTGATTTTGAGCTAAAAATGACATAAAATCATAATAAAGTCCAACATATAAAGTTACACATGCATCTACATCGCAAAATAAGATAAGCTACTGATAAAACATAAGAGGATTAAGTTTGTTACCTCCAAAATCGAAGAGCAACACCAATGGAGGGGGAGAGAGTAAGAACAACAGCAAGCTGAAGAACAGAGACATTGAGTTTGAATGAAATGGCTCGGGCTCGGGAAGGAAGAAATAAGTTGAATTATAGGCCAAGATAATTAGTCCCGGTTAGGAAGCCAAACCGGGACTAAAGATTAATCTTTATTCCCGGAGCATCACCTAAACCGGGACTAAAAGCTTTAGTCCCCGCTGGTTTTACTAACCGGGACTAAAGATAAACCTTTAGTCCCGGTTGGTAATACCAGCTGGGACTAAATATCCCTGCCCCGCGGACGACCGTTGGGCATGGACCTTTAGTCCCGGTTGGTATTACCAACCGAGACTAAAGGGTCTTTTACTCCCGGAGACCAAAAAAAAAAAAAAAATACCGAAGCTAATGCTAAATTGAGACATCGTTCTAAAGTCTGTTCTCTATTCTCTAGTAGTGTTACTGCTCTCAGCGCCGCAACTGATCGATTCGATCCGTCCTACAATCTAGCAGTGGGATCCGCAACATTTCATCGTGCCGTGGGAACTTTCAGTGTCAAGTGTGTCACGATTGGCGCATGCTGTTCCACCACCCATTAATTGGAGCAATGATGCTAGCTAGTGAATCACGCATTCGGTCGCGTAAAGTTACTAAGTTAATTACCTGCTGTACGGCTGTGTTTAGTTGGACGAAATTTGAAAATTTGGCTACTATAGTACTTTCGTTTTTATTTGACAATTAATATTCAATCATAGACTAATTAGACTCAAAACGTTCGTCTCGCGATTTCAAACCAAACTGTGTAATTAGTTTTTTTCGTCTACATTTAATGCTTCATGCACGTATCGTAAGATTTGATGTGATAGCTACTGTATCACTTTTTAAAAAAACTTTTTGGAACTAAACAAGGCCTAAATATAATGGCCAGTTTACTCGAAGGACAACACTGCATGTCTGAAGGAAGAAGCACTCCCTGCAAGGAGTCACATGTGCTTTGTTAGGACGCCTCTTGGCTTCTCAGCAAGGCTCATGAACAGAGCAAAAGGTACGGTAGAGAGATCAGCAACACGTCCATGTGCTAGCTTAGCCCCGTATTTGATGCATGTTTTCAGACTCATGTACATACATACAGATGCACCGATAATACCCCTGCCTTCTCTCAAGTCACTGTCATGCTGGCCCAAAAGGAAGCAGGCACTCGCCGCTTTATGCTCTCTTGTCACTCGTTTTCGTTCGCTTGCGTGCTCGTGGACATGATTGTTTTCCGTACCCAGAGACTATACTACTGATTGTTCTTCGTCGGCTGATCCCAAATCTGTGGCATCATCTCGGTCAGTTTTTCGGCGGGTGAATTGGTCAGTGCATGAAACTCAATTGGTGCGGGTGAAATTACCGGCATTGGAATTGAAATAGGGGGTTAGACTTTTGTCTTTTGATTAGCGAACTGGTTTGTGCCGCGCAAAAGGTCGGAAAGGTTCTTTGCAACTGTACCTTAAAACTTAATGGTAGTATAGTATTCAGTATTCACCAGCTTAACTGCAGCTTAAAGGTCGGAAAAGATCAGAGAGATAGCAGTAAGTTGTAAGTATTCAGTATATTTATTCACCAGTTTATAGGCCAGCATGGGCACAGTCTACAGTCTACGTAGAGGGTACAGGCAAACAAAGGATTCAGAGACGTCAAGAGGACAGCAGTTGTCTAGCGCCAAAACAGACTTGCAACTGCCAATATTTTCCAGAGAGAAATCGAGGCAGAGAGGGGGATGGGGATCCATCCACAGTGAGGTGAGGACTGAGGTGGATTGGCGGCGGCATTGGTTGCCGACAGATAGTCCGCTGACAGCTGAACCGTGGTTACTCCAATGTACAGTATGCAGTATTCAGGATGCTGCAGAGTACTCCTCCATAGCAGTAGCTCGTACTCTCTATGATGGCCGATGACCTCACTCTCACACAACCCCAGGATTGCTAGCAGGGCCGGCTCTACGATTTTAAGGGCCCTTAGGCAAACCAGATGATAAGGGCCCGTTGAACCAATTTTTTAATGTAAATATTAATATATAGTATGAATAATTAAAGTTAATTTGCAACATATATTTAGTTCATAAGAGATAACTATATTACAACAAAAAAAAAGACCAATAACTATTATGATTTCCTCAAATAAAAATAGAATGCTTCAGTGCCTTGTAAAAAACCGTCTTGGGGCATTTCTTGATGCAAAATCTTTAGAAACAATATCAAGTCAATGTCGTCCAAAACATTCTTCTCAATGCTACACATAGTCAAGCCATTCAATCTTTCTTGTAACATAGCTGACCTTAAACAATTTTACTTTTCTAAGCACCCGACAAATGCTTCTTAGGAAACATCTAACATATCCAAATAAATACATCGAATTAGAAATTTATAACCCTACCTCTGTACAAGCAAAGCGCATACACAAAACAGTTAAACAAATAAGAAAAATAGACTAATGTCCCAAGCACTAGCTTCCAGCGATCCAAGTTAAAAATTGGAAAATAGCGTGTGGCGGTGTGCCGGCGATTCGGCGAGGGTGGCCAGCGTCGGGCAAGTCAGCGTCTCCTCACGAGAATAGAGCGTCCGCGTCGATGAACGAGAATAGGAAGCACCAGCGCTGACGGAAAACGAAACGTCGCTGGCTCCTCGCTTCGCGACCTGCGTGTTAAGTAGAATAGGAAGAGGTACATCCGGTACAGCATGGGCTGATGTTTGTTCACTAGTAGAGAACAGACCTTTGATCATCGGTCAAAATGGGCTCTAGTCCCGGAATTTTTTGCCCCCGGGACTAGAAATACCTTTAGTCCCGGTTGGTGGCTCCAACCGGGACTAAAGGTCCCTGCCCAACGGCTACTGCGCCAGACAGAGGTGGCAGGGACCTTTAGTCCCGGTTGGAGCCTCCAACCGGGACTAAAGGTATACTTTTACTCCCGATTGGAGATCCAACCGGGACTAAAGGTATACTTTTACTCCCGGTTGGTGGCTCCAACCGGGAGTAAAGGTCTACTCCCGGGCCGTGGCTATGCCCGGGGTTGGAAAGTTACCTTTAGTCCCGGTTGGAGCCATCAACCGGGACTAAAGGTCCCCCCTTTATATCTCGGCCGTCTCCTTCCTCCCTGAGCCCGAGCTCAGCATATTTTGAAGCTCACTGCAGTAGTGTTCTTGCTTCCTCCCTCCCTCCATTGTTCCTCCATCCATTCTTCGATTCCTCCGTCGATTTTTTCGATTTCTCCGTCGATTCTTTAGTTGTAAAGGTTACCAATCTCATACTCTCATTTTCACCATTGTCTTATCTCATTTTGTTCACTATATATATATATGGTTCTTTATTGTGGTTTTTTTCATTTGTAAGCAATTTGAGCTCAAAATCACTTCAAGCTTGCATATTTACATGAAAGAAGGTTAAAGTAGCTAGTTGAACTTGCGGACCGTGTTCATCTCGGCGACCATGTTCTCTGCCGAGCGGTAACGGACGTCAAGGAGGAGCTTTGATTCTACGAGGGAGAGCGGCAACGGTCGTGGAAGACCGTGTTCCCTTCCTCGTAGAATCGGAGCCCTTCCTTGACCAAGTACGGTGCCGTCCGGTGGAGAAATGCTCGCCGAGATGATCACGTAAGCAAGTTCAACTAGTACGGATGGTTATTTATTCACATGTCCCGATATCATCGCAGTAGTCTGTCAATCACCATACTTTTTATTTTAACTTTTTATGAAATAAAAAACTTAGAAAATAGTTAAAAAATTATAGAAAATCCGTACTAGTTGAACTTGCGGACCGTGTTCAGCTCGGCGAGCATGTTCTCTGTCGAGCGGTAACGGACATCAAGGAGGAGCTTTGATTCTACGAGGGAGAGCGACAACGGTCGTGGGAGACCGTGTTCCCTTCCTCGTAGAATCGGAGCTCTTCCTTGACCAAGTATGGTGCCGTCCGGTGGAGAAATGCTCACCGAGATGATCACGTAAGCAAGTTCAACTAGTACGAATGGTTATTTATTCACATGTCCCGATATTGTCGCAGTAGTCTGTCAATCACCATACTTTTATTTTAACTTTTTATGAAATGAAAAACTTAGAAAATAGTTAGAAAATTATAGAAAATCCGTACTAGTTGAACTAGTGGACCGTGTTCATTTCGGCGAGCATGTTCTCTGCCGAATGGTAACGAACGTCAAGGAGGAGCTTTGATTCTACGAGGGAGAGCGACAACGGTCGTGGAAGACCGTGTTCCCTTCCTCGTAGAATCGGAGCTCTTCCTTGACCAAGTACGGTCCTGTCCGGTGGAGAAATGCTCGCCGAGATAATCACGTAAGCAAGTTCAACTAGTACGGATGGTTATTTATTCACATGTCCCGATATCGTCGCAGTAGTCTGTCAATCACCGTACTTTTTATTTTAACTTTTTATGAAATGAAAAACTTAGAAAATAGTTAGAAAATTATAGAAAATCCGTACTAGTTGAACTAGCGGACCGTGTTCATTTCGGTGAGCATGTTCTCTGCCGAGCAGTAACGGACGTCAAGGAGGAGCTTTGATTCTACGAGGGAGAGTGGCAACGGTCGTGGAAGACCATGTTCCCTTCCTCGTAGAATTGGAGCTCTTCCGTGGCCAAGTACGGTGCCGTCCGGTGGAGAAATGCTTGCCGAGATGATCACATAAGCAAGGTCAACTAGTACGGATGGTTATTCATTCACACGTCCCGATATCATCGCAGTAGTCTGTCAATCACCGTACCCAAACATAGTATATATATAAATATAAATGATAATCGATTGTTATGTGTGTACACTCCCATTCTTCTGTTAATTTGTGGAAATATCATGTGAATTACTTACCTGCCGCAGTAAAAGACGAGAACACAATGACCATTAAAAATATCATTGTTTAGAGATCTAGATAATTTTATAGTTTCTTAATTTTATTTGTTTATAAAAGGAGAAATTTATAGTGTATTAAAAAATGAGTATAGAGAGTAGATGGCAACTGCTTCCGGGTCCTCGGCCTCTCATGGGTTTCCAAAGCGACTTAGGCCAGGCCTCCCTCTCATTCCATGCGGCAAGTGTCGTGATGAGACGAAGATTGTGATGGAGTACCGAGTGAAGAAGGAGGGTCCCAACAAGGATCATATCTTCTACAAGTGTCCGGATCGCAATGTGAGTTATTTTATCGTATTTAATGATTATGGTTAGTTTATACCTATTTTCATGATGGTTGCGATTAAAGTTCTAATTTTTTGTTTTAATTTTAGTGGGATGGCAGTGGACGATGTTCAGGCTTCTACTGGGAGGAAGAGTATGTTGAACTCGTGCAAAAATATCTGGCACAACAGGCAGATACGGCGGCTAATGAGGCAGTGATCCAGCCAAAGAAGCCCAAAGATGTTGCACAATCGGGGGATCTGTCTGTTTTAGTTGAGATTGGTCGCGAAATCCTTGTGCTCCTGAAATGTATTTTAGCTTTAGTTCTTTTAGTGGTAGTTGGGATTGTCTACATTGTAGCGATGCTTTTATAAATTTGTATCTTTTGTGGTGGCACGCATGTTGTATAAATAATTAATTATGATCTAGGTTTTAATATGGTATTTATGTCATGTAATGCAGATGAGCCGTCATTGGATGTATAATGCTGATCGCCGCTCCCAAGAGTTCATTGACGGCGTGCATTCTTTGTTACGTGCGGCCGAGGCAAACAAACGCGACGGTTTCATGTGCTGCCCATGTGCCATATGTAAGAATACGGTGGAATATCCTTGCTCAAGGACTCTTCATTCACACTTGTTCAAGTCAGGTTTCATGCCAAACTATATTTGTTGGACAAAGCACGGAGAAACTGGTGTTGTAATGGAAGAAGGTGAAGAAGAACAATGGGACGACAATGATATTATTCCCGATGGTGCGTGCTTCAATGATACTGCAATGGGAGAAGCTGAAGAAGAGGTAGCCGTAGAAGATGAGCCGGCTGATGATCTTTCTCAGGTCATTCATGACGCACAAAGAGAATGTGAAAGTGAAAAGGAGAAGATCAAGTTCGAGCGGATGCTAGAAGATCACAAGAAATTGTTGTACCCAACTTGTGATGCAGGGCAGAAAAAGTTAGGAACCACACTAGAATTGCTGCAATGGAAGGCAAAGAATGGTGTATCTGACAAGGGATTTGGAGAGTTACTAAAAATCCAAAAGAAGATGCTTCCGAAGGACAATGAATTGCCCGCCACTACCTACGAAGCAAAACAAGTTGTCTGTCCTATGGGGCTAGAAATAGAGAAGATACATGCATGTCCTAATGACTGCATCCTGTACCGTGGCAAAGAGTACGAGAAATTGGATGCATGCCCGGTATGCCATGCGTCGTGGTATAAGATCAGGCGAGATGACCCTGGTGATGTTGAGGGCGAACGTCCGCGGAAGGAAATCCCTGCTAAGGTTATGTGGTATGCTCCTATAATACCACACTTGAAACGTCTGTTCAGAAACAAAGAACATGCAAAATTGTTGCGATGGCACAAAGAAGATCGTAAGGTAGACAATATGTTGAGACACCCTGCTGATGGGTCCCAGTGGAGAGCAATCGACAGAGAATTCCTGGAGTTTGCAAATGACGCAAGAAACTTAAGGTTTGCTTTAAGTACAGATGGTATCAATCCTTTTGGAGAGCAGAACAGTAGTCATAGCACTTGGCCTGTTACTCTAAGTATCTACAACATTCCTCCTTGGTTATGCATGAAGCGGAAGTTCATTATGATGCCTGTGCTCATCCAAGGCCCGAAGCAACCTGACAATGACATCGATGTGTACCTGAGACCACTTATTGACGAACTTCTCATTTTGTGGAATAAAGAAGGTGTACGTGTGTGGGATGAGTACAAACAGGAACACTTTGATCTGCGAGCATTGTTGTTCATAACAATCAATGATTGGCCTGCTCTAAGTAATCTTTCAGGACAGTCAAACAAGTGATATAATGCATGCACACACTACTTCAGTGATATTAGAGGTGTATTCTTGAAAAAATGTCGAAAGGTCGTGTACCTTGGCCATCGTCGATTTCTTCCTGCAAATCACCCCGTAAGAAAGAAAGGCAAGCATTTTAAAGGGAAGGCAGACCACCTGACCAAGCCTCGCAACCGAACCAGTGAGGATGTACTCGATATGGTCAATGATGTGAAAGTCGTCTTTGGAAAAGGACATGGAAGCCAACCTGTTCCGAACGACGCTAATGGTCATGCACCCATGTGGAAGAAGAAGTCCATATTTTGGGACCTACCCTATTGGCAAGTCCTAGAGGTCCACAGCTCGATCGACGTGATGCACCTGACGAAGAATCTTTGTGTGAACCTGCTAGGCTTTATGGGTGTGTATGGAAAGCCTAAGGACACATTTGAAGCACGACAGGACCTGTGTTGTTTGAGAGAAAGAGACAACCTGCATCCAGAGAAGACAGATGATGGACGCCATTACTTACGTCCTGCTAGCTACACTCTAAGCAAAGAGGAGAAGGAAATCATGTTTGAATGCTTAAACAACATCAAGGTACCATCTGGATTCTCCTCGAATATAAAGGGTATTATAAATGTGCCAGAGAAGAAATTCTATAACTTAAAGTTCCATGACTGTCACGTTCTCATGACGCAATTACTTCTAGTTGCATTAAGAGGAATTCTACCTACAAATGTACATCTAGCCACCGTGAAGCTATGTGCATTCCTCAATGCAATTTCTCAGAAGGCAATTGATCCAACTGATCTAGCTAAACTATAGAATGATGTGGTTCAATGTCTCGTCAGCTTTGAGTTGGTGTTCCCTCCTTCCTTCTTTGATATTATGACACACCTCCTAGTTCACCTAGTCAAGGAGATTTTCACTCTCGGTCTTGTGTTCCTACACAACATGTTCCCCTTAGAGAGATTCATGGGAGTCCTGAAGAAATATGTTCACAACCGTGCTCGCCCAGAAGGAAGCATCGCCAAGGGCTATGGAACAGAAGAGGTCATTGAGTTCTGTGTTGACTTTATTCCCGACCTTGACTCGATTGGTGTTCTTGAATCGAGACATGAGGGGAGACTAAGCGGAAAGGGGACACTAGGGAGGAAAACATATATTGGTACAGATGATGATTATTTCAATAAAGCGCACTACACAGTTCTACAGAACTCCTCTTTGGTAGATCCGTATATTGAGACACACAAGGATCTCTTACGATCTGAGTTTCCAGGGAAGACGGAAGCTTGGATTATGCGTAAGCACATGGAAACTTTTGATGGTTGGTTGCGAAAAAAATGTCAAGGTGATGAGAGCATCCATGAGCAACTGTATTTATTGGCTATGCAACCATCATGGCATATCGTCACATACAAAGGGTACGAGATAAATGGGAACATATTCTACACAGTAGCCCAAGATAAAAGGAGTACCAACCAAAACAGTGGTGTTCGCATAGATGCCACAGACCCGAATGGGAATAAGCAGACATATTATGGACGCATAGATGAAATATGGGAACTAGAATATGCACCTACTTTGAAGATCCCATTGTTCAAGTGCCAATGGGTCAAGGTGACCGGAGGCGGGGTAACAGTAGACAACGAGTATGGAATGACAACAATAGACCTTAGTAATATTGGGTACAAAGATGAACCATTCGTCCTTACCAAGGATGTGAATCAGGTGTTCTATGTCAATGATATGTCTACCAAACCAAAAAGAGGGAAAAACGATAATGACTCAACCAAAGAGCCAAAGCGCCACATAGTTCTTTTAGGGAAAAGAGTCATCGTGGGAATTGAGGACAAGTCAGACATGTCAGAAGATTATGAAAAGGATGACCGAATTCCGCCATTCAAAGTGAACAAAGACCCCAGCATCTTGGTAAATGATGAGGACACTCCATGGTTACGACGCGATCATAACCAAGGGACATACGTAAAGAAGAAGTTCACTGCTGTGCCCACTTGATGATATAGTGATTTAATGTAGTGTGTGTTTGAGATATTATATAATAATTGTGAATTCAGATGTTTATTATGTCATGTTTCAAATTAAATCAATGTTTGATTTGGTGGGATTTCTCTCTCAAAAAGGTAAATTAGGATATTGAGTGATGAAAAATTAAAATATTAACGCTAAAATGATGTGAAAACAAATTTCCTGTCCAAAACCAATAGTTTTAATAATTTTAATTAAACACTACATTTTTGCATTAACAAAATAATAAATATTAGTTACATTATATTTTATAATTGTAACAAAAAATAAAAAAAGTTAGGTTATAGATTTTTCCTATGTGCAATAAAGAAAAAGAAAATCCATATTTTTAACAAAATAATTTTATGCCTTTTATTTAATTTATTATGTATTTAACAAAAACTATTGCATTTCTATTGTATTTAACAAGACTATTGCTTAAAACAGGCGGGAAACGAAACTGCAGGCCACCTTTACTCCCGAGTGGGAAGCCCACCCGGGAGTAAAGGTGGGCTGCAGTTTCGTGGCCCGCCAAAAAAACCCTTTACTCCCGGTGCGTGTTACCAACTGGGAGTAAAGGTATACCTTTACTCCCGGTTGGTAACATGCACCGGGAGTAAAGGTACCTTTACTCCCGGTGGGGGGATAGCACCGGGAGTAAAGGGGTGTGGCCTATATATACCAGTGCCATCTTCTTCCTTGCGTTCTTCACCGATTCCTCTTCCCCTGCGCCCACGCCACCCGGCCCGCCACACCGAGGACACCGCCGCCACCCCGCCCGACGCCGGTCATCGCCACCGCCTCGTGCGCGTCCGCGGTCCCCATGCCACCCCGCGCGCCGACGACCTCGCTGCGCCTACTGCTGCCCGCCCCGGCCCAACGCGCGCACCAGCCGCTGCTTGGTTTGGTAAGTTTTGGTAAGTTTGTTCGTGATGCGATCTTGATCTGAACAATGCGGATGTGTACTATGTTGTTGCGGATGTGTACTGTGTTGTTCAAATGTTAAGTTCGTCGTCCGTGAGTGTGCACAAGCGGCTATTGTCGGCCACCAGGCCATTCCTTAACGACGACGACAAGCGTAGTCTTCGTCATTAGCGCGCGTAACTGACACGTGTCATCCAGCGACACCAACGAAAACGGCAAATTAAGCGTATGACGATACAGTGGCTAGTCACCATTTATCTTTAAAAATAGTTACAGATATTACGATTGATGTTTCAAGTTACCACCATAAATCGATTTATAAAGACGGTTGGTATATCACCCTGAAATCAATTTGTAGACATAGTTGGTAATAATGTGACCGGTCTCAAAAAGAAATACAGCGCAATGAAGTTCATAACCCTTTCAAGTTAGATTAAGAACTTTCTATTGAAGTTGTTGAGCTAGAAGACATGTACAACCTTTACTTGATGATATTTTCAATTAAAATAGTATATGGCCCCAAAATTATGCTTTAAATTTTTTAGTTTTTCAAATTCAATTTTAAAATTTTTCAAACGATTCTTTAATCATATAATATATAGTGTGTGATGGGATTAAAACTTTGTATGTAAGCGCCATGCGTTTCTATGTATACGGCCGAGCACCGCCGCCCTTGTTCACCCTAGGGTTTAGGGTTTATACGGCGGAGCACCGCCGCCCCCGTTCACCCATGTGTACAAACATATATATGGCGGAGTGGAGCACCGCCACTCTTGTCACACCGCCCTTTCTCTCTTCTTCCTCGCGCCCGTGGCCCTCCACCGCGTGCGCCCGTGGCCCTCCACCGCGCCCGCCCGAGGTGAGTTCTCGTCTCTCGGCTTTCGTGGCAATGAGAAGACGCACCGGGAGTAAAGGTACCTTTACTCCCGGTTGGTAACTCGCACCGAGAGTAAAGGTACCTTTACTCCCGGTTGGTAACTCGCACCGGGAGTAAAGACCCTTTACTCCCGGCTGGTGGCTGGCACCGGGAGTAATTCTCTCTGGTATATAACTCCTGGTCAAATAGGAACTTAATTTGGATACCCAGTTTGTAAACTAAGCGTTTTTTAGTTTATAAAAAATATCACATGTGATGATGTAAGCAGTTTTGGTTGGACTTGCATGCATGGCTATAGACAATTTGGGCCACAAGAAAGAAAAGTCCAAAAAGAAGATAAATTCTTATCATTTCGGAAATAGTAATGGTTATATTAGCAATAAGACACATATACTTACATTTCATAATGACTTATACTTACATTATCAGCATAGAATTTTCTCATATGATGAATGACTACATGGTTCACATGGTACATAGGATCACAACATCACGCACCGACACCGCCCCGACCCGCCTCACGTCATCGTCGTCAGCACGTCGGCCCACCTCACATCGTCGTCGTCAGCACACCGGCCACCGCGCCGACATGTATATATACGTCATTTGTATTCATATGCATGTATATATACGTCGCGGATCATCGCCGCCCTCGTTCGCCCATGCGTTTCTATGTATACGGCGGAGCACCACCGCCCTCGTTCACCCATGTGTACAGACATATATACGGCGGAGTGGAGCACCGCCACTCTTGTCATACCGCCCTCTCTCGCGGCCTAGTCGATCAACATTCATATTATCGTTATCGTTAACGCTAAATAATCACACCAGGGTGAACCGCGCTGTTGATGTCACCGATGTGGTTCGCCCTAGTCACCGACGCAATTCACCCTTGGCTGTTTATGTATAGCCCTAATTCGCCCTAGTACCGACGCAATTCACCCTAGTGTGGCGAATTGCGTCCGTGACCGAGGGGCAAGATTTAATAATGCATATTGTTCGTAGATTTTACGCATGTAAGCAAAGATTTGACGTACTATATATTGGTTTTGTTTTTTGAAGCTAGATGGCCGACCCGAGAAGCATGGATGAGGAGGAGTTGATGATGAATTTGATCAACACTAGCACTCAAGTTGCCGGCGATGATGGTGCTAAAAATAACGTGCAAGAGGATGCAGATGACGGGAGTCAGTACTTAGCTCTTGAACAAAATGAGTAACAACATATTGGCCAAGTATATATTTTTTATTATTAGCTATATATATTATCATATGTCTTATGTGTGCTCATGACATTAAAAATAATGTTTATGTTTTGTAGCCCTCTAGATCGACATCAACAACTACAACGAAGAGTAAAAATGTTCGAGGTCCCAAAAAGCCATTGGAGGGCCGCTTCATCATCTCGGAGTTCAATGTGGATACAGGAGAACCGGGGGGGGGGGGCGAATAAAATGAAATTTGTGCACCACTATGGTTACCTTGTATGGGACCGGCTCCCGATTAGTACCCGTGAATGGAAGAAGAAGACCAATGCTCCTCATATCAGTTTTGTCTCCGATCGTGACAAGACATTAATTTGGAAAGATGTCTTGGTACATTTCACGCTCCAAACAGATGGTTATGATGATATAATTGATGGTGATGAATTGAAGGAGCGAGTTAGGGATTGGGCAATGAAGAAGATGGCCACCCAGTTTCAGACTTGGAAGAAACACCTATACACGATGTATGTCAAGAAGAACATAGCACCAGATTTTACTGTCCCAGGCCTGATCTCAAAGCAGAGGCCCTATTGGGATGAGTTTGTACAGTACAAGACTTCAGAAGAGGGTGTGAGTCAGGTGATAAAGAACCAACGTAATGCCCAACAGAAGACATACCACCATAACTTGGGATCAGGTGGCTACCCGACTGCCATTAAGAAGTGGAACAAAATGGAAGCAGACCTTCTTGCCAAGGGTATCAGACCAGAATCACTCGAGTGGGGAGAACGTGCAAAGAATTAGTTTTTCGCTCATGGGGGAACACTAGACCAGGAGACAGGGAAGTGCGTTTATGGCACAAGACTGCAAGAAGCAGCAGAAAGATTGTTTTATGCTCAGAGAGCTACTGCTAGTGGTGCGTTCAGGCCCAATAGAGAGAAGGATGAGCTGACATACGCCATCAGGACTATTGAATATGGTGGCCGAACTAGAGGCAAAGGAAGTGTCTCGTGGGAGCATGGATTCCCTCAGGGCAGACCTTCCTACAGAAGCCGCCAGAGAAAGAAGGAAGAAGAGGCATAGCGGCTCCAGAGGTTGGAGGAAGCGGTGCGTGAAGCACAGGAGCAGGAAAAAAACCTTGAAGCGAGAATGCAGGAGGAAATCAGAAGGCAAGTGCAAATAGCAGTGAGTGCAAGCAAGCAAGCATCAGAGCCAGGAATCAACATTAGCCAATCTGTTTAGTTGAAAAGCAGCTGCGCTTCCACGGAGATACCAAATCAAGGGGACATAGGACTGCGCTTCCCTGTGGATGATGTCACTGAACCTTGTACAACGTGTGAGCTACACATTCCGAAGGGGAATTCCACAATCAAGGTGGCTATCAGTCTTGTTAATCCTATCGACCAAACCAAGACACCAAGGATTCATGGGAATATAATCCAAGAAGGATATGCTACCATCTCGGTAGATAAAGCTAAAAAAGGTTTTAGTGATTTGCCTCTTGACATTCCTGGAGGTGATGGCGAGAAGACTCTAGGAGAAGCGGAGAAGACATTCATTCTATGGCACAAGCGCTACATCATCATTGCAGGGATGTCGGCTCCACCTTCTCCTGAACTACCTCACCATAGGTACGTGCGGATGAAAACACTACATCATTAATTTGTATTGGCTTAAATAATTAACAATCTGCTCATAATAATATGTCATTCCTTTTTTTGTAGCAGATCCTCCCCCAACCTAAATCCAATTGTTCAATCGCTAGATCATTATAGTGCTCTGTACGATGACATTGTGTTGGAAGGCGAGGCTACATCCACACCATCTCCAAGGAGGTCTCCAACGCCGCAGCCGCCACCTCCAAGGAGGTCTCCAACGCCGCTGCCAACACCTCCAAGGAGGTCTCCAATGCCTCCCCCGCCCCCGCCTACCAAGAAGCCTAGCAAGAGGCCAGCCCCTCAAACGAAGAACCAGTCCCCGCCTGCAAAGAAAGCCACCGTGAAACCAAGGGCTATTCCCAAAATAATATCTAAAGAGAAGGAAGAAGGAACTGATGCATATAAAAAAGATATGTCTAGATTCTATGACAAACTTAAAAAGAATCAAGAAGCAAGGAGAAACCCAGAGAAACCGTACTTCTTCGTAGCTCCAGATATTCTAAGAAAAAGGGTGGCTTCTTACCAGCAACAACAGTGGGAATCTCGTAAGCCATCCAAATCAACGTTATCGGACTATGACCGCACTCTCACCAAGTTAATTGAGGCGGCACAGAAAAAGAAGCGGGCAGGGAAAGGAGTTGCCCAACTCGGACAACAAGCGCACCAATCAGTCCCCCCACTAGTTGTTGGTAATGAATATGGTTCGAATTTAGGAATAATGCATCAGGCAAACATACCTCCGGATGTCGATTTGGATCACCTTGGTGAATTTATTGATGAGACTGGTCTCGACCTTTACCAGATGTTTGGTGATGGAAACATTGAGAGTGCGGCGGAGGTTGATATTTGGAAAAAAAATTTGTACTAGGCCAGATTCTATACAACCCTCAAGCCTTATTTGATCTGGGGACGCAAATGTACCTGCTAAACAAGTGGTACATGCAGGCGTCTACCGGTGGAGACTTCTGCGTTGGTGTTAGAATTAGAGACGAACATTGGTTCCGTGGCAATGATGTTATGTATGTTGACTTTGCAGAATTTCATCAACTATGCCACCTGACCTCTCTGGACAAAGTTATCATTAGCTGCTATTGCCTGTAAGTAATAATTCTTTCGATCTATTATTAAACTCATCATATGTGTGTATATGCATATAAATTATCCTAACAAGTACTATATATATGTAGATTTATAATGACAGAGCTTAGAAAGAAAGGCTACAATGAAATTGGTTTTGTTGATCCCCATATAGTATTCAAAGACCCAATTACTCTAAAGACTAATTGGAAGTCTGAGTCAGAGAGTAACCTCATGAACTTCTTAGTGAACCAACGCCACAAGAAGGATATACTCTTTCCCTATAACTTCAAGTGAGTGTTAATAATGTCGATCATCCTTAATGGCTCATATGTTGATTCTAGTTAATTAATGAGTGTTATGCGTTATATCCTATAAACACATGCAGCAATCACTGGATATTGATGGACATCGATCTAGTGAAAAGTCACTTGATAATCTATGACTCGATGAGAAAACCACAACGAGACTACCAAGATATGATAGATATTATCCAGAGGTAATTTCGGGATCTCTAGCAACTATATATACACACAAACATGATGATTAACTATATCTGATGACGTGGCAAATTTTTTATTGGGCAGTGTTTGGAAAACCTTTATTGAGAAGCAACACATGGAAAAATGCAAAGCGCCACTGAATGTAATCCCTTTGAAAGTAAGTCCCCTGAATCGCATCATCTTTATTAATTAAACATATAGCTTTCACCGGATCACCAGATTGGATGACAAATCTTTTTCTTGTAAAGTGGTGTCTGAGGCAGGAACAGGGGAACAACTACTGTGGTTACTATGTTTGCAAGTTTATCAAGGTGGTCTCCCAAAGAACTCCTACAGAGAGACTCAAAGTACGTTAAAAATACACTATATATTCATTTAATTATTATTATTGATTGTGTTACTATGTCTTTATATATATATATGTACATATATTAATTTATTTTCCTTTAATTCAAACCTGTAGACTCGATGGTTGGAGGAAAAGGTCATACGGCAAGACCAAATCAAAGCAATTCAAGAGTCTATAGCCGGATTTTTTAATGAGCAGGTCATCGATTCCAAGGGCGAGTTCTACTTCGACCCAACACTGCCATGGAAGCCAAGCTAGAGGATGAGAGGAAACTTGTTATATCACAACAACTGTAATGCAATCTTTTTGTAATATATGCACACGAAATAATATAATGCAAAATACACATATGCATGCATGCATGTAAATATATATATGATGCATGCATATATATATATATATATATATATATATATATATATATATATATATATATATATATATTCTATGCTTGAATTGTGTGATTTAATACATTCATTGTGCTTGAACCGAAACATACTATACGCGCGTATAAATGTATAATTAGCAGCGTACAATACGACTTCGAAAACCTATTTTGAAAAAAAAGAAAAAAGGAATAAAACCTTTAGTCCCGGTTCGTATTACCAACCGGGACTAAAGGTGCCGGCCATCGTGGCATGTCAGGAGGCACCTTTAGTCCCGGTTGGTAATACGAACCGGGACTAAAGGTCCTCCTTTAGTCCCGGTTCCTGACCTGGGACTAAAGGACCCCCCTTTAGTCCCGGATGCTTGCTCCCGGGTGGGGAACCGGGACTAGAGGGGGTTCTCCACCGGGAGTAAAGCTCTGTTCTCTACCAGTGGTTGGGTCTTCAAAGGCTTATGCTAAATAGAAAAACATATCTACTAATTACCTATATACTCTTGGCCCCCCTAGCTCCATGGGCCCCCGGCGGTCGCACTAGCTTCCCTCCCCCTAGACCGGGTCTGTTGATGAGGCCTACGCCTCCTTGGTATTTCTTTCTCTCGGCGACCCGCTGACTTTCTTGGGTGGAGCCTACTAAAGTGGAGTCGGAGCTGCTTCGTTGGGGCGTGCAAAGCTAGGTGATGACATAGGGTAGCTCTTCCCGGGTGTCTTGGTGGAGCCCATGTGCAGGTAGTAGTATCCTGGTGGTTTTGGCGAAAGTTCATCATAGGAAGTCGAAGCTGCTTTGTCGCTTTTCCGCCAAAGCTCGGCAACAATGACGTATGGTGAGCTCTATTTATGTGTTTGTCGCTAAGTGCTAGAGTTTGGATGTTGTTCGGATGTGTGACATCTTTGTGTTCTTCTTAATTGAGCGGCAATGCTCCTGTCTTTTATTTAAAAAATATATTTCTGGTTTCTCACTAGCCAAAGACAGAGAACATGAATGACTCTAAAGTTAGCACAAGATACAGAGAAGCTGTTGAAAGGTGAAAGATATAAAACGGCTTTTATTCAAATAGCTCTCCATGTAAGGATTTAGAGAGTGAGTTTAAAAAAATTCTAGCTATTCTTCTAGGGCGTGCATGGCTTCCTATCCTATTCTAGCGACCGAGCTCTGCGGGATAGAGAGCGAGTAAATTTAAAGACGGGCTTCCAGAGTCTGTTGGAGACAATTTAGGCCCATATATTAGCTACATATGGCTTCACAATATCCTTTTAGCTAATCTCTTAAAGTTGCCCTTCTCTCATCATAATAGCTAAGCATAAAAGCTAAATCACATTGCAACGCCCGCAAGATCTAGAAAGTTTTTCCATTTTTCATTTATTTATCAGGTGGCAATGGAGACACTGGAGACAGGAATAAAAATTATCATACGGTATAGTTAACATGGTGTTCCCAAAATATTGACCATATTTTTCGGTTCCCAACTTTGTAACGAGAACAAGTCGAAACGAGACCTTAATATACTGAGTTTTCATTAACAAAATGAAAATCGTACGGAAAGTACACAGTTGGGAACATCAACACTGCACCATCTGCCGAACGAATATGCTTCCAAAAGCATCAAACGCTCCTTCATCAGGTCATTTACCTGAACATACACGGTATAGAATTGTTGAATCTCAAATAAATGAACATTTGCATATCAAGCAGGTCACCGAGAAGAAATCTTCCCACATGAACTAACTGTTTTAGATAACATATTTAGTCTACCTGCGGCAGGTGCATGCAAAGATTACAAGAATATTCATTATGTCATGCCTTGTGTGGTCACAAATGCTACATTCTCCATCAGAATTCAGAAGTCATAATCTCATTCTTCATAAATGCAACATCAGTTGTATGAACAGCCATGATAAACATGCTACAAGAGAAAATTTCCCATGTACAAAACAGCAAGTCGTGAGTTTTTTTGGGAGATCTAAGCTTCCTTGTAAGATTACTAACAATCAATACAGGCTGGCCTCTCCACTACCGGAAACAACAGATTTGCCGAGTGCAAAAATATTTTGCCGAGTGCGTTCCATCGGGCACTCGGTAAAAAAGCTGTATGCCGAGTGCTGTAAAAACCACACTCGGCAAAATAATGGCACTCGACAAACAAACTCTTTGCCGAGTGCTGAAAAAACCACTCGACAAACCAGGAGAAAACACTCGGCAAAAGAGAGACACTCGGCAAAAAACCGCCACGTGGACATCTGTCAGTTAGTGTGCCGGCCGTTAGGAGTTTGCCGAGTGTCCGTTAGTGGCACTCGTCAAAGAAGTAAGTTTGCCGAGTGTTTTTCTTTAACACTCAGCAAATAAATAAGTTTGCCGAGTGTTTTTTTGCACTCGGCAAATAAATAATTTTGTTCTCTTCCGACCTTGAAACTTTTCTACTCTTCACATACATGTGGTACTCCATGTTAAGATTTGGTACATTTCTAGATCTGTTTGCTATATTTAATTAATTTATTGTATTTCAAGGATTTTTTTGTATAAGTCAAATTTGAACCGCAAGTGATTCAAATAATAGAATAAAATGAGTAGAAAAATGATATTCATGTTATTGAGTCCAGTGTGAGGCCTTACCCGGAAAATCAAAAGAAATTTTGAACATCTTGTTCAGGAAACACGACCACGAACGTATGGCTGAATGATTTTTTAAATTCTAAAAAGAGCAAACGAAGTCTGAAAATCATGAGATTTGTCAAGATATCATGATATCATACGAGGAGGCTGTGGTAAAAAATTGAGAAGGTTTTGCATAATCTGTCACGTACGACGTTTAAAAACCAAAGCATCTCAGAAGAAGAATCGTAGTATTGAAAAGGATTCGGTAAGATTTGGAGTCAAAGTGATGGTCGAATTGGGGGTTGACTTTAAAACTTTTTATACAGGTAATAGAGAACATAGATTGTTTCATGTGAAATTT
This sequence comes from Miscanthus floridulus, assembly GCF_019320115.1. NCBI lineage: Eukaryota > Viridiplantae > Streptophyta > Magnoliopsida > Poales > Poaceae > Miscanthus > Miscanthus floridulus. The sequence continues at coordinate 78,212,309 of NC_089588.1, forward strand.
TAGTAATTTTTTGGATCCGTTTGACAATTTTAATTTATTAAGTGCAATTATAGAATTTTAATTGATATAGATTGAATTTGAGTTATAACTGCATGAAATAATGGAATAATATTTGTAGAAAAATCAAATATGCATTGTTGAGTGAATTTGACAAGGTATTTTCAATGTACATCGGAATAAATTTAGTAAAACACGTTATGGAAAAGAAGGAGAAGGAGAAAAATGAAAAAAAATAAGTTTGCTGAGTGCCCCTTATCTAGCACTCGGCAAAGCTGGGGTTTTGAAAGGTCCTAATGGTAAGAGGAGGGGTGAATAACCTAATAAAATTTCTACAACAACACTTAACAAAATGGTTAGACAATTATGAGACGAAGCAAGTGTTGCGCTAGCCTACTCAAAATGCAAGCCACCTACCACAATTCTAGTTTAGATAGTGTCTATTCACACAATAGCTATGACACTACCCTATGTTAGTGTGCTCTCAAAAGCTAACTAAAGAGTCACACCAACCAAGCAAGCACGCTCTCACAACTAGCTACATAAAGAGTTTGTCAACTAGTTTGCGGTAAAGTAAAGAGAGTGATCAAGAAGGTTATACCGCCGTGTAGATGAAGAACCAATCAATCACAAAGATGAATAACAATGAAGACCAATCACCTCGGAATCAATGATGAACACAATGATTTTTACTGAGGTTCACTTGCTTGCCGGCAAGCTAGTCCTCGTTGTGGCGATTCACTTATTTGGAGGTTCACACGCTAATTGGCATCACACGCCAAACCCTCAATAGGGCGCCGCACAACCAACACAAGATGAGGATCACACAAGCCACGAGCAATCCACTAGAGTACCTTTTGGCGCTCCGTCGGGGAAAGGTCAAGAACCCCTCACAATCACCACGATCGGAGCCAGAGACAATCACCACCTCCGCTCAACGATCCTCGCTGCTCCAAGCCGTCTAGGTGGCGGCAACCACCAAGAGTAACAAGCGAAATCCGCAGCAAAACACGAACACCAAATGCCTCTAGATGCAATCACTCAAGCAATGCACTTGGATCACTCCCAATCTCACTATGATGATGAATCAATGATAGAGATGAGTTGGAGGGCTTTGACTAAGCTCACAAGGTTGCTATGTCAATGCAAATGGCCAAGAGGGTGAGCTTGAGCCGGCCATGGGGCTTAAATAGAAGCCCCCACGAAATAGAGACGTTATACCCCTTCACTGGGCACTGATCGGGCTGACCGGACGCTCTGGCCGAACTGACCGGACGCTGCTCCTCAGCGTTCGGTCGCCCGATGGCGGCCACGTGTCACCTACGTTCAACTATGAACATTTGATCTCAATGGTCGAAATGTTGACCAGACGCTCCGACAGAGCTGACCGGATGCTGGACCCTCAGCGTCCGGTCATTTTCAGTAAGGGTCCAAATCCTATTTTTGTCGACCGGACACGTCCGGTCAAGCTTGATCGGACATAGCCCACCGTCTGGTGCTTAACCCTAACCACTATGCCATCTAACAGCTCGACCGGACATAGCCTTTCAGCGTCCGGTCACTGAGTGACCCAGTGTCCGATCAGTAGACCAACGCCAGCATCATTGCGACCAACTCCATTTCACTTCTAACTTCTCCACCCTTACTCAAATGTGCCAACCACCAAGTGTATCACCTTGTGCACATGTGTTAGCATATTTTCACAAACATTTTCAAGGGAGTTAGCACTCCACTAGATTCTAAATGCATATGCAATGAATTAGAGCATCTAGTGGTACTTTGATAACCGCATTCCGATACGAGTTTCACCCCTCTTAATAGTACGGCTATCAAACCTAAATGTGATCACACTCTCTAAGTGTCTTGATCACCAAAACAAAATAGCTCCTACAAGTTATACCTTTGCCTTAACCTTTTTGTTTTTCTCTTTCTTCTTTTCAAGTTTAAGCCCTTGATCATCACCATGCCATCACCATTGTCATGCTATGATCTTCATTAGCTTCTTCACTTGAAGTGTGCTACCTATCTCATGATCACTTGATAAATTAGGTTAGCACTTAGGGTTTCATCAATTCACCAAAACCAAACTAGAGCTTTCAATCTCCCCCTTTTTGGTAATTGATGATAACCCTTATACAAAGATATGAATTGAAATTCAATTGAATCCATGTTGCTTGCCCAAGCATATTTACCATGTGTAAAAGGATATGGACAAGTTTCATGAACCCCAAATGGTAGCAATTGCTCCCCCTACATATGTGCTAAGAGTTTGGATTATAGCTTGCACATATGCTTAGATAGGAAATATAGGAGTCAATGTCTACCAAATGATGCTAAGGTATAAGAGATGGACCTTTGAAGCGTGATACCAATCGGAGTGCACCAAAATACCATCCTTAGCATCATGGTTAGCTCAATACCACTTGGAAACATACTTTAGAAAGATACCACTTGTAAAGACTTTCTTGGAAATGAAAGTTATCTAGTGATTTCATTTTATCATTCAATCTTACAACTAACATTCATCACACAAGCATGGATATTTAAATTTAATACTTGTGCCATGCACGCAAACATATGAAATGCACATTCAAATGCATCATCCAAGTTCATGAGCTTGCTCCCCCTACTTGTGTGCTCAAAATTTTAGTTGATCCCTTTCCTTTGTCATATCTCTCCCCCTATGTCATATATCAAGATATCTTTATGTTTCTCTCCTTTTATGATATTTCTCCCCCTTTTTCACTATCTTTACTACTATCTTTGTTTCTCTCCCCCTTTGTCATCAATGACCACAAAGGTTCTAAATATAGATAGTATTACTTGTAGGGTCGAGATTATCAATGTCAATCAATGGGGTGAGGATCATTTTCCCAAATTTGGTCTAATCTAGATCATTTGCCAAAGATATTTAACTCGGTTTGATCCAAGGACAAGCTTCTTCACACCTCCAAATAAGGGTTATCTTGTACCATGTTGAGTTAAACACTTAGAGTTCATTTTCTAGATTAAACACTAGGTTTACAAGCCCACAAACATGTCATATTCTACCACTAGATCAAGTCAAGCATAGAAGCAATAGTGATACCATATAAACATCAAATTCATTTGATTTTCATGAATGAGCCTAATAAAATAGAACCACTTGAAAGGTCCTAATAAAATTGAAAATGTGACTAGATGCACTAATCATGTCCTTAGCAAAGATGTATGTCATGCCAATCAACTTTTACCTTGGATTGCTCGAAGGAGAGGCATGTCATATGAGTGGGGGGTGCATCAACACATATTTGAGAAATCCAATATGTTCAACTCATTCCTTAGCTTGCAAAACCTTTTCTCATCCAATGGCTTGGTGAATATATCGGCAAGTTGATCTTCGGTGCCTACACTCTCAATGCAAATGTCCCCTTTTTGTTGGTGATCTCTTATGAAATGGTGGCGGACATCAATGTGCTTTGTTCTTGCATGTTGCACCGGATTGTTGGTTAGCTTGATTGCACTCTCATTGTCACATAGCAATGGCACTTTCTTGAACTTAATTCCAAAGTCACTCAAAGTGGCCTTCATCCAAAGTATTTGTGCACGACAACTACCGGCGGATATGTATTCGGCTTCGGCGGTTGATAATGCAACACTATTTTGCTTCTTTGATGACCATGAAACAAGTGATCTTCCCAACAATTGACATGTGCCCGAGGTGATCTTCCTTTCAACCTTGCATCCCGTGTAGTCCGAGTTGGAGTAACCAACTAGCTCAAACTTTGCTCCTTTGGGATACCACAAACCAAAATTTGGTGTATGCTTCAAGTACCTCAATATTCTCTTTGTAGCCTTCAAATGACTTTCTCTTGGTGAGGCTTGAAATCTTGCACACATGCATATACTAAACATGACATCCGGCCTTGATGCGGTCACATAGAGTAGGCTTCCAATCATAGACTGATACAACTTTTGATCCACCATATTTCCACTTGCATCACTATCCAAGTTGCCATTGGTTCCCATTGGTGTGCTAATGACTTTGCTATCAATCATGCCAAACTTATTAATCATGTCCTTGATGTACTTGCCTTGACTCACAAATGTACCATTCTTTAATTGTTTGATTTGAAGACCAAGGAAGTAACTCAACTCTCCAATCATGGGCATCTCAAACTCATTAGCCATCATCTTTCCAAACTCATCATAAAAGTTTTGATTGGTTGATCCAAATATGATGTCATCAACATATATTTGCAATACAAATAGATCTTTTCCAATCTTCTTGATGAAAAGAGTGGTGTCAACCTTGCCCATTGTGAACCCTTTAGAGAGTAGGAAATCCCTCAATCTCTCATACCATGCTCTAGGTGCTTGCTTCAAACCAGACAAAGCTTTCTTCAACTTGTATACATGGTTGGGCTTCTTATCATCTTCAAAACCAGGAGGTTGCTCAACATATACTTCTTCATTGATGTAGCCATTTAGAAATGCACTCTTAACATCCATTTGATAGAGCTTGATGTTGTGGGCACAAGCATAGGCTAGCAAGATTCTAATTGCTTCCAATCTAGCAATCGGGGCATATGTTTCTCCAAAGTCAAGACCTTCAACTTGTGTATAGCCTTGTGCTATTAATCTTGCCTTGTTCCTTACTACTATCCCATCTTGATCTTGCTTGTTTCTAAAGACCCATTTGGTTCCAATCACATTGTGTCCCTTTGGTCTTTCTACCATCTCCCATACTTGATTTCTTGTGAAGTTATTCAACTCTTCATGCATAGCATTTACCCAATCAACATCCTTAAATGCTTTATCTATCTTCTTTGGTTCAATGGATGATACAAATGAGAAGTGTTTACAAAATGATGCCAATCTTGATCTTGTTTATACACCTCTAGAAATATCACCAATGATAGTGTCCAATGGATGATCTCTTGCAATATTTGTTGGTTGGAGTATTGGAACTTGATTGCTTGCACTTGCTTGATCATTGGGTTGAGATGATGTACTAACCACTTTATCTTGTTCATTTTCATGAGAGCCACTTGCACTAACTTGATTTGTATTATCTTGCTCATTTAAGTTAGAGAGTACTTGCACTTGATCATCTTCATCATCATTTACTTGCCTAGGCCTCAATTCACCAATATCCATGTTCTTCATGGCATTTGAAAGTTGAATGCCTCTAACATCTTCCAAGTTCTCATTCTCTTCTTGTGAACCCTTGGTTTCATCAAATTCAACATCATGAACTTCCTCAAGAGTACCACTATCCAAATTCTAAACTCTATATGCTTTGCTTGTAGTGGAATAACCAAATAGGAATCCTTCATCACATTTCTTGTCAAACCTGCCCAATCTTGTGCCTTTCTTCAAGATATAACATTTGCAACCAAAGACCCAAAAATATGCAATGTTGGGCTTTCTACCATTCAAGAGCTCATATGGTGTCTTCTCTTTCAATGGGTGACAATAGAGGCCGTTGCTACAATAGCAAGCCGTGTTGATAGCTTCGGCCCAAAAAGATTGACTCACATTGTACTCACTAAGTATAGACCTTGCCATATCAATGAGTGTTTTATTCTTCCTCTCAACAAGGCCATTTGATTGGGGTGTGTACTTGGCCGAGAATTGATGTCTAATTCCAAATTCATCACATAACTCATCAATTCTAGTGTTCTTGAACTCACTACCATTGTCACTTCTAACTCTCTTGATGGTTGTTTCAAACTCATTGTGAATGCCTTTGACAAATGATTTGAATGTTGCAAACACATTACTTTTGTCCACTAGAAAGAATACCCATGTGTATCTAGTGTAGTCATCCACTATCACAAATCCATATTTGTTTCCACCGATACTAGTGTATTGTATTGGCCCAAACAAATCCATGTGCAATAACTCAAATGCTTTACTAGTGCTCATCATGCTTTTCTTAGGATGGGTGTTTCCAACTTGTTTGCCGACTTGACAAGAGCTACAAAGCTTATCCTTTTCAAACACAATATCTTTCAAGCCTTTAACTAAGTCATGCTTAATCAATCTATTTAATTGTTTCATTCCAACATGACCAAGCCTTCTATGCCATAACCAACCCATGCTAGACTTAGTGAACAAGCATGTCGATAATCTAGCTTCACTAGCATTGAAATCAACCAAGTATAGATTCTCATATCTAAAACATTTGAAGATCAAATTAGAGCCATCTACACTTATGATTTCTACATCATCTACCCCAAATATGCATTTGAATCCAAGATCACACAATTGAGCCACGGATAGCAAATTAAAGTTCAAGCTCTCTACTAGCAACACATTGGATATGCTCATGTCATTTGATATTGCAATCTTACCAAGCCCTTTGACCTTGTCTTTGCCATTATCACCAAATGTGATACTATCATAACCATCATTGCCATTGGTGTTGATTGAGTTGAACATTCTTGCATCACCGGTCATGTGTTGAGTGCACCCACTATCAAGAACCCAATGCCTTCCTTCGGCTTTGTAATTAACCTACAAAAGAAGATCAATTCTTTTTAGGTACCCAAACTTGCTTGGGTCCTTAAAGGTTAGTCACTAAGCTCTTTGGTACCCAAATGGCTGTCTTCTTTGAGCCCATCCATGGTTTACCAATGAACTTAGCCTTCACACCATTTGTGCCCTTAGTAAGCATATAGCATGAATCAAGCTTAATGAAGGATACATTAGCATTTTTGCTCTTGTTTTTGCATTCATGCTCTTTATGACCAACTTGCTTGCAACTAGTGCAAAACCGACCGTTGTTCTTCACAAAACTAGTCTTGTGAGGAGCAAAGGCCGCTTTGCCTTTCTTGGGGGTATAGCCCAATCCCTCTTTGTAGAGAGAAGCTCTTTGGCTACCCAAGCACATAAGCAAGCGGTCCTCACCACCATAAGCCTTAGCTAAGGTGTGAGTGAGCTTAGTTACCTCCTTCTTGAGGTTCTCATTCTCAACCACTAGTGAGGCATCACAAGTGAGACCATCACTACTAGATGAGGTAGAAGTGGAAGTGCTACAAGAAGGGTTAGTAGTAGCAACAATGATAGGCATAGATAGTGATGTATCAATTATATCATAAGTTAAACCTACATCACAAGTTTCAACATGCTTCTTTTTATCTTGTTCATTAAGCAAAGTGGAATGAGCCTTTTCAAGCCTTTTGTGAGCCTTGCCAAGCTTCTCATGGGCTTCCTCTAGCTTCTCATGAATTGCTTTGAGCTCATCAAGGGCTTGCTTAAGGGCTTTTACCTCCTTATTCAAGCTCTTGCATTCCCTTCTCTTAATGTCAAAGTGTTCTTTAGCATCTTCTAGCATGTCAAATAATTCATCCTTAGTAGGTTCATCATCATCACTATCACTATCATTTTCATTTTCATGTTCATTATCATCAACATGTTCTTCATCACTTTCATCATCACAAGATTGTACCTTAGTGGCCTTAGCCATGAAGCATGATGAAGATTTGAAGAGAGAAGGCTTCTCATTGATAGCAATGCTTGCAAGAACCTTCTTCTTGGTGGTCTTGTGATCATCACTATCATCATCATCATCACTTGAGGAAGCATCACTATCCCAAGTGACTACATATGAACCACCCTTCTTCTTCTTGAAGGCCATCTTGTCCTTCTTCTCTTTCTTTTCCTTCTTGTCCTTCTTCTTGTTCTTCTTGTTGTCATCATCATTGTCGCTATGGTATGGGCATTGAGCAACAAGATGATCTTTGCTTCCACATTTGAAGCACCTTCTTGACTCTTCTTTGTTCTTGGATGAAGATTTCTTTCTTCTAGCATGGTAGCCCTTCTTCACCATGAACTTGCCAAATCTCTTGACAAATAGAGCCATCTTCTCATCATCATCATCATCCCATGAATCATCATCTTCACTTGATGTTTCTTGCTTGGCTTTTCCCTTTGATGATGTGGCTTTGAATGCCACGCTCTTCTTCTTGTCATCCTTCTTTTCTTCTTTCTTCTCCCTCTTTTCTTCCTTCTCATCATCATCTCTATAAGCATCATCGGTCATGATATCTCCCAAGATTTGATTTGGTGTCATTGTATCCAAACCGGACCTCACTAGAATAGTGACCAATGTACCAAATCTTGAGGGTAAGCATCTCAAGAACTTATTTGAGAATTCCTTGTCCTCTATCTTCTCACCAAGTGCCTTAAGATCATTTACAATCACTTCCATCTGATGGAACATGTCCGGCACACTCTCATCTTCCTTCATCTTGAAACTAGCAAATTTATCCTTGAGAATGTATGCCTTTGCACCCTTGATTGCCTTGGTGCCCTCAAATGATTCTTCCAATTTCTTCCATGCCTCATGAGCTCTCTCAATGTTCTTGATTTGCTCAAATGTTCTCTCATCCAAAGCATCATGGATGGCACTAAGAGCAATGTCATTGTTTTGGAGTAGCAATTCTTCGGTGGCGGTGGGAGCCTCTTCATCTTTTATCTCAATTTTTGTTTCTACCACCTTCCAAATCTTCCTATTGATTGACTTGATATATGTTGTCATCTTTGCCTTCCAATAGGGATAATTTGAGCCATCAAATTGGGGTGGCTTCTTGGTGTTGTTAATTTGAGCCATTTTTACACCGAAGGTTGTTAAGCCTCAAATCATGGTGACCTCGGCTCCGATACCACTTGAAAGGTCCTAATGGCTAGAGGGGGGAGGTGAATAGCCTAATAAAATTTCTACAACAACACTTAACAAAATAGTTAGACAATTATGAGGCGAAGCAAGTGTTGCGCTAGCCTACTCAAAATGCAAGCCACCTACCACAATTCTAGTTTAGATAGTGTCTATTCACACAATATCTATGACACTACCCTATGTTAGTGTGCTCTCAAAAGCTAACTAAAGAGCCACACCAACCAAGCAAGCAAGCTCTCACAACTAGCTACACTAAAGAGCTTGTCAACTAGTTTGTGGTAAAGTAAAGAGAGTGATCAAGAAGGTTATACCACTGTGTAGATGAAGAACCAATCAATCACAAAGATGAATAACAATGAAGACCAATCACCTTGGAATCAATGATGAACACAATAATTTTTACCGAGTTTCACTTGCTTGCCGACAAGCTAGTCCTCGTTGTGGTGATTCACTCACTTGGAGGTTCACGTGCTAATTGGCATCACACGCCAAACCCTCAATAGGGTGCCGCACAACCAACACAAGATAAGGATCACACAAGCCACGAGCAATCCACTAGAGTACCTTTTGGCACTCCGCCGGGGAAAGGTCAAGAACCCCTCACAATCACCACGATCGGAGCCAGAGACAATCACCACCTCCGCTCAACAATCCTCGCTGCTCCAAGCCATCTAGGTGGTGGCAACCACCAAGAGTAACAAGCGAAATCCGTAGCGAAACACAAACACCAAGTGCCTCTAGATGCAATCACTCAAGCAATGCACTTGGATCACTCCCAATCTCACTATGATGATGAATCAATGATAGAGATGAGTGGGAGGGCTTTGGCTAAGCTCACAAGGTTGCTATGTCAATGCAAATGGCCAAGAGGGTGAGCTTGAGCCGGCCATGCGGCTTAAATAGAAGCCCCCACAAAATAGAGCCGTTATACCCCTTCACTGGGCACTGATCGAGCTGACCGGACGCTCTGGCCAAACTGACCGGACGCTGCTCCTCAGCGTCCGGTTGCCCGATGGTGGCCACGTGTCACCTGCGTTCAACTGTGAACGTTTGATCTCAACAGTCGAAATGTTGATTGGACGCTCCGATAGAGCTGATCGGACGCTGGACCCTCAGTGTTCGGTCATTTCTAGTAAGGGTCCAAATCCTATTTTTGTCGACCGGATGCGTCCGGTCAAGCTTGATCAGACACAGCCCAGCGTCCGGTGCTTAACCCTAACCACTGTGCCATCTGATAGCTCGACCGGACGTAGCCTTTCAGCGTCCGGTCGCTGAGTGACCCAGCGTCCGGTCAGTAGACCGACGCCAGCATCATTGCGACCAACTCCATTTCACTTCTAACTTCTCCACCCTTGCTCAAATGTGCCAACCACCAAGTGTATCACCTTGTGCACATGTGTTAGCATATTTTCACAAACATTTTCAAGGGAGTTAGCACTCCACTAGATTCTAAATGCATATGGAATGAATTAGAGCATCTAGTGGCACTTTGATAACCGCATTCCGATACGAGTTTCACCCCTCTTAATTGTATGGCTATCAAACCTAAATGTGATCACACTCTCTAAGTGTCTTGATCACCAAAACAAAATAGCTCCTACAAGTTATACCTTTGCCTTGACCTTTTTGTTTTTCTCTTTCTTCTTTTCAAGTTTAAGCCCTTGATCATCACCATGCCATCACCATTGTCATGCTATGATCTTCATTAGCTTCTTCACTTGAAGTGTGCTACCTATCTCATGATCACTTGATAAACTAGGTTAGCACTTAGGGTTTCATCAATTCACTAAAACTAAACTAGAGCTTTCAGGTTTGCCGAGTGTCAGACCTAGGACACTCAGCAAACCACTTCACTGGCCCCACCCACGTGTAGTAGTTTATGCTTTGAAAATGAAAAAAACAAAACGGGTTTGCCGAGTGCCCGCGATATAGCACTCGACAAACCAAGGCTTTGCCGAGTGATAGACCGCGGCACTCGGCAAACCTTGCACATATCCACCCCCTCGGCCGCACACACATGCACACACTCACACACATGCCACACTCACACACACACACACACCCGGACGCACACACACGTACACACTCACACACATGCCATGCCGCACACACATGCCACGTCGCCGCTCCATGCCGCTGGTCGGCCGCCGCACCGCACTCCGGCTGCCGCCATCGCCCCTAGCTCTCCCTGTGCTAGGCCTTTTGCTACCCCCCTAGTGCCCTTGACCCCAGTGGCCGGTGCCCTACCCCCTATGCTGCCCCTTCCCCCTACGCCACCCCTGCCCCCTACGTGACAGGTATTTTCTAAAGAAAACCAAACTGCTATTCTTGGAAAAAGGGTTAGGAGGTTGTGAATGACAATTGCACTATACTAAACACTACACAGGTATAAGATGTGTGTATGTGGTTTTCAGCCTGCTCCCTGCCCCGCCCTATAGCCGCCGTCCCCCTTGCCCTCCTACCGCCCCACACCTTTGACTTATCGTGGTTTTGCAAGGTATAAGATGTGTATGTGGTTGTCGGCCATCATGCCGTTGGTTTGGTGTGTATGTTGTTGCGGCCATCGTGCCATTGGTTTGTTGCTAGTTTTGGTTACCTCACCGTGTAGGGGAGGTGCTGCCGAAATTTACAATTGACACTATTATGTTCGTTTGTTGCAGGTGGCTATTGCAAAGATCATTCCCCACCGTCCTCGACTCATCACTTTGCAGGACAACAAGGTGAGGCATCCTACACCCCTCTTTCCGTATGATGTTTGTATATCACGTAACCTATCTAGGCGTCTCCCGTTCAAAAGAGACATGGTTAGAAATATGCAGATCTTTGCATATCTATAACCGTATCTGTTTCGAATTGTCCATGTTTTTTAGACAGCTCGAGGAGTGTAGATGGGGTTAGTTTCCATGCTCTACTCTGATCCGAGATAGAGTTTCGGTAGCATTTCTCTGTTGTTCTCTAGATACACAATCTCCCTGCCAGGACGTGCATTTGGAGAACAATAGGGAGGTGCTGCTGAAATTCTATCTCGGATAGGAGTAGAGCATGGAAACTAACCCCATCTACACATCCTCGGGTGGGATTAGGACATATCTTCACCTATTAGACCACCACGTAGGAACCTGTAGATGCAATTGATTTTTATATTACTTGCTGATATGTTAGAGGATGGATGACCGTGAGTGGATGTACACGGGCCGCTCTAGTCAGGGTTCGTTCACCGATGAATGGATTGAGAAGATCGATGCTTTCTTGGAACTAGCATTTGCAAGGTTAAAGGAGCGCATGCCACTTGGTGTCCCTGCAGCATTTGTGCAAACACGCATTGACAAACAAAGGTGGTCATGGGTAAACATCTTTGCAAGAATGGATTTACGGCGGACTATACCCGGTGGATCTACCATGGTGAATCCGATCATGTGAGAGATGAGGTCGTGAGACAACACATCGAGGATTATGATGCCGATGTCGGGGTAGGAGACATGTTAAATGACTATCATGAAGCACACTTCGATGAAGGACATAGGGAGGAGGAGCCAGAGGCAACCACAAAGGCGTATTACGATATGTTGTCTGCGGCACAACAACCCCATCATGGGCATACCAAGGTTTCTTAACTGGATGCCACTGCATGCCTAATGGCTGTAAAGTCCCAATTTAGCTTGAGTCGAGAAGCCTTCGATGTTATGCTGACAGTTTTTGGTAGCCTACTCTCGGATGGCCACATCCTGCCAAAGAGCATGTATGAGGCATAGAAACTCCTTCATGCACTTAAGATGCTATATGAGCAGATACATGCTTGTCCAAAGGGATGCATCTTATTTAGGAAAGAACATGCGGAAGCAAAGTACTGTGTGAAGTGTAAATCCTCTAGGTTCCTGGAGGTAGACTCTGGTGATGGTCAGAAGAGGCAGCTCGCCATCCTCATGAAGATCCTACAGTACCTTCCATTCATACCGAGGATCCAACGGCTTTATATGACTAAGGAATCCATGAAACAGATGACATGGCACAAATACGGACATCGATGCAATCCTAAGAAGCTAGTGCATCCATCCAATGGTGAAGCATGGACAAGGTTTGATATGATTCATCGTGAGAAAGCTCTAGAGGCTTGTAATATACGTGTTGCACTGGCAACAGATGGGCTCAATCCTTATGGAATGGCGACTGCCTCATACACTTGTTGGCCCATGTTCATTATCCCTCTCAATCTCCCCCCTAGCATCCTCTTTCAAATATATAACATATTCTTGTTGTTGATAATTCCTGAACACCCGGGGAATAATATGAGTGTGTACATGGAGCCTCCGATTGATGATTTGGTCTACGCTTGGGAGGAAGGGGTATGGACATACGACCGATCTACAAAGACAAACTTCAAAATGCATGTTTGGTACTAGTACTCCCTACATGACTTTTCGGTGTATGGGATATTCTATGGCTGGTGTGTTCATGGGAAGTTCTCATGTCCAGTATGCAAGGCGTCTCTGATGTTCATTTGGTTGATGAAGGGTAGCAAGTATTCTTCGTTCGACAAACATTGACAATTCCTCCCTCTTGACCATCCATTCAGATGAGACATCAAGAACTTTATAAAAGATGTAGTAGTTGAAGGCCCTGCACCCCAAATGATGATTGGTGCCGCAGTTCATGCTCAGTTAGACGCTCTCGAGGTCAGTGACCAAGGAGATCATTTTCTTGGATACGGTGAGTAACATGCCTGGACTCACAAAGTCATGCTTGTGGAACCTCCCCTATTTTGTTGACCTTCTACTTCCACATAACATTGATGTAATGCACACTAAAAAGAATGTCGCCGAGGCAATTTTTGGTACAATCATAGACATTCCTGATAAGACAAAGGATAATGTTAAGGCTAGAGTGGATCAAGCAAGGTTATGCAATAGACCAAAGCTAGACATGGCGCCTCCCAGAGGTGGGAAGTCATGGAGAAAGCCTAAGGCCAATTTCGTTCTAACGAGGGCCCAAAGGAGGGAAGTACTAGAATGGTTCCAAACGTTAATGTTCCCTAATGGGTATGCAGCAAATCTGAAGAGGGGAGTGAACTTAGCTACTTTGCGAATCAACAGGCTCAAGAGTTATGACTACCACATATAGCTTGAGGGGCTACTACCGGTGATGGTTCAAGGTTATGTCCCTGAGCATGTCTGGATAGTGCTAGCGGAGTTGAGCAATTTCTTCCGCCAGCTTTGTGCTAAGGAGTTATCTCATACCATGGTTGCAGACATGGAAAGAATGGCACCTGTGTTGCTCTATAGGTTGGAGAAGATCTTTCCACCTAGCTTCTTCAATCTGATGCAGCATTTGATTTTGCACCTCCCGTATGAGGCAGGAATGGGGGGCCTATGCAGGGCCATTGGTGCTATTCAATTGAGAGATTTCAAAAGGTTCTTTGAACTAAATGTAAAAATAAATGCAAAATTGAAGCATCCATAGTAGAGGCATACATTCTGGAGGAGGTGTCAAACTTCACAACAAAATACTATGCTGAGAACCTTCCTAGCATGCATAATCCACCCCCTCGTTACAATGCTGGTGAAGATGAATCGAACCTTAGCATTTTTCGAGGGCAACTAGGAAGTGCAAGTGGTGCGACTAACAAGACCTTGAAACATGAAGTGTGGCGCACTATTATGCTATATGTGTTGACCAACCTATCTAAAGTGGAGCCGTACATGCTGTAAGTTCTCAACAAACTTTTTCTCAAGTAGTCATAATTTTGTGTCCAACTCCCTTGTTTCTCATGGGTACAGGGAATTTCATAAATAGTGCTGGCGTGAATCAAGGGAACCTACCCCGTAGGAAACTTCGACCCTTCTTAGAGAGGGTGTGGGAAATGGAATGCCCGATTTCATTTCTTGGTTCAAACAGAAGGTACTGTCCAATTTGGCTCATACTTAGTTTGACATTACAAGTTGCTCGTACGTGCGACTAATATAATGAACTACCCTGCTTGAACTTGTAGGGACAAACCGATGCGTCTTTGAGTGCCGAGTTGAGACAGGTTGCCGATGCTTGTGCCTATAGGGTCAGGTCATTTACAGGTTATGACATGAATAGATATCGCTTTTATACAACAAGCCACGAGCAGAGTCGGCCCAATCGAGGAACCACAAATACCAGAGCTTTTACGCAAGGCTTAGATGGGGTTGAGTATTATGGAAGAATTGAAGAAATATATGAACTCATGTTTCATGGTTGCAAACCTCTTAATCCCGTTATATTCAAATGCCATTGGTTTGATCTTGAAGTAGTGAGACGGACCTCTAATCTTGGGCTAGTCAAAATTCAACAATCTTCCATCTTACTAGGAGACGATGTCAATATTGTGGCTCAACTGGCCATGCAAGTTTGTTATCTCTCATACCCATGCCAAACCATCGACCGTCTTAAGGGTTGGGATGTTGTGTACAAGGTATCGCCACACGGTAAACTACTTGTCCCAAACAATCAAGATTACAACATAGACCCCAACACATATGACGGAGAGTTCTTTCAAGAAGATGGGCTCGAAGGGAGTTTTGAGATAGACTTAACCAAAGCTCAGGGTATGGAAGTAGACAATGAAAGTGGTGCTAACGAGGACGCCGGAGACGAGGTTCAGAATGTGAAGGGCTTAGAATTACTTTAGCGATTACATCTAAGCAATGACAGTGATGATGACATTCCTCCTTCAGAGCATGGGGATGATTATACCGACATGCATGATAGTGATGATGAGACTTATGATCCAGCTAATCCCGATCATGATGATTATTTCTAATACATGTATGATCCGTGCTAATTGATTTATTATTTGTCATACCATGTTATTTTCTAAGTATGTTTTGTTTATTTTGCTTCTATTTCAATGTATTATCTATGCTAATTGGTTTACTCTTTTTAATTGCAGGTGATTGAACAATGGTGGGCGGTATGAGGAGGATAACATTGCTTTACTCAAAAGCGACAGCGACGCGTAAAGGGTCTGATGCAGCTGAGGGGTCTGGGAAGAGATCTCGGGGTAGACCCAGGGATTGAGGGAAGACGAGGCCACTGTCACCTGTACCTTCGTCGCCATATGAGGTACCTTCCACTCACACATCCTCCTCATCCTCTAAGGAGGAGGAGGTATAGGTGGAGGAGGAGGTACAGGTGGAGGAGGTAGGGGTGGAGGAGGAGATAGGGGGTACCTCTTCCTTTACTTCATCACATGTGTGGTTGCGAGGTCCCTCGACCCTCCTAAGGCGACCGATACCTCCTTTGAGACGCCCGCTGATTCGACCCGATGGAGACAAGTAAGTAACTTTAGATGTTATCACTAATTTTTTGTTTGATATGTTCAAAATTACAATAGAATCTAATAATTTATCTTAATCGGCAGGGGTTGGACGAAGGTTGGTGGGGGTGATCACACATGCCATGTGAACGGCATCCTTGGTCATTTGATCAAGGAAAAGTTCCCTGGCCTGGTGCAGTTTAGCGGAACTATCGAGCTGGCCTACATGCGGGCCCACTATGCCGCCGTCCCCAACATCCCTAGTCAGGATGGTAGGGTATTCGGCAACAAGGCACGACGTGTCAAGGCCAAACTTTGGGTAAGTCTTTCTCACACTACATTGCTCAATACATCGCATTGATTGTACATTCTTGAAATAATGACTGGATACATCACGTCTATATGTAGGATTTCTTTAGATGTGAGGAGGGATACGAGGCCAAGGCAGATGCTGTGGCTGATAAAGCCGCCAAGAAACTCATCAAGGACATGCACTATGAGGTGCGCATCCAGGCTGTGATCCAATACCACACGGAAATCCTTAGAGTGAGGGTCCCTAAAAGTGCGGCAAGAACCATGAGGCTGACCCCGAAATAATACCTAAAGGTAAATATAGAACATTAATACTTATTTTTTCTAAGATTAATTACGCTTCATTTCATCTTCTTATATGTCATATACTTGATGACATAGGTGCCTCCGTGGTGGTGCGCCTATGATCTACAATGCTGGGCCCGGATGGTGGACAGGTGGTGCGACCCCGCGTGGGAGGAGAATCACAATGCTTGCCGGGAGCAGCGTTTGCTAATGCCGGGTGTACCACACCATCAAGGCAACCTCAACCTCTCAGGATACGCGAATTCATTTCTTTATTCTAACTCTCAATTCTGCATAATTTTTAATCATATTGCCTTTTTTTGCAGTTGGCGGCACATGGTGGTGAGCCTTACTCCCAGTTCATGGCATATGCTTTGGCCCACAAGGGCAAGGCGACGGCCGATGTCGCCTACAACCCGGAGGACCCGCCCTCGGTGTACAACAACAAGACAGTCCACAGTCGCCTTGATGGATACACATCGATGGCAAGGGCGGTCCATGGCCTAGAGTATGATCTGAGTGCCCATGACCTTGATGGAGAAGTGGTCATAAGGGCGGGAGGAGGCAAGAAGCATGGCTGGTTCTGGATTGGTGACAACACAATCGATACGGCCAGTACTCCCACTCTCTCCCAGATTCGAGCACGGAGCACGAGTTCCAGCCTGGCGATACGCCCATGACCATACTCTACACGGTTCCAGATGAACGCACTCTAGGTTATTTCTGTTTTATTCATCGTTCATTGATTTTTAGATACTTTTGCATTGCATTGTAACATTGGGATGAAATATTGTAGGCTCATCTGGAACAAGAAATGAGGCGCCGGGAGGAGCTAGAGGCGAGGATGGAGGCAGAGCGGCAGAGGATGGAAGCAGAGCTGCAGTAGAGGATGGATGCTGAGCGAGCCTAGATGTTTGAATATATGAGGGGTGTTTATGCTGCAATCGGTCAACCTCCGCCACGATGCCAGTCCCTCCTCCTCAACCTGCTCCAAATACTATTTTAGGTACTGTGAGTCACTTCACAACCTTATAATCACCGTTTCTAGTTTATGCAGAATCAATCTTACAAAGGTGCCCAGACACTAGAAACTAGAAACTAGAAATAAACTAGAAACTAGAAATAAATTAGAAACTATAAACTAGAATGATTTATAGTTTACAAACTAGAAATAAACTAGAAACTAGAATGATTTATCTCTTCTCCTTTGTGCAGAATCAATCATCGGCATCGAATGAGTCTCATGACCCAGCGTGGTCACAATGGACACCGTGGCCTCCTCAGTGACTACTTGTGATTTTATTTGCATTTGCATTTGTGGATTACTTGTGACTACTCAGTGACTACTCAGTGGACACCATTGCACTCAGTGAATTTTATTTGCATTTGTGGTTGTGAATGAACCTACTTGTGATTTTGAAGTTTATTTGCATTTATGTGTTGTCGATATATCTATATGAACTGCCTATGATGCTTATTATGAACTATGTGTGATGCCTGTAATGTTTATTTGAGTGGGGTATGTTATATGTGACCAAACCATAAAAACAAGAAATATATGGTCACTTTGCTGAGTGTTACACTCGGCAAAGAGGCCTTTTGCCGAGTGCCAGGGTAAAAACACTCGGCAAAGCGGACATGTGGCAAATTTCTGTGCATTCTGGGACTAAAATGGCTTCTTTGCCGAGTGTTTACGCTGTGACACTCGGCAAAGAAGCCAACACCTGTACATTCTGGGCTAGTCTTTGCCAAGTGTTCAGGATTTGATACTCGACAAAGCATCCATGTTTGCTGTGTGCCCGGGATTTGACACTCGGCAAAGCAGCCATGTTTGCCGAGTGTCAGTGCCTGGACACTCAGCAAACAAGGGAATATTTGCCGAGTGTTAGGGCCGGGGCACTCGGCAAACATTGCTGCTTTGCCGAGTGTCAAATCCCAGACACTCGGCAAACACGTTGTGACCATCTCTGCGCCGTCATGTTACTTTTTTTTTTGCTGAGCTTTGGTTTCAGCTCTCGGCAAAGTATTTGCCGAGTGCCCGATAGAAAACACTCGACAAAGAGACATTTACTGGCACTGTAGATGTCGTGTGCTGTTTGCCGAGTGTTACACTCGGCAAAGCCTTTGCTGAGAGTTTTTTGGGCTTTGCCGTGTGCCTGTGGCATAAGGCAAAGCTACTATTCCGGTAGTGCTCCAAGAAAATGATACTTTGCAGGGAGAAATCTTATGTGTTCCCGACAAGTCCCTTTGCTTGAGAAGAGATCGATCAGCAGCGTTGTGGTTGAATGTTCAAGTGAGAAATTTCTCTCATCAATTTTGGACAGGTAAGTTCCAGCCCTAACTATTTCACGTTTTTCTAGTAATTCCCTAACCACATGATTCGGCAATCGAGAGTTAGGATATGATGACCAAAGTGCTACCGAAGGAGAAGCTGCAAGTGTGCAATGAGGTAGCAGGTATGATGGTGCCCCCCTCATGAGTTGGAGGGGGAGATATATTGGGAAATCCTCCTCTTGGGTGGGCATTGAGGAGAGAAATTGCTCCAAGTGAGTAGGCCCACATGTCATACGTGTAGCACAAGAAAGTGGACCAAACTTGTGTGCACCTAGTGTTTTCCTAGTTGCCTTACAAGAGAAGGATGGGAGAAGTTTCTAGACATCATGTTTTGCCACTCCTGGTGTGTGAGTGAGAGAGCTGCAGCTTCAGTTCAGCCCCTTTGCTCCTTGCGCGTGAGAGAGGGAAGAAAACCAGAGAAAGAACAAGAGAGGGAGAAGAGTGAGATTAGAGAGGAGATCTTGCAATAGATCAAGAAGGATTCATCCCCAAGGTTGTGAAGCTTCAGATCCACATACTTGGTGCCTCTAATCTGAGTTCCACCATCATTTGGTGAGGTCTTTCCATTGCCTAAGTAGCAGCCCCAAATCTTATTGTTGCTATCCAAGATTTGTTGTATCTTGATGTATGGTTACCTCTAGTGCTATCTAGAGATGAACTTGTAATCCCACAAGCATATGGTGGAAGAAAATTTGGTTGGCTTGGTCCCATGGTTTTAACCCCGATTTGGGGGTTTTCCACGTTAAATCTGGTGTCCTATTGTACTTGATGCTTTCAAGGAGTTCCATGCCAAGGCTGAAAGCGAATCTGGCAGGAAATTGAATTTCATCAGATCAGGCAATGGTGGTGAATATAGAGGACCATTTGAGAGGTACTGTAGGTTGTATGGAATCCGGCAATAGAATACAGTGCCAAAGATAGCTCAGCAGAATGGCCTTGCAGAGAGGTTGAATAGGACACTCACAGAGAGGGTCACAGCTATGCTCTCTCATGCAAAGTTACCAAATCAGTTTTGGGCTGAAGCATTGATGACTGCAGTATATGTGCTCAACTTGTCTCCATGTGTTCCACTTGAGGGTGATATTCCTCAAAAGATATGGTCGGGAAAGGAGGTATCATACAAGCATATGAGAGTCTTTGGGTGCATGGCATTTGTGCATGTTCCTAGAGATGAGAGGTCAAAGCTTGATAGCAAGACCAAGTAGTGTGTACAGCTGGGCCACCCTGATGAGTAGTTTGGCTATAGGCTGTGGGATCCAGTTAACAAGAAAATTGTGAGAAACCAAGATGTAGTATTCTTTGAAGATGAGATGATAGAAGATATTATGAAGCCAAAGAAGCCAACCACTACACCTCAAGTTGTTGATATGGATCCAGTTCCTTCTCCAAATGTGCATGGCAATCATGGGGGAGATGATAGCACTAAAGGTGCAAGTTCAAGCTAGGGTGATGATCAATCATCTAAGGATGATGATGTTGATGAGGATGCTGATGTTGATGATACTCCAGAAGAACCACGGCAGGAGCAGTTGAGAAGAACCAGCAGAGTTCATAGGCCCTCTAGTAGATATCCACCAAATGAGTATTTGTTGTTGATAGATGCAAGTAAACCCTCATGCTATGAGGAGGTTATGTCTGATGAGCACAAGAATTAGTGGTTGGAAGCCATGAAGGACGAGATGAATTCCCTTCATGAGAACAACACCTTTGAGTTGGTGAAGTTGCCAAAAGGCAAGAAACCACTGAAGAACAAGTGGGTGTACAGATTGAAGTCTGAAGAGAATAGCTCACAACCAAGGTACAAGGAAAGACTAGTTGTGAAAAGCTTTGCTCAAAAGCAAGGTATTGACTTCGATGAGATATTCTCTCCTGTGGTCAAGATGTCTTCAATCCGAGTTGTGCTTGGTATGGCTGCCACCATGGACTTGGAAGTTGAACAACTTGATGTGAAGACAGCATTCTTGCATGGTGACCTAGAGGAGGAGATATATATGGAGCAACCAGAAGGGTTTGCGGTTGTAGGCAAAGAGCACTTGGTTTGTAGATTGAACAAGAGCTTGTATGGTTTGAAGCAAGCTCCTCGACAGTGGTACAAGAAGTTTGAGTCTTTTATGACAAATCTTGGTTACCATAAAGCACAGTCTGATCATTGTGTCTTTATGAAGAGGTATGTCGAGGGTGATTTTATTATCCTCTTGCTTTATGTTGATGATATGTTGATTGTAGGAAATGGCACAAAAAGAATTGCTCTCCTAAAGAAGGCATTGGGCAAGTCATTTGCAATGAAGGATTTGGATCCGGCAAAACAAATACTCGGCATGAGGATCTCCCATGATAGAGCAAACAAGATGCTTTGGCTATCATAGGAAGCATATATTGAGAAGGTACTTGAAAGGTTTAATATGCAAAATACAAAACCAGTTAACTCTCCACTTGAAGGACATCACAAATTGAGTGCATATCAGTGTCCCACAAGAAAAAGGAGAAAGAAGCAATGAAGAAAGTACCTTACCAATCTGCTATGGGCAGTTTGATGTATGCCACGATGTGCACTAGGCCTGACATAGCCTATGCAGTTGGAGTTGTTAGCCGGTTCATGAGCAATCTAGGAGAAGCATATTGGGCTGCAGTAAAGTGGATTCTCAGGTATCTCAAAGGAACTTCCAAAATGCGTTTATGTTTTGGAAATGGTGATCTTGTATTGCAGGGCTATACAGATGCAGATTATGCTAGAGATAAGGACTCTAGAAAGTCCACATCAGGATACCTGGTGACATTTGTAGGGGGAGCAGTGTCATGGCAATCAAGGCTGTAGAAGTGCATTTCATTATCAACAACAGAGTCCGAGTACATTGCAGCGTCTGAAGCTTGCAAAGAAGTGTTGTGGATAAAAAACTTCTTGCAAGAGTTGGGACATAAGCAAGAGAAGTACAATCTGTTTTGTGACAACCAAAGTGCCATTCATCTTGCCAAGAATTCAAGCTTTCATTCTTGAACCAAGCACATTGAGGTGCGGTACCATTGGATTCGACAAGTGGTGAGTTCCAAGTTGTTGGAACTTGAGAAAATCCATACCGACCAGAATGGTGTGGATATGATAACCAAAGTGCTGCTGAAGGAGAAGCTACAAGTGTGCAATGAGGTAGCGGGTATGATGGTGCCCCTCATGAGTTGGAGGGGGGAGATATGTTGGGAAATCCTCCTCATGAGTGGGCAATGAGGAGAGAAATTGCTCCTAGTGAGTAGGCCCACATGTCATAGGTGTAGCACAAGAAAGTGGACCAAACTTGTGTGTACCTAGTGTTTTCCCAGTTGCCTTACAAGAGAAGGATGGGAGAAGTCTCTGGACATCACGTTTTGCCACTCCTGGTGTGTGAGTGAGAGAGCAGCAGCTTCAGTTCAGCCCCTTTGCTCCTTGTGCGTGAGAGAGGGAAGAAAACTAGAGAAAGAAAAAGAGAGGGAGAAGAGTGAGATTAGAGAGGAGATCTTGCAATAGATCAAGAAGGATTTGTTCCCTAAGTTGTGAAGCTTCAGATCCACATACTTGGTGCCTCTAATCTGAGTTCCACCATCATTCAGTGAGGTCTTTCCACTCCCTAAGTAGCAGCCCCAAATCTTATTATTGCTATCCAAGATCTGTTGTGTCTTCATGTATGGTTACCTCTAGTGCTATCTAGAGATGAACTTATTGTAATCCCACAAGCATATAGTGGAAGAAGATTTGGCTGGCTTGGTCCCATGGGTTTTACCCCGATTTAGGGGTTTTCCACGTTAAATCTAGTGTCCTATTGTTTCTGCAATTCTGGTTGCAACTAGTTATGACTGTTGTTGGTGCTGTTGCGATTAGTTGCAATCAGCTGCAATCAGCTGCAACTGGGTTGATGTGATAACAGCTGGTTGGAACCAGTTGTGACTGCTGCTATTTTCTCCAATTATATGTGTGATACATATGTTTCCTTCTGTGAATAGGTGACGACCTTGGGCTGATTTCACATTGTGGTGAAATTAAGCACTTCCGCTGTCACTAGCAAGTGTGTTAGTGTGGTTATCCCAACACTATCATGGTATTGAGAGTTGTGATGTCAATCTTTACATTCATTGCATGTAATTCTTGGAAAAGCAAGATTGCTTCATCGGAGCTGCTATTTTGAAAAAGTCCACCAAGAACTATGCTGCAAGTATATGTGTCCATTGTGATTCCACTTTCAGTCATTTCATGGAATGTCACCTTTGCAGGAACTATTCTCTCAGCCTAAAATTACCTCTGAAGTATCATGTTGTATAAACTAGTTGAAGGCTTTATACCCTTATGCAAAATTTCTCTGAAAATACTCAACCCATCATCGATCCTTCCAACTTTACAATAGCCATTAACAAGTGTCCCATACACTACATCATTTCGTTCAATGCCAGCTGACACCATAGGATCAAATGCTTTCTCCATCTTGCAAACTAGACAATACCCATCCATCGGCGTACTATACACCATAACAGTAGGATGCAGACCAATACTTACAGTTAAGTCAAATATATTTTGTGCGTCCAATACCCTTCCCACTTTGCAAAGGTTGTTTATTATTGAACTGAAGAAAACAATGTCAGGATGCATACCTTTATTCATCATTTTCAAAACCAATTCCTTGGCTTTCAGTAAACCACCATGAGTACAAAAATCTTGAATAAGTCAATGGTAAGTAACTATATTGGGTGCTACTCCTTGATCAATCATCTGATTAAATTTTATTACAGCATCATCCATCTTACCAATTCTGCAAAGCGCAACAATCACTGTCGAATAGATTACCACATCAGGTCACACTCCTTGCTCCCTCATTTCATTGAAGATAATTGTAGCCCTATCTAGCATTCCACAGTTAGCATATGCCTTGATCAGCACACTGAAAATATGGATGTCAGGTGCAATACTGTCTCCAAGCATCAAATTGAAGAGATATGCCATATCAACTAGGCATCCTTTAGTAGCGTACTCGATAAGCAGACTTAGGTAGGAGGCAATATCAGGTTTTAGGCCCTTCATTGCCATTGATTCAAAAAGATCTCTAGCATCCTTGATTTTTCCATGCTTGCAAAGGGAAGCCATTAACGAGTTCCAATTAGCAACATCTGGTAAGATGCCCTGACTTGTCATTGCTTTAAATACCCTCACTGCCTCCCCCACTAGCCCATAGAGGAATATCCATAGATCAAGTTATTATATGTCCTATTATTCGGCTGAACACCTTTATTGACCATTTGTCAAAGGACAGCCTCTGCCTTGTCCATTGCTCTTGCCTTACACAGTGCATCAACAATGGAGTTATGTGTCACTAAATCAGATGAAATGCCCCGCTGCACCATTTCATTGAATAGATCGCATGCTTTATTAACATTGTCCTCCTTAAAGAAGCCATCAATCACTGTAGTATATGCAAGCACGTTGGGCGAGCAGATAGCTTTCCTTTTAGCCATCATCCGTAGCAATTCATCTGCTTGGCCACTCTTTTCAAAGTTGTAGAGGCTCTTCAGAAGTATGCAGTTTGAGAAAACACTAGGCTCATAGCCCAAGTCAGGCATTATGTGGAGAAGGATGTCTAGAGCCTCGTTTGTCTGCTTTGCTTCACAAAGGCCCTTGAGAAGGTTATTGATCATGATGGTATCAACTCTAAAGCCTGTCTTGAGGACCTGGCTGAAGAAGGCCAGTGTTAGCTCCGGGTGGTGCGTGTGGGTGCAGGAGTCCATGAGGATGCCATAGGTGTGGAATGTGGGGAACAACACCAGTGGGCCATCACACGAGACGTGTGGTTGAAGAGTGAGACGGCAAGGGTAGGACCATCTCTATAGGTGGTGGAGGAAGGCGCACGCACGAGTGCGGCGAGGAACCCATTCAGCCCACGCTTGGGGACGGGGGTTGCTTGACGCAGCAATTCGTCGAACAGGTGGTGTGCCTCCTCCAGGCGGAGCGTCCTTGACCTCACGCGAGTCGTGGAGGTGGCGAGGGCGAGGTGGGGATTACACGCTGACGGCGAGGAGGAAGTGGCGGTAGTGAAGACGACGGAGGAGATGCAGGCACGAGACAACATTGTTGCATGCATTGGATATGGTGCCTAGGTTCAGCTACTTCTTGCGTGATCTCGTCCTCTGGTGAGAGGCCGCCAGCAGCGTGTTACACACTCGATAACAAGCGGCGGGTCATTGCGTCGTACGCTCGACTCAGGCGGCAGCAGGTCTCTCCGGCGGGCAAGAGTTTAGGCATGTGATCAACTAGTCAGTTGTCCCTGTGGTGTTGGAGTCTTCGCCTAAAGATCAGAGTTGTCTTTCCGTGGTTTTATGTCTAAGGTTATATCCTTTTCTATTAAGTGTGTTATGTCATAAAGCAGTCTTTTTGTATTTCCCCTTACTTGTAGACATGTGTGATTTGGATTCCTGGGCTCACATATGGTGTGTATCTAGTTTTGTCCTTAAAACTGGGTACTACATCATGCCTTATGGAATGACCGGTGGTCCTACTTTTCAGTATATCATGAACACCATCCTTAATCCTCTACTTCACAAACATGTGTTTGTTTTCCTCGATGTATCGATGTTTTGTAGCATCGAGTGGAATATTTGTAGTCATGCACATATATAGCTTGGATGGCCTGGTTATCAATGACTCAGGGATTATACTAGTTTAGGCAACGTGCCCTATGTCTAGTGAGTGGTGTCCAATTGCGTTCCTGAGCTTAAGGGCCTGAAGTCTGTAGTAGGAGATACAAACAAAGAAGTTTGCTGGCTTCAGTGACAATAATCCTTCTTGTCTTGCTAGCTTTAGCAGCCATGCTTGCGCACTTTCTTTGATTCCTCAACTTTAGTTTTTGTGGGGTCTTGCCTAGGATGATTGTACTTCTTGTCTCCATGGGTGAAAGTCCACCATGGGAGCATGAGTGTCGAAATGAGTCATGCATAGATAGGAGGAAATCTCCATGCCCTCCTCGTTTGTGATGGCAGGGAATGACTCACCAATTGAGAAAGACAAGCTTGTGGGAAACCTTTGATTAAGCTTTGCTTCATGGTCATCGAGTATTTGATTGCTCATTGCCAGCCATATGCGATATATAGCATAGTAATAGTGTGGGCGGAACCCATGTAATGAGGGTGTCTTAAACCGCCGAAACCCTACCCTAAACCTCAACTGAGGCACTGATGGATCCAAAATGGTGAAAAAATCGATTACCAGACATAATTAATGCTAATCTCCATTGACCCGAGAGGATTGGGTCAAATACAGATTAACTTAGGTACTAATCCAGCGATTAGGGTTAAATAGAGGCATAATTTAACATAATTATGATCAATTAGCACTTAGATCAACACAAATTAGGTCTTAA
The DNA here is from genome assembly GCF_019320115.1 of Miscanthus floridulus. Lineage (NCBI taxonomy): Eukaryota > Viridiplantae > Streptophyta > Magnoliopsida > Poales > Poaceae > Miscanthus > Miscanthus floridulus. The sequence goes on from NC_089588.1 coordinate 78,238,548, forward strand.
TTAAGATTTGAGGCTTAATTGACTTACCTAGGAACCTAACTGGAATGGGAGCAGCTCTGATACCAATTGATATATCTCAGGGCTTAATTAAGTGAGTTAAACTGGATCATTAGTTCTAAAAGGATACACACTTAGATTGCGAGGATTCGGTTGTACCTTCGTTACTTGATGAAGAAGCCATCGTGCTTACGAGCGAAGACCCGTGGCTACTTGGAGCAAGCCCTGACGTAGAGGGGCAGTGAAGTTGTACATCGTAGTTGTATGGTCGTCGCTGATAACCTCATGGTGGCGATGATGTCCTCCTAGTGGTAGTGTCGTGCAAGGAGACGTCGATGGTGGCGTTGCAGAGGTGACGACCTTCCTGTCACACTCTAGCACCATGAATGGATCGGACCTTAGGGTTTAGGCATAGCTAATCCTCACGTCGCGTTGGCAATAGTGAGGGTTAATAAGGAGCCCCTCACTTCGTGACAAGGGGCTGCAACCAATGGAGTTCTTGGAACCCCAATCAGGGTGCATCAATGGGGTCTCTCCTTGACTGCTGCGGAGATCGGTCCAATAGGGTCCCCTCTCCTTGCCATCGGTAGACTTACCAGAGAAAAAGGAGACATGACCTAGACGACAGCGACGGTGGTAGCGAGGAGCAAAGGAATGGCACAGGCCTCTGTGTGAACGTACAACCTAGCGCACACAACACACCTTACAATACATGCATATCTATATCTCACCCTTTTCTAGTCTTTATTGCGGAAAAAATGAAGAGGAACAACATCACTAGAAATTAGTTTGCCGTATGTTGAAATCTTGTACAATGGCGGACATCTATGTTGGATAGCTATATAAACATATACTCCCTCCATTCTAAATTGTAAGTTATTCTTGCTCGTATCTCGGGACATGTTGGATATCACATACACGTGCTTGTATTACCATGTCACTCAGCAGACATGTTTCCATTACGTGTCATCCGTTATATATACTAGCCCGGTAGGTGTGCTGCCGCCGCGCCCGCTCCGAAAACAGTGAAATCGCACTTGAACAGTAAAAACAGGTGACCAGTGCGAAAAGCGATGAACAATAACTGAGAAATTTATCCCGTGTTGAGGGATTATATTATGTCTTCTTTTAGCATCTTTTGTTGTAGTGGTTAGTTGTGTGGCCCCAAATTCACTGGTACTTACTCCCTCCATCCCACAAATAAGTTCGTTCTGAGGGTGTTCAACGTTTTCACAAAGCAGTTCGTTTTCATTGCCCCGGCCGGAGATTAGACGACTTTGCCCCGGTCTCTTCGTTGCCAGCGCAGCCATTAAGTGCGGCCATTAACTAGTATGGCTTCGTATACATCCCCGCGGACTCTTCGTATACATCCATTGCGAACAAAAAATAGACTGAGCGAGCGGCGCTGCATGCAAAAATAGCCGCACCATTGGGGAGTCGAACCCATGCCCACTCACCTAATGCGCGCCTCGGTAGCCAGTAGGACTGAGACGGATTACTTGTCTAATGGATGCCCAAGACCCTATTTAATAAGGGCAAACAGGGAAAAATAGACTTTAATTAATCACTCCTTGGTATCCTAAATCATGTCCAAAACAAACTTATTTCTGGGATGGAGGGAGTATGTATGTTTAATATTTATTTTGTCTCTTTTGAATTACTCAGTACTTATGTATGTTAAATTTGCTAGCTAGCTCACGCCGATGGACTAATTTTATTGGACTTCCATTAATGAAATGGACATATTAAATCGGTAGGCAGTAACACACACCCCAAAACGGAGAAATTCCTGTTGTACAATTTCTATGGCATGTACCACGCTCGTAGCCTCTTTCTTTGCAAGGCGTTTGGCAATCGAAATCCCCCCTACAGCGTGAATTAATAGCGACGCCAGCTGGCGAATCTTGGGCGGTGGCCACGGTGGCGACGGGGAAGGGCGGATCAAACCTACAATCAATAACACAATATAGAAATCCAACAAGACTGGTTGGTTAACTAATTTTTCTAAAAGTATATCTGATTGAAACACGATGGAGGTATGCATGTCAAGTAATAACCACACCTGGCTGACGTCAAGGTTGAAGGCATGATAGTAAGAATCAAGAACATAGCAATCGTCACGGGCGCGATCCTCATTCTGTCGCTCTTAACGGGAGTCATGCAGAAGAGAGACACGGAGTATATATATTTTACTACTCTTTTCTTTTTTATATATATATACGAGGAGGTAGTGGAGGAACCTCCGGTCCAATTAATATATTGTGTTTGAATATCTTAAGTTACACCTATGACACCACGTGAACAAACACGATTATATATAATATTATATATAATATATAGTGAAAAAGGTTAACTTTATATCTATACATATAGTAGTACCTAATAATGTTGTTAAAAGCAAAAAATATTTTCTGTAGGTTTTGGTCCAGCCCAATCACACAGTTGTATATCTATATCTATATCTATACCTATATCTATACCTAATATCAAAGAGCAAAATTTCTTCCTCTAGGTTTTTGACGAGCCCAGTCACTCAGTGTCTTTCGGTCCAAATATATCTATATCTAAATCTATATTTGCATCAATATCTATATTTGTATTGTATCTATACCCAATATTAAACGGCGATTTTTTTCTTAGATTTTTGTCCAGCCCGATCACCAAGTGTCCTTCAGCACTAACCACCTACTTAGTCCATTCCGTCGACAGTAGGGATGGAAACAGAATGGATTCACATGGAATCGGATCTAGATATCACCTCTCACCATATTTTAATTTGAATTCGAATACAGATATATATATTTTTAAGATGTCTCAGATTCAGATTCCTATTTAGATATTTACTCAATTCAACTCATGAATATTGTTAAATTCAACATACATGAACAGGTTTTACTACTAACTTCACCCATAAGCAAGGTGAAATAAAATCAAAGTACACTTCTAATAATCTCCGGTATCGAAGCGAACTAAAATATAATGAATAATATTTAATAAGATGATAGGTCATGTGAAGAAATTTAGATAAAAATGATAGGCAACAAGTAGCCATTTTGCTTTATCAATATTTTTGTAATTACAAAATTATTACACAAGTAGGGATTAAAGTGTGTGGGTGTATAACAGAGACAAGGATAACTCATCAAAACAATATAGTTATAAATAAATATTTTAATAAACTATATAAAATAATATATCGATTAATCAATCAATATTTATAATATTATCATGAACTTTATAAACTCTATAAAATAATTTATCACTAAAAATATATTAGGTTTAAACTAAATTAGAAAATTGCTAAAATTAATTTAATCTTTATGTATCATTAATAATATTAAAAGATATTTATAGATATACTATTAAATAGTTTCGATGCATCACTAGTAATATTAAAATTAAATAATTAGTCACTATTCATGAAGAGAAACCTTTGAAATAGATTCATTATAACTTATTTTTCGTGGATGTGGATAAATATCAGATATTCTATATTTTTGTCGAATACGGATATGGAATTGGATAGAGAAAAATAGTAAAAAACGAATTCGGATACTTGACCGGGCTGCCACTATAGCTGTACTGTAGCATGCAGGAGTCAAAGCCAGAGAAGCTCGAATTTCTAGCTCCAGTTGCTGCGGTGGTGTTAGTGAGAGGGGAAGAATGGAGAGAGAAGAATGGATTCCGGTAACAGTGTAGCTACATGAAAAGAAAATGTGAAAGAATAATAAAAGAAAAGGCCACATGAAACCATAAAGCTTTAAAACTTTAAAATATGAAAATAAATAACTACATGAAACAAAAACTTCACAATGTAATCAATGAACCCTAATTGATGTGCTAAACAGCTTTCCTTAAAGTGTTGGGCACAAACTATATAAAGTGAAGGATGAGATACGGCAAAACCCTAAATTGTTAATTAACACTTGATAGCTTTTGTGGAGCCAATTAAATGACTTGCACAGCTGTTCGATTTTTAATCTTGAATTACAAAACTGAGTGTTGGGGGAGGACTCAATCTTTTCGCACCCCTCCGCCGTCCTGTGCGCACAAGGAATAACTGTTTGCACCATTTTGCCTCAGCGAAATGGCACACCTTTCTATGCAGACATGGCGTGGAGTAGGGCCGTGGCCGCGTTTAGTTGCCCGAGGTTGGCGCCGCTGGAATCCCTGCAGGGCACTGTAGCCTATGTAGCATTTCGTTTGTATTTGGTAATAATTGTTTAATCGTTGACTAATTAGGCTCAAAACGTTCGTCTCGCAAAGTACAATCAAACTGTGCAATTATTTTTTGATTTCGTTAATATTTAGTACTCTATATATGTACCATAAGTTTGATGTGACGGAGAATTTTCTTTTTTATAGTGCCAAAGTTTGGATTTAGGTAACTAAACCAGGCCGAGCGCTTCAATGTTTCGCTAGTGCGAAATGACGCGTCCTATCCAGAAGGGATCCTAGGCGGATTCACCATTTCGGCCTAGCGAAACCGTAAAGCGGCCATGAAGTTTCCCAGGGGCTAGGCCGAAAGGGAGGTTTATTTAAAGAGCGTGTTTAGTTCCCACTCTAAAATCTAAAAAAGTGTTATAGTACTCATCATATCGAATCTTGCGATACATGTATGGAGTATTAAATGTAGACGAAAAAAAACTAATTGCACAGTTTAGTTGGAAATTGCGAGACGAACGTTTTGAGCCTAATTAGTCCATGATTAAACACTATTTAACAAACAAAAACAAAAATGCTACAGTATCCAAAATTCTCGAATTCAGGGAACTAAACACGCGCTTTATCTGATCTTCAATACCATGTGTGGTCTCGCTTGCAGGTGGCCCCCAAGGTTTCGCCAGGGCGAAAGGCTACCAGGCCGTGAAGGGCCTCTGCGAGTCCTCGCCTGACTAGGCCCACAACGGCTACGTGGCGTGGGGACCAAGTGGAAGCTAAGGCCGGTGACAACCCAGGGAGGCGTTGGCCACATTTGACGGCAGCGTCCGATCGGGATCGGAGTATGTTCAGAATTTATAGTGGTTGCAGGGCCATTTTGGTCAGATGAAAGCCAACGAGCTTGTATAAATAGCGCCCCCAAAGAGGTTGTAAGGAGGAGGACAACTAGATTAAGAAAACCCTAATTCATTGGCCATTCGTGTTCACTTCGTCGTTTCCTTCTCTTCCTTGTCATTTTGTCAACTGGAGCGGCAACTACGTGTTCGAAGGGCCAATAACAACACTGAGTATTAGATGCCCTCCACCTATTGAACTCGCACAAATTTGGTCTTACAGCTAGTTTTAAAGGTGGTTGTATATTTTCTAAAAATAATAAAATCTAATCTAATATTTAAAAATCATAATTAATTTATTTAAACTAGAAAAAATGAAACTAGTACTATTTTTTAATAAAAAATCTTATCTATTTGTTGGTATTCTATTTGGATCTTATGTGTTCATGTTTCCAGTGTTTCATTTGCTTGTAGCCACGTTTGTTATTTATTTAAGTCTTGAACCAAATTAGGCAATCAACCTAAAGTAAAGTGCTAGCAAGGTCTATAACCTAAATAGGATCTATGCATATGGTGGGACATGACATCCGAGAGGTTTGTATTGTCTTTTTATATTTTTCTATGTGCTCATAGCCTGCTATATCCTCTTGATCGGTCTATAGGTCTGATATAGTACAAAACGACAATTTAAGTAATTAATAAACATTATTGTGAGCAATAAAATAATAGAAATAGAAATAGAAATAAGTAAGATTCAAATAACTCTAAATAGATTGCCAAAATATAGATGATTTTTTAGAAAAAAATGTGCTAGTTATTTTTCCAATATAAAATAAATTAGTTATGATTTTTTAGATTAAACCAAATTTTTATTATTTTTTAGAAAACAGAAAACCACCCTTGGATCCGAACTAAATAGAGGACCAAATTTGTCCGACTTTAATAACTAGATGGTGTCCGGTACCCAATTTTGTAGTTTAGGGTTGAAAATCATACCAACATTGGGGTTGGAGGTTGAAAGTGTTTACTCTTGAATAAATTGTCAAAGAAAAGACCATATCACTTTTCAGTTTTAAAACAAGGTTCATAAAAACTCTGTAGAGGGCTGGTGGCGGTCCGGGGCCCGGCCTTCCGGGGATGCGACTTCTCCTCAACCACGGCCATGTTTGAGGGTGGCGTCGTTCCGTGTCCCTGCCAAGTGGGCCCAGATATTCTAGCTCGTACGGGCGCCCAAGCCAAATTCCACGCCACTTCGTCTCATCTCCTCGATCGGCCAGCCACGGGCTTCTGCGGCGGCCGCCCCAGCCGCACGGATCACCTCACGCGTCCGCGGGGCGGCGCGCGGCATGGATGCAGTACCTACAGCTCAGGGTCACACAGAGATTGCATACTACCACGGTGACCGAGTCTGAACTGAAACCTGCGACTGCATTTCAGGATCAGTCGAACAGGTTGCAAAAGCAGGCAGCAGGCAGCAGCTTATATAAACAGAGTTCCTCGTTTTCAGAACACAACAGAACAGCACGCAGAGCTCGATTGTTGATCGATTTATTTGTTGCCTGCTGAAGTGCCGATGATCATCTGTGTTGACAACCGTGTTGAACTGGACATGCTTCCATAGCAGACACTCGACACATTTCTCTGTCACATGGTTCGTCTGGCCGTGAACACATTTCAGTACTTTGCCGCCGAGTTCCTTTCCTTTGTCGTCACCACCTTCTGTCTTTTGATCAGGTTCACCAACTTGAAACAAGGAAAGAAAACCGGTTCATCAGTCATACAGTTTGGCCGCAAATGGTTTCATAGTCATGAAAAAACAGAAGAAACATTTTCTGGTTTCTACAGGATGCACTCATCATTTGACTGAAGTAGGAGTGCATCCTTCAGAGCTGTACAAATACATAGAACAGACCATTTTCTGAACCTGGAACCCTGCTTTTTTATGGAAGTACACGTGTTAATTTACTTAGCTAAGCTAAGTCTCCTTATTGACCATGTGCTAAGTCATAGGTGATGCGGTTTCCTGTAAAATTGCTATGCTTTTCTTTTACTTTTGTGAGTTTTTCAGTTTTCAGTTTGACGTGAGGAAGTCTGCCCAAGCCCCAAGCCCCAACTAGTAGTGGTTACATATGCTTCAGTTTCAGTAAACTAGTTTCCATGCCGACTGAATTTGTTGTACGGTGCAAAGGTACCTATCAGTTTCAGTAAATTAGTTTGCATGCTCACTGAATTTTGACCGGAAGGGTTTGCTTGAATTTACTCAAAATTTCGCTTGATAAATTACACAGTTAACTTCTGTGACTGAGGATCAGACGTGAGACGACCACTAATTGTTCAGTAACTCTAATGCGTGAAGATTGCATACTTAGCTCAATTTGAACATACTGCTAAAACTGAAATTACCATGAAACTTACTTTCTACTAATATATACTATAGTAAAAACTGGCGCACTATATTCTTCTGTTACGGTGGCAGAACTCTTTGTGTCAGTACTCAATCATCAGTGGTGTCCAATGATCTTGTTTCCAATGCATCCCGATGGAGTGAACCATATATCAAGCATTTTGAGGAATGCTAATCCAGGCAAGCAAGTGGGGTAACTGACTATGCACAAAACAATACTACTTTTGTAATTGGGCGCAGCTTTATTTCGAAAGCATTTTCATCCACTAATGATCAGAACAAATTGCCACATCAAAGTAGAAGTAAAAAGTGTGGGTTCAGAAAATAAAAGGGACCACAGTCATCAATCCAATTTCAAGCCACATTTGCCGACCCATTGTAGCAACATTTGCATTTATTAACTTACATTTGTTCTGGTCTCATATGCTAACATTCCATTATATATTTTTTGTTCCCTTATCTAAAAAAATGCTAATATTCCATTATTCTATGCACCAGCCATTCAACTCAAGAAAATTTCATGAGCACCAATTGTTGAAAAGTAAAATGGAAAACCAGAGCACAGATACATTTCAGACAGAAGGATTCCCAGCTCTGATGGTAACCTAAAGTTCTGGAGCAGAGTAGAATACTGCTTGAGTCAGCATCCTCAGGAGTTTACACCAACTGGCATGAAAGCTGCACAACAAGATCAGCATCAGCACAAGAGTTCACCATCCCGTTCTACCGCTGTCCACTATCCCGTTCTTCTACCGCTGTCCACCACCAGTGCACCACTCTAGACCAACCCCGCGCTACCACGTGGATCCATGTCAGCGAAGACTAGGTCAGTGCCGCCACATCACCAGAGACCCAGTCAGCCGAGCACTTCTGCAAAATACCCCTCATCTTTTCAAAAATCAAACCCGCAGTCCTTTGGGAGTTTAAAAATCAGATTTTGATTTATTTTAATTCTAAAATGAGTTCCAGTTATCTACAAAACTGCCACTGGACACTGTTTTCATCATATCTTTCCCGTTTTAATTCTGTTTAAATCCGTTAAAGTTGCGTTAGGTTCAAAATTTAGTAATCTAAGTGTTAGTAATATTTTTTAACATGTTATAAGAGATTAATTTGATGAATCTATATGCAATTAGTTTTCTAATTAAAAGTAACTTAGACTTTTGACCTCGATCATTTATAAATGAAATATGATTAATTTTACCTTGTTTTTCCAATTCAAATATAATTTGACTTTTAAATCAACAAAAGGGTATTTATCTTGAATATCCTTTGCACATTTTTATTAAATAAAATAAATAAAGCCTATAGGTCTTTCTTTTCTGTTTTCAATGTGAGAATATTTCGATAGTCGTTTCTTTCACACCATAGCTCCGATTAGCGTGCTTTTCGTGTCGGTGTGTTCGAAACAATGTGTATATTAGTTTTAAAACCTTTTCATCGATTGGTGTATTGTTCTAATTTAATTTGTATGCTATGTATGTCTGTATGGATGCTTGTGTGGTGCTTTATGATATGTTCTAGTCGGTGAGCTTTACATGGATTACGAAGCAATTCTTTGAAGGCTAGGAACCAACAGAAGATCTGAGTTTAAGGCAAGTATAATATGAGGTTCTCCTTGTCTCCAAATAACTTTAATCGCATCTATGCTCATGTGTGCATGTGTATAACTTGTTCACCCACTAAGGATCCATTCTAGACATTGCTACCATGTTCCTTGAAATCTTATGGTTTATGCATTAGGTAGCTTAGGCTAGTTGCTCTACTTAATAAAACTCTTTAACAATGATTAATGGCATATGCAACAAAGGTTTAAAACTTGCTTTTTGGCAACATGGTTTAAGAGGGCTAGAGCATTGGGCTGTTTTTTGGTGCTCTAGTTTCTCTCCATAAGGACTTATTTATAAGCTTCAACCGACCACTTACAGTACAACCACGAGGACTATATGGCTCTGGTCTTATCCTAGTACTGTGAGCTTTTCTAGCTCGTTACCGCTTACCGAAAGGTGCAAAAGGGGCTTGATTGAGTTGGGTATAGGACAACCTCTGGTGTTATGAGTACTTCTACATGAGTGTGCCATAGTAGTGGGGGGTTCCTATATTTGCGGGCCATTGAAACCTATAGCGGCTACTAACTTGTTAGAGGGGACTTTGGACAACCTCGTAGTGTACCCTGCCGCATGTTGGCGGTCTTTATCGACCAAATCCGACCGCCAAATAAGACACAAATTCAGGAGAACTAATACATCTTACGCACATATGTTATTCATATTGACATATTTCCACTTGTATTGGAAGATTAATTTTTTGTAGGCCACATTCATGAAATACATGGGAAATAAAGTCAAAACGTGCAAACCGGCAAAGCATAATGCATATTCAAGCCAAGGAATAAGAAGAAGGTCCACGTACCTTGAAGATTTGGACCCCAAACTGACATAACCAAGGTCCAGGCCCATCTAGAGGCCTGCCACGCGAAGGCTGTGGCGAGGCAGGCCAGCCGGGTGCGGCCGCACCCCCACTACCACCTCTCGGCCCCACCTTCGACAGGCGGTGCCATTAATGCATAGGAGGTCGGTTTGGGGAAGATTCCCTAAATAATTCCCCCCAAACCGACCTATAGACTAGTAAAGAGGAGAGGGATAGCCCCCTCACGAGACACACCTCACTTAAGAGCCTCTCTCACTCCACTTGTATTCTTTTTACATTTCTTAGTAGTTGGAGCTAGGAGAAGCTACCTTGGAGAGCTTGAGCAACTTGAGCCTTTTGGTATGAATAATATCAAGAGTTCCTTTTGTACTTGCTCTCATATTATCAATATAGCTATGCTTATGAAATAGAACTAAGTTCTTATGTTATTAGTTTAGCATATAGAACTTTATGCTTAATCTTTCATACAACATACATGGTTAGATTAAGACCTAAGTTGAGGTGGTGAGTTCTACTTTAAGTTAGTCTTGTTCATTATTTACTTGATGGGTTCGTCGTTCGTCCTTGCGATGAATACTCTAGTAGAGGGCCCTAATGAAGACGGAAAACCCTGCGCAATGCTAGAGTAGTAGCTGATAGCATAGACGTGGTGTCTAGGCTAGAGGCTACCTTAGTTTGCCTCATGACCCATGGTTGAGGGGTAAGCGGCGGGTGGTGACAACCCTGTCCATCCCTTGTAATCCCCCACGTTCAGGTTTGGCGTAGAGCTACAGGCCGGCAACGCTTGGCAGACCAACTGTTATCCGGTGCCCGAAGCAAGTCTTTAATGACCAAGGCTATCTTAACTTAGGATCTCTATCCTTAAAAAACTATGTATGTGTATGATCATCTGCTCATCTTAGCATAACTATTTAGGATAAGCCTGCTCCAGTTTAGGTATATTCTTTTATTCTTTATTCTTTCTTGTATCTTTATCCTTGAGATTGGCTTGAGTGTGTGTCATACTATCCAATATTTATCCTGGCTTACCCCTATTATGAAACTTGGTCTATTGTGCAGTTATGTTATCTTGTCCATATCCATACTAGAGACTTTTACACCATATTTTTCCTTTGGGAAAATATAAATGAATGATACCCTGAAATACTTCTGGGTGAAATGCTACAACGGTAATTCATTGCGCTTGTGGATTTGTTCTGTAAACGTAAAGAACTACCAAGGCGTTTCTAGTGTCGTTACCTGGGAATGCGTTCCTAAGTAGCGACGCTAAGAAACGCCAACACCGCACTTCTTTGGAAGAGGTGATATGGGCCTTGCAAACCCTGGCACATGGGAATCATGACTCGTGGTGAAAGTTTACGACCTCTACAAAGTGTTTTTAAATGGGTTTTTTGGATCCACGCCATTATAGTTTTCGAAATTCTGAGATCTACCATTACAATTCACCTATTTCAAGTCTTGCCATTATAATTCTTTGTCTATGTAATCCTTGCCATTTTCTACGTCTCCCGGGTGCCTAGGCCCACTATCAGGCCACTATACGCGACACATCTTCCATATGGACCAAAATACCACTGCTACTTCTCTTCCTCCACTTGCTGACATGTGGGCCCCACACATCAGCTTCTCCTTCAACCTCCGCCAGCGCACGGTGCAGCTACAATAGCATAGGAGGTCAGGAGCGGTTATAGCTCACCGCCACCGGAGACCTCTCCTCGATCTAGCATCTTGCTTCCCCCACTGGCCCTCTCCTCGATGTGGCTGGGCCATTGCCTGAGCCCCCGATGTGGCTGCACATGCACCATCGCTTGATTTGGCCGAATGCCAACGATAGGGTCCGATTTGCCTGGCCCTGCACGAAAAGTCTCCTGCCACACGCGCCCCTAGCCTGTGTAGCGTGCGAATGCGCCCACACACGTGGCCTTCTTACGCATCGGTGGACTAGCGCCCACCTGCTCATGAGGATGCATCGCCCCAGGTCCGCTCGGCTTTGCCGGACCTTGCCGGCTCACTTAGTTGGGTACTAGATGTTACCCTCTCTACGGTTAGGGTTTGGGCTCAGTTGGGACCATGGTGGATGGAGGGAAAAGAAAGGGAGCAAGGAGGGGTGGGCGGCTGATAGGTCGAGATGGTGGACTAGAGGCGGTGAAATAGTCCTTTCTATAATTAAACATGTTGGCTAACCGAAACTAATGCGGAATTAAAACTATTGGTCTAGCTAAGACTACAACCCTCTATCTAAATTCTCAGGCACCTTAATAAGATCCTAATATGAGCAACTAAGGTGCCGGGCAAGGTAGAGCTCACCTAAATAATTCAGTTAGCAAGGTCACACAAACCTATGCAACTAGTACTCAAGCAATCGGGGAGCTCCTACACATGCTAGTATGCAAAGCGCACAAAGCCTAAGCTCACTAGCACTACTCAATAGCAAGGCTACACAAGCCAAACTAGAGAGTTCAATAAATACTTAGCTACACAAACTAAGCAATGTAACTAGCAAGGCTACACAAGCCAACTAGTTACTCAAGAGAGCTACTACTATGCTACACAAGCAAAATAGCTACACAAGAGCAACAATGAATCACTAGCACAAATATGAATAAGTAAATACAAGCTAAAAAAAGGGAATTGCAAACCAACGGGATGAACAAGTTGACATGGTGATTTTTATCCCGAGGTTCGGTGGTTTGCCAACCACTTAATCCCCGTTGAGACAAGCTCAAGTTTGCTCAAGGGTGCTCAGCATCCAGCCAATGCATGCTTTTATAGACCCAACACCAAATAGAGTCGTTGCTCAAAAGTTGGCTGCACAATCGTCGGACCGGACCACCAAGTGGGACCTTCGGACCATTCACTTCGAATCCGGCACTCGGATCGCTGCCACGTGGCACTAGCCATTTGAAGGAGACCGTTGGAGCGCAACGGCTACTTTGCGCACCAGCTCCGAACCCAGGCTCCGAACGCACACAGTGCCCGACTGGACCATGGTCCACCAGGGTCCAAAGCTATCCAGAGAGCTCCCGAGAGCGCTAAAAGCCGCTGGAGCAAGTCCGGTGCTCTCGCTGGGACCATCACCCAGGGTCCGGAGCTGTAGCTCCCTCTCTATTGTATGCTAGGGTTAGCCATCAGAATGGCAAACCATGGGCTAGAGCCCTACCTAGGTCTGAGTCCAACGCTTAGTCCGAAGAAGCTTCCAGCCATGGTTTGCCACCAGACCGTCACGCCATGGTTCGACGCCCTGCCAAACTAGGGTTTGACGCCACCAAAAACACCTCCAAGCTTCTTTCTTCAACACCTTTGTAAATGTGCCAACTCCACCAAGTGATACACCACCTTGTGCACATGTGTTAGCATTTCAAATACATTTCTTAAAGGATTTTCACTTGCTCTCACCACGCCACTCGATCCTAGCAACCTCGCACTAGATGACCGATATGCAAACAAGTTTGCCCCTCTTGACAGTACGTCCATCTATCCTAAACTCGGTCATAAACTTCTCTACACACCTATGATCGATGAAATGAAATGCCCTACAAATATACCTTTGCCTTGCGCATTCCATTTCATCTCCTCCAATGTTGATGCCACACAAGCACCAACCATCATCATCAAATGATATGACCCCCTTCATATAATCATGTGACCTTATTGGTTCATCGGTCTTGACCTTGCTCACTCTTCACCATTGCCCTTGTCCATCGGCGCCATGTCTTTGCTCAAGCTTCCCTGCCACGTGCGGTTTGTCGCTTCAAAGCCTCCAACTTGCCCTTCACACTTGCAGCCGATCCATCAAGCCAAACCTTGTCTTGATCTTCTCCACCTAGCTAGTCACATGACTCCATGTCATGTCACATATGCAATAAGCTCCTTCATCACATGTGTGAGCTTTGCAACATATCAATCCATTTCCTCCTCCATGGCATAGGTTGCTCACACTAGTGTACCTGTGGACTAAATCACTTGTGTATCTCATATCAAACACATATTAGTCCACCTAGGTTGTCACTCAATTACCAAAACTAAACAAGGACCTTTCAATCTCCCCCTTTTTGGTAATTGATGACAACTCTACAAAGATGGAAATTAAGCATATTTGAATTTTTTTGCTACTCATCCAACATTTAAGCTCTATGCTAGGATTTGGATAAGCACCATAAAATCTGACTTGGTAGTGATTACTCCCCCTACATGTGTGCTCAAATGGTTTGGTTTCAAGTTTTGCACACATGCATGAATATGAAATTTGTGGGAGTGTTAACACTACTAAGTGATGCTAAGGTACATAGGATAAACCTTTGAAGTGTGATACCAATCGGAGTTGCACCTTTAAGTCCATCCTTAGCACCATGGTTATCTAGACATCAACAAAACCACTAGATACCTCATGAGATCAACATTATATGAGAGGCTCTAGTACCACTTGTAAAAACAACATATCTAGCTACCAACCTATGCATGCTAGTTATCATTTCATCATTCAAATTTTATAACTTAGCATACACCACACAAGCATGTATATCAAAATTAAAACTTGTGCAAATGCAAGCAAGCACATGAGTATGCACATATCAAATGCAATCAATCAAGTTCATGAGCTTTCTCCCCCTACTTGTGTGATCCACTTGTTTAAGAATTTTGATCCCTTTCCATTCTTCAATCTTGCTCCCTCTTGGTCCATTTCCATACAAACTCCTTATCTTTGACCAACTTCTCCCCCTTAGTGCATACACATCTTTGTACCAATTGTACCAACATATCATATTTTCATTTCTTTGCATTAACTTCTCCCCCTTTGACATCAATTTCCATAAAAGGTATGCATCATCATCAAAAGGGTTACACTAGGGTGTAGATGGTTGACACTTGAGTCTTGCATTTTTATGGACATTACCACATGTGTTGGCATGACACCATTTGTAGATCACTTGGGCATCTCCCCCTTTATCATAGCATGGATCATATCACTTGATAAGCTTGAGATTTTTGTAGATGAGGGATGCTTTCTTGATTTGATCACTTAAAGTTGAGGATCACTTGAAGTCTTGTAGGATACCACTTGAGATCTTGATCTAGACACCACTTGTGAATACCAGTTGAAGAGTTATTTGTTCCACTTGTAGGAACTATTTGAGTCTAGATACCACTCACTTGTAGGTTGAACTTGATATACATTTGCATTGTTGTCCCATTCGATCTTGAACTCTTATCATTGTCAGGAACTTCTATTGTTAACTTGAACCAAATTGATTTGCCTAAGCTTCCAAGTCCAGTTTGAACCCTCTCTAAGCTTCTTCACACACATTTAGCGGCTATCTTATCAAGGTTGTACTTGTCACTTGTTGGCAATTCAAGATTAAATCAAGTCCTTGGATTCACTAGCTCATGAACAAACTCATACACTACCACTAGATTCAAATAACCATTCAAGCAATAGTGGTGGTCTATGAATTTTAAAATTTTCATTTGTTATGCATGATCTATAAGCATGTTCTATATGCACTAACAACATACTAGTAAGGGATGAAATGATCGTGCATATTACAATGATACTTTTGCTATGTTGGAGTAGAGGATAGTCCTATAGATTTCAATTTGGCTCCGCAATAGCAATGTAAAGTCCATTTATAAGCTTGGTGAAGACCAATCATAATAGATACCAATTGATAGACCAATTAATACTAATTGATAGAATTCATCCTTCACCCATATGAATTGAGAACAACTTATGATCAAGTGCACTCTTCTTGTTGTAGTTGGCTTGCTTCTTCTTTTGATCAATGCTTGCTTGAGAGAACCATTGAGAATACCACTTGAATTTTTATGATTTGCTCTCTTTTGGGTGTTGCTTGCTTTTGATCAATCTCTTGATTTCTTCAACCAGGTATCTCAAATGTCCCTTAGATCACCACTCTGTTTAGCCTTCCAAGCCACATGCTCAGTTATCCCACAAAGGGCGGCATCCCACACATGGGCGAAGCGACCTATCTCCAAAGAACCATCCTTGATACCCAATTGAAATAACTTTGTTTGGTTGATCCAACAAATGATGAACCCTTCTTGATGTATGTTCTTGAATTCTTGCTTGAGTCCAACTCTTCCTTGTTTAAGTCTTTTTCTTTCTACCAAATGAATTTCAATTGTCACAAGAACTTAAACTACATCTTCATCTTGAGTTTGGTCTTGATTTTCAACTTGGAGTACCAAATTTGTGCCAAATAAACTCCACAATCAAATAGCCTTGTACCCTTTGCTTGTAATGATTCTAGCTCAATTCAAAACCAAACATAGGTCTCACAACCACTTGTAAATATGATTCCAACTTGAGGACCTTTCAATCAAAGTGACTCTTGATCAATCCAATTATTGTCACTCTTCTAGCAGATTCGGTACTCTTCAATGAAAAATTCATATCTCCCCAAGTACATATCCAATGACCACAAAATTTGGTGGCGATGTGATTCACTAAGTCTTCTTGCAGCTGTAAAAATTTGAGATTCATTAGAATTCTCATTTGCTTCTAGCAATCACATCTTCCCATATTGCTACATGCTAAAAACTGCTGCACTTGTGTTGACAAGATCCACTCCAAAATCAAAGCATCTCTTATCCAATACTCATAAAATTTGTACAAAAACTAATACCATATGTGTAGATCATGAACACCAAATTTAAAGCCAATCCAAATAGATTTATCTACTCAAACATGACTATCATCACAGCTCACTTAGATTTGCAATTATCGCACAAATTTCTATAATTGAGCTATTCTTCTTCAAATTGAACCAAATTTGAAATCAACTTGTTTGAATACTCTCACAATACGTATTTCCATTCAAAATACTTACTAAAAGAAGTCTTATAAACATATCCATTCAAATCAATCCAAACTTGATCACTCATCATTAAATCCATTCAATCATCTCATAGCAAGCAACATATGCAAATTTATCCAATTCAATCAACTCATATGCACCCAAATGAAATTGAACAACTAAAAATATACCTTGGTAGCCCATGATCATTACATAGCAAGCTTCAACTCAATTATTTTCAAGACTTGAATTATAACCAATAAATCATCCACAACTTGAATATTGCACTTGTATGTTGTAGCATTTGGACTTCACTATCTTGACTTGGCATTGGGATGAGAGTAGCACTAAGCTTCAATACTTGACTCAATCATATGATGAATAAAATGAATTTAATTGAATCAAGTCTCCAATGCCATAGTACCTACACATATTCATCCACTTTTTGATGGTACCCAAACTAGTTTGGGTCCTCTCAAGTTAGGAGCAACATACTTAGGCATTGCCTTAGTATGAATAGCGGGATGTTTTGCAATAGCAACCCATGAGGTACGATCACCATCCTTTCTAAGCACATTATTATCATCAATTGAAATAGGCTTAGAATTATTACCTAGGGGACATGAATTAGCCATGTGTCCCCTTTCCTGGCATGAGTAGCATGGTCTTGTACCAAGTTATCATGAGCAACACTAAGTTCCTCATGAGCCAATGTTAGCTCCTCATGTGAACAAGTAGTAACATAAAGTAGATGCTTTTGTTGTTCACATGCATTCTTTAGAAATGAGTTGCCATTTTTCAATTTCTTAGTTTTAGCCATCTCATTTTCTAAAGCTTTAGTGAGTCAAACAAGCTCATAACATGGATCAACATGATCAACCACATTAGCATTAGATACATTAGTGTCACCTTGTGACATGAAGCGATGTGGTGATGTTGGAGAGCTTGTAGAGACATCACTCTCATAGCCCAAGCATGAATCATCATCATCATCATTATCATTATCAAGTGTGCTTGGAGTAGATTCATCAATTGCTTCACTTGAGCTTGGGCCATCATGGTCAATCTTGTCAAGTGATCTTGTGGTAGAGATATCATCATCATCACTTAACCATGAGGTGCAGCAATCTTATACAATCACGGTGTTGTAGATATGCTCAACATTGTAACACCCTAATATTTGCTCCTTCTGAAATAGAGCTCAAATGATCTAATTATGAATTTATGTGCTCATAAGAAAATAGGGAAATAATATTTTTCATAAAATTAAAATTCATCATAGGAGTTAGCAACATCGTTGATGCATTCATGCTGGTGCATTTGCCTTTTTGTGTGATTGGTTTTGACCAAAATTAAAAAGGATTCAATATCCCTTTTGAAAGTAGCTTGAAAAGTTAGTTTAAGAAAAATTAAAGGCAAAAACCGTCTCCCCTCTCTCATTTTGGCCCGAAGGCCCACTCCTCTTTCCCCGGCCTGCTCCCTTTTTCTCTCCCTCCTTTAGCCCAAGAAGCCCATGCTCCCTTGCAGCGTAGGCCCAGCTTGGGTGAGGCCCATCTCATGGCTAGGGCAGAGCCCAACACTGCTCGCAAGCCCGCGACCCATGTCACACCAGCCTAGAGGCGCGCCACGTAAAAGCATCCCCTATCTCCCTTCTTTGGCTGACAGCCTGACCCCGCCTCTTCTTTTGTTGACGCTCCGGGCCCGCCTATCGGTGTCGGCTTCTACCTCCATCGTGCCCAAGCCGGACTCTATCCGAGCGGATATCCCCACCACTCCCGAGATCCTCGCGGGGTTTTGGGCGTGCATGCCACGCTAGGGTGCCTTATAAAAGCTGCCTCCCCCTTCCACGCTCCCCTTTCCCATCTACGAGCAGCTGCCGCCTCGCACCTATAACAGCCTAAAATTAGCTACTTTCTAAAAAAGAGTAAAATGAATTCTGTTAATTATTTTGTGCTCATAAAAACATAGGTAAAAGAAAATTTTCTTTAAATTAAAATCCAACATAAGGGTAGCAACATGTTTGCGCATACATGCCGTTGCATTGGTACTTTTGTGATGAGGGGTTTGGAAAATAAATTCAAATCTCAATCTTCAAAATATTATCTTCAAGTAGTGGTTTAAAAAGAATTTGAAAACTTACAAAAACAAAAGTTAGATAAGATGCTTTGTTTTCAAAATCCAAAGGCTTGGAAAAAGGTTTTAAGACACGTTAGAATGATGCCTCTCTTTCCGAGAATCTTTCTGACCTTTTTCAAGATTAAATTCATATTTCTTGGAGCTTTGTCTTTTTCCTCGATCAATCCAAAAGACTTTTCTGAGAGCTAAAACCACTTTGGTTGTGTTCCTTATCCTTCCATCTATCCCTAGGAATTTTTTGGAGTTCATATATATTTTTCGGAGCCTAAATAGTAATTCCAGATTTTCTAAAATTGTTTTAATTCCAAAAATCAATGATTCCTAAAATATCTCGAATTTCCAAAATCTTCCAACCCTATACCTATATATATGTCGGTGTTCGTCTCGACGTGCTGGTTCCAGAAGTACGGCCATCTTTTCGAGCCGTCACTCGTAGCCCCGCAGATCGGACGCCGAAGTTCAGAAAAACTAGGTTTCCGATGAGCTTTCCGGCAAAACCGTCGCGTTCCAACGTCAACCACCATCACCATGAGGTAGATCTCATCGTTCTCTACGCCATAGTGTCTTTACTTGCATCAATCCATCATCGGTTGATGTTTCCCCATTGTTTCTTTGTTTTCCGGTGAGGTTTCCCGGCGAAACTCTATTGGCGACCACAAAGCTCCTTCGTTTCGGCTGTCCTGGGCCTTCGCTGTGTCACCTCTGATCGCAACCCAGGTCTGGAGCCCAGCGCTCGACCCCGCAGCCGCCTTGGAGCCGTGCCCTGCCCCTTCGCGCATCCCACGTAGGTGGAGCAGCGCTGCCACTGCCTGTACAGATGCTCAGCCACCCTGCGCCAGCCGAGCGGCCCAAGCCTGGCCCCGCCATGGATCCCACACGGACTGCACCGCTGCCAGCCGGCTGGACAAGCCCCAGCCGAGGCCCCCTCCTCTCCGGCGTGCACGATGCAGCAGGTTCTGCCCGTGGATGCCCACGTTCCTGATGAAGATGAATGAAGCTAGGTAGAAGATGCAACTATTTACGATTTGGCCATCATGTTGTTAATCTCCACCGTTCAATCATTTTAGCTCTGTTTTAGTCTATTTTCATTGAGCTGCTTTCATAGCAATCGGAGATACGTGTTAGCAGTGTCATCCAATATAACAAATGTTTCTGAATTTTAATATAAGGTATTAATTTAATTTATATTTATTCAATAGCTTTTAATTAAAAGCAAATACATAGGGTTAACTTCGTTCTTGTCGTGTTAAATCGTGCCAATGTAAGATACGCATTAGTACCAACGTTTATCATGTCACATGTTCATAATATTATAATTTAAATATTAATTTGATTAATGATTACGTAAACTTGTTTCTAAATAACAGCAACCTAGGACAGTATCCACCTTTTATAATTACTTGTTAATTAATATCAACTTAAATATGTATTTATTAATTATAATTTGCTTAGTTTAAACATGATTTATATAAAGTCGGTTAAGATGCTTTCACATGTATTTTTCTCTTGCAAAGTTAAAGTTTAATTTGATTAAATGATAACTAGTTCAACTCGGCTTTTAAAATAAAATGTGATTTTATGTAATCTGAATTAATATGCTTCATATAGTTTTGCTCAATTAAAATAAATCAAGCATATAGGCTTTTTCTCTCTTTTATAATATAAAATCCCGATAGTCATTTTTTTAACGATAGTTCCGTTATCGGTGATTCTTGTATTCCCGTGATTGTAGCGACGATCCCTCTCTTTTAGTATATTGTTTTAAAGCTTTTGGTTATGATTGGTGTATTGTTCTTAGTTGTCTTTACTTTGTCTGTTTGGATGTCTTTTTGTGCTTGGTGTTTACTATGAGTAGAAGTGAACCATACGTAAGCGTTGGAGACCAGAAGTTGAGTGCCAGAAGCTGTAATATTGAAAGATGAAGTCTGAAGATTCTCTAAGCAAGTTGTTTTGGGCTAAAAGCAAGTTTAAGGCAAGTATAATATGAGGCTCCTTGTTACCTATTCACTTTAATGCAATCTCAATTCATATGCATATGTTAATGAACTGCCTGGAGTCTATTTACCTTGATATTGATTATCGGGTTTTGCATGTGGGTAGTATGCTCATGTTGCTCCAACTAATATTGACTAAAGAATACAATTAAAGATATATGCAACATGGTATTAAAAGATGCTTTTTAGCAACATGGACAGAAGGGGGCTAGAGCATTGGGCCTTTTTGGGTGCTCTAGTCTGCCCTCCGTAAGGACTGAATCTTAAAGCGGCAGCCCAGGACTTACCGTACAGCCACGAGAACTATATGGCTCTGGTCTTAGCCTAGTATCTTGATATGTTCTAGTTCATCAGCAACTTACCGAAAGGGCAAGAGGGGGCACTAGTTGGTATGTCTCTTTTCCTGCTAGGGTGTGTACCATGCCATGACCATGAGTGCCACTCCTAGAGGAGGGCTGCATATGGCTAGATGGCTGAAACCTTAGTGGTTGCTACTTATTAGAATGACCGGTGAAAAGCTTCGTACTGATCCCTGCCGACTTATCTTGGAAGTGAGTCAAGAGGCTGATCACCTCGGGCAAAGGGCAATCACGATTCGTGGTGAAAGTGTACAAACTCTGCAAAGTATAAAACCGATATATCAGCCATGCTCACGGACACGAGTGGCCTGGATCCTTTTCGAGATAGATGGTTCTATGGATGGTTTGGGATATGATCAACCTTGATGATAAATATACTTTCACCTTGGGAGCTTAAGCATAACCTAGCAACATAGGTTTAACAAATAAAATATGATCAACTAAAAGTGCTTACTGCAGTTCAGCTGTGTCTAGCCTTTTGAGCCTTGCATCCCCTCATGTTATACTTGTTGAGTATGGTGCACTCACACTTGCTTTATAATCAACAAAAATCCCGGATGGATACCAGATGGTGATTCAAAGGAGGAGTTCCCTAAGATGTTACAAGAGTACGAGGCGAGCGCTCCCCCAGTCAACCATCCCTGTGGAGTATGGAGACCCAAAGAGAAGATTAAGAGTAGTTTCCGCTATGCTTTGTAATAATTGTAAGTCATGTTGTAACTATGTTTTGATATGTAATAAAGCATTGTCTTTGATAATCTCCATATTTGTCGCTATATGTGTCGTGTGGACATCTTGGGCACACATATAGTTACAGGTGTGACCGTACCCATCTCACACGCGCGTTTGAAACCCTAGCCCTAGTGCTTTGTGGCTCCCGCCGAAATTCCACCACCGCCCATCTCCGCCGTGGCCGCATCCCTACCGATGAGACCACCACCAAGATCTACGCAAGGAGCTAAGGAACGCGTCGGTATAACTCTCACCCTCTCTGTCCCTACCTTTTGCATAAACGAGCTCACCGAAGCTATGCCGTCGACCCCGAGCTACCACTCTGAGCATAGCACCACCTCTGGCCATCCTATGTCCTCCCTACCCCTCTAGATGAGATCGCAAGCTCGATCTCTTCACCCCCATGTTTTCCCGCTAGCCCCCATAAGCCTTGCACCAGTGAGCTCCTCACCGTCGGTCATGGAGGACCACAGCATCAGGATTCCTATTTAGGCCGGCCGAATCGCCCCAACGCTCCACCACCGTCCACTTGAAAAGCTATGGCTCAAATTAGATCTAGACGGATACCCCCTTCGTCGGTCCACCGCTTCAGTCATGTACGTGGTCCACCACTGGTACACCGATCCACCAAGTCCTGCTCTGCCACGTGGCCACTGACCGCATCAGCGCGGACCCGTCGCCGGCATTTTTTTCAAAAAGGTCCCTACCTTTCGACTTCATCAACCAGCAGTCCATCTCTTTAGAAAATAATTAGATCCTGGCCCTTTGTTTTTCCATTTTAGCCCCTACCTTTTCTCAATATAGTACCTGCGGTCCTCAGACAGTTTCAAAGTCTAAATTTATTTATTTAAATTCGAAAATCAAAATTTCTAGTATTTACAAAATTGCCACCAACCCTGTTTTAGCCATAAAATCTTTGTTTTAGCTACGTTTTGACCCGTTCAAGTTGTGTTAGATTCGTAATGAAGTAATCTACATTTTAGTAATGTTTGTTTCACATGTTATAAAATATTAATTTGACTAATCTTTATGCAATTAGTTTTTTCCAATTAAAAGAAAGTTAAGTTTTCCATCTCGACCTTTTAAAAAAATATATGATTAGTTCTCTCTTGTTTTTTATAATTCAAATATAATTTGACTTAATTCAATTTAGTTATTTCTCTAAAATATCTTATACATGTTTTATATAATCATTAAAATAAATGAGGCCTATAGTTCTCTTTTCAAAGTAAATCTTTAGGTAGTCGTTTCTTTTTCACCATAACTCCGATTAGAGTGATTTTTATGTCTGTGTGTTTGTAGCAATGCATAGATTAATTTTCAAACCTTTTCATTGATTGGTGTACTGTTCTATATAGTTTTGTTTGTATGTTATATGCATGTCTGTTCGGATGCTTGTGTGGTGCTTTATAATCTTGTCCAGTCGGTGAGCTTTACGTGGTGATCAAGAAGCAGTTCTTTGTAGGCTACGAACTAGAAGAAGGGTCTGAGTTCAAGGCAAGTATAGCATGGGATCATTGTTGTTTCCTACTCACCTTAATACAATTTAATTCATGTGCATGTGTCTACCTTGTTACCTATAAGAATATACTAGCTATTGTTACTTTGTACCTTGACACCGTGGGATTATGCATTAGGTAGTATTTATGCTAGTGCTCAAGATAAATAACCATGATCTATAACTTGACTAATGGTATATGCAATTAACGTAAAAATATGATTTTTAGCAACATGGAAAAAGGGGGCTGGAGTATTTGGCTACTTTCCTAATCCTTTAGTTTCTCTCTCTAAGGACTTATCTGTAAGTGATAAACCAAAACTTACAGTAGAACCATGAGAGCTATGGCTCTTGCTTTGGCTTTAGCTAAGTAAACTGAGCTTTTCTAGCTCATTAGTGGTTACCGAAAGGCGCATTAGGATAGGCCTATGTTGTAGAATGGCTTCTTGTCTCTCAGGGTGTGTATAGCCTACGTGGAATGTGCCACTTTGTTAGAGGGGTTCCATTCGCCTAGCTGCTAAAATCTAGCAGCTACTAACTTGTTAGAGGGACTTTTGAAATGCTTCATAGTGAATCCTGCCGACCTTCCATGGAAGTGGGTCAAGAGGCTAGCTACCTCGGGTGAAAGGGCAAATCATGACTCATCGGTAAAGATGTACAACCTCTGCAGAGTGTCTTTAAACTGTTATAACATTCGTGCTCACGGTCATGAGCGGTCTAGACTCCTTACTGAATAGATGGTGAACACTGATGGTACTGATGATATTGAAGATACTTAATGATTATTGTTTTTGCTATACATTATTCTTGTTCACATGATCATGTGGTTATTTGGGGCTTATTGAACTTGTTGCTACTCAATTCCTAAAACTTGACAATTTAAAAATGCTAATCGTAGTAAACCCGTGTCAAACCTTGTTGAGCCCCATGAACCCCATGTTATTCTTGTTGAGTACGAGATGTACTTACACTTACTTTATTCTTCTCAATACTTTGGAAAAATCCTGGATGGGTACCAGATTGCTAAGAGTTTGGAGAAGTTAGGCTTGTGATCAACCAGTCAGTTATCCCTGTGGAGTTGGAGTTCTCACTTGAAGATCGATGTTGTCTTTCTGCTATTTCTGTCTAAGGTTATATCCTTTGTACTAAGTACATTATGTAATAAGCATTATCTTTTGATATTACCCTCATTTGTAGCTATATGTGAGATTTGACTTCCTTGGCTCATATAAGGTGTGTATCTGGTTTTGTCCTTAAAACCGGGTGCTACAAAGTGGAATTGTAACACCCTAAAATTTGCTCCTTTTGAAATAGAGCTAAAATGATATAATTATGAATTTATGTGATCATAAGAAAATAGAGAAACAATATTTTTCATAAAATTAAAATTCATCATAGGAGTTAGCAACATCGTTGATGCATTCATGCTGGTGCATTTGCCTTTTGTGTGATTGGTTTTGACCAAAATTAAAAAGGATTCAATATCCCTTTTGAAAGTAGCTTGAAAAGTTAGTTTAAGAAAACTAAAAGGCAAAAACCCTCTCCCACTCTCGTTTTGGCCCGAAGGACCACTCCCCTTTCCCCGACCTGCTCCCTTTTTCTCTCCCTCCTTTAGCTTGAGAAGCCCATCCTCCCTTGTAGCGCAGGCCTAGCTTGGGCGAGGCCCATCTCGCGGCCAGGGCAGAGCCCAACACTGCTCGTAGGACCGTGGCCCATGTCATGCCGGCCCAGAGGCGCGCCATGCGGAAGCGTCCCCTCTCTCCCTTCTTTGGCTGATAGCCCGACCCTGCCTCTTCTTTTGCTGACACGCTGGGCCCACCCATCAGTGTCATCTTCTATCCATCGTGCCCAAGCCGGACTCTATCCACGCGTATATCCCCGCCGCTCCTGAGATCCTCGCGGGGTTTTGGGCATGCGTGCCACACCAGGGTGCCTTATAAAAGCTGCCACCCCGTTTCGCGCCCCCCTTTCCCATCTACAAGCAGCAGCCGCCTCGCACCCATCTCGCACGCACCTTTGAAACCCTAGCCCTAGCACTTTGTGGCTCCCACCGAGATTCCACCGCCGCCCATCTCCGCCGTGGCCGCATCCCCTCCGATGAAACCACCACCAGGATCTACGCAAGGAGCTAAGGAATGCGTCGGTATAACTCTCTCCCTCTCTATCCCTACCTTTTGTGTAAACAAGCTCACCGGAGCTACGCCGTCGACCCCAAACCGCCACTCCGAGCCTAGCACCGCCTCTGGCCCTCCTCCGTCCTCCCTACCCCTCTAGATGAGATCGAAAGCTCGATCTCTTCACCCCCATGTTTTTCCTTAGCCCCTATAAGCCTTGCACCGGTGAGGTCCTCGTCGTCGGTCATGGAGGACCACCGCATCGGGATTCCTGTTTAGGCTAGCCGAATCGCCCCAACGCTCCACCACCATCCACTTTAAAAGTTATGGCTCAGATTAGATCTGGCCGGATACCTCCTTTGTCGGTCCACCACTTCAGTCATGTACACGGTCCACCATCTTGGTCCACCACGCGGTCCACCGATCCACCCAGTCCCGCTCCACCACGTGGCCACTGACCGCATCAGCGCGGACCCGTCACCGGCAGTTATTTTCAAAAAGGCCCCTGCCTTTTGACTTCATCAACTAGCAGTCCATCTCTTTAGAAAATAATTAGATCCCGGGCCTTTGTTTTTCTGTTTTAGCCCCTGCCTTTTCTCAATATAGTACCTACGATCCTCAGCCAGTTTCAAAGTCTAAATTTATTTATTTAAATTTGAATATCAAAATTTCCAGTATTTACAAAATTGCCACCAACCCTGTTTTAGCCATAAAATCTTCGTTTTAGCTCTGTTTTGACCCATTCAAGTTGTGTTAGATTCGTAATGAAGTAATCTACATTTTAGTAATGTTTGTTTCACATGTTATAAAATATTAATTTGGCTAATCTTTATGCAATTAGTTTTCCAATTAAAAGTAAGTTAAGTTTTCCATCTCGACCTTTTTAAAAAATATATGATTAGTTCTCTCTTGTTTTTTATAATTCAAATATAATATGACTTAATTCAATTTAGTTATTTCTCTAAAATATCTTATACATGTTTTATATAATCATTAAAATAAAAGAGGCATATAGTTCTCTTTTCAAAGTAAATCTTTCAGTAGTCGTTTCTTTTTCACCATAGCTTCGATTAGAGTGATTTTCGTGTCTGTGTATCTAGTTTTGTTCTTAAAATTGGGTGCTACAAACATCCTGATGCGCCTCCTCTTTGGGCTCATCATCATTGGAGACGGTCCCATATTTGTCAATTAGATAGGACCAAAACTCATGGGTAGTCTCCATGTCCATGATCTCTCCAAAGATGCTATCGTGCAAAGATCTATATAGAATGCTAGTAGCTTGGTTCTCGAGATCTAGGCATTTCTCTTGTGCTCGAGTTAGATTATTTTCATCCAACATATGAGAAAATCCTACATCTACGATCCACCACATTTGAGGGCAAATAAACTTAAAATTGCTAGTCATCCAATTTTTCCACTGTGTAAAGTGTGTGCCATCAAAAATGTATGGACAATCAACATCTCGCCCATAAGTCACCATCCTCTCGAGTTGGTAAAACCGCAAATGAGAGATCTTGGCTTTGATACCAATTGATAGGTCGAGATGGCGAACTAGAGGGGGATGAATAGTCCTTTCTAAAATTAAGCACGTCGACTAACCAAAACTAATGAGGAATTAAAACTATCAGTCTAGCCAAGACTACACCCCTCTATCTAAATTCTCAGGCACCTTAATAAGATCCTAATATGAGCAACTAAGGTGCCGGGCTAGATAGAGCTCACCTAAACAATTCTAGTTAGCAAGGTCACCCAAACCTATGCAACTAGTATTCAAGAAATCAAGGAGCTCCTACACATGCTAGTATGCAAAGCGTACAAAGCCTAAGCTCACTAGCACTACTCAATAGCAAGGCTACACAAGCCAAACTAGAGAGCTCAACAAATACTTAGCTACATAAACTAAGCAATGTAACTAGCAAGGCTACTCAAGCCAACTAGTAACTCAAGAGAGCTACTACTATGCTACACAAGCAAAATAGCTACACAAGAGCAACAACTAATCACTAGCACAAGTATGAATAAGTAAATACAAGCTAAAAAAGGGAATTGCAAACCAATGGGATGAACAAGTTGACACAGTGATTTTTATCCTGAGGTTTGGTGCTTTGCCAACCACTTAATCCCTGTTGAGACAAGCTCAAGGTTGCCACCGGTCCTCTTGCTAGTGGTGACCCATAAGTCACACTCTCCCACATGGAGTGCTTACCACAAGCTCTAGCACTTGACATGACTGGACCAATTAATGCTCTTCACATCTCGCTCTACTAGTGTTGCTCTTTGCGGCTCCTGCAGGGTGAGCACAATACCCCTCACAAAGCTCTTCTTTGGAGCCCCGCACAAGCTTCTTGCGGGCTTCACAACGGAGACACGCCACCAAGCCATCTAGGAGGTGGCAACCTCCAAGAGTAACAAGCACCACCGGCTTGCAACTCGATCACCTAGTGCCAACTCTTGCAATCTTACAATGCAATGCACTAGAATCACTCGCAATCGGATGCAACCACCATATGTTCAAGTGAGTTAGAGGGCTCCCAAGCACACCTACACAAAGGCTCAAAGGCCCAAGGGTGCTTAGTAGCCGGCCAAGGTCGACCAAGGCATGCTTTTATAGCCCCAACACCAAATAGAGTCATTGCTCAAAAGCTGGCTGCGCAAACGTTGGACCGAACCCGCACGCGGGACCATTGGACCATGCACTCCGGGTCTAGCGCTCAGATCGCTGCCATGTAGCACTAGCCATTTGAAGGAGACTGTTGGAGTGCAATGGCTACTTCGTGCATGCTCAGCAACACCTCTAGACCTAGGATCCGGATGCACACAGTGCCCGACCGGACCATGCTCCACTAGGGCCCAGAGCTATCCAAAGAGCTCCCAAGAGCGCTAAAAGACATCGGACCGAGTTTGGCACTCCCACCTAGACCATCACCCAGGGTCTAGAGCCGCTGCTCCCTCTCTATTGTATGCTAGGGTTAGCCACCGGACCGGCAAACCAAGGGTCGGAGCCCTGCCTGGGTCCGACTCCGGCACTTAGTTCGGAGAAGCTTCTAGCCAGGGTTTGCCACTGGACCGTCATGCCATGGTCCGGCGTCCTGCCAAACTAGGGTCCGATGCCACCAGAAATACCACCAAGCTTCTTTCTTCAACACCTTTGCAAATGTGCCAACACCACCAAGTGATACACCACCTTGTGCACATGTGTTAGCATTTCAAAAACATTTCTCAAAGGATTTTCACTTGCTCTCGCCACGCCACTCGATCCTAGCAACATCGCAAAGTTAGATCGCTCAAGTGGCACTAGATGACCGATATGCAAACAAGTTTACCCCTCTTGATAGTACGGCCGTCTATTCTAAACCCGGTCATAAACTTCTCTACACACCTATGACCGATGAAATGAAGTGCCCTACAAATATACCTTTACCTTGCGCATTCCATTTCATCTCCTAGAATGTTGATGCCACACAAGCACCAACCATCATCATCAAATGATATGATTCCTTTCATATCATCATATGACCTTATTGGTTCATTGATCTTGACCTTGCTCGCTCTTCACCGTTGCCCTTGTCCATCAGCGCCAAGTCTTTGCTCAAGCTTCCCTGCCACGTGCGGTTTGTCGCTTCAAAGCCTCCAACTTGCCCTTCACACTTGCAATCAGTCCATCAAGCCAAGCCTTGTCATGATCTTCTTCATCTAGCTAGTCACATGACTCCATGTCATGTCACATATGCAATAAGCTCCTTCATCACATGTGTGAGCTCTGCAACATATCAAACCATTTTCGCCTCCATGGTATAGGTTGCTCACACTAGTGTACCTGTGGACTAAATCACCTGTGTATCTCACATCAAACACATATTAGTTGTAACACCCTAAAATTTGTAGTTTTTTGAAAATAGGTTTAAAATGATTTATTTCCCAATTTTGTGCTTATGAAATATAGGGAAATAAATTTTTTATTAAATTAAAAATCATCATAAGGTTTAGCAACATGTTCGTGCTTACATGCCCTTGCATTTGATGTATTTGATTGAGTGGTTTTGACTGAAAATTCAAAATGGTTTAAATTGCTTTTGCAAAAGAAATTAAAAATTATTTTGAAATAAAAGTAAAGAAAATTAGAAAAAGAATTTAAAAAGTTGTTTTTGAAAACTTACTAAAATTTGCGTACTTTGATTTGAATTGAAAAGTATATTCAATACTTTATTTGAAGTTGCATTTGGTTCATATTTGAATGTGGTTGGGAAATAGGAAAACAAAATAAGAAGGAAAAATCTTTTTCTCGGTTTTTGGCCCAGCCAGCCTGTTCTCCCTTGCCCAGCCTAGTTCCCTCTCAGCCCCCGTAGCCCAGCTACTCCTCTCAGCATTTGGCCCAGCAGCCCAGAGTCGCGTCGCCATTCTTTTCCTCTGCGCGGCCTGTTTCTTCCCCGCGTTTCCGTCTTGGGTCGGCGCAGCCGCAGCAGCCGAAGCTGCCAGCATGCCTTCTCTCCCTCTACCGCTGACTAACCGGTGGGCCCCATCCATCAGGCCTTTCTCCCACCTCGGCTCATTGACGACTCGGACTCGCGCAGGAGGCCGTGTCCACGCCGCTCCCGATTCCTCCCTTGCCGTGCGCGCTACGCCAAGCTGCCCTATATTAACCGGATGCCCCATGCCCGTGCCTCCGAATCTGAGCTCTAGCACCACAGTTCCCTTCGCTAAGACGCTGAGCAGCCAAAGCCCCAAACGCCATCGTCCGCCGTCCGCTTTGCCCAGCACAGCATCGTCTCCGCTTGCTTCACACCGCCGAGACCCGCCGAAGTAAGCTCACCGTTCTCTTCTCCACCTCCCCAAGTCCTTCCCGTTGTTAACCGCGCTCGATATCACTGTTTTGGCATAGCTCCATCGCCGGTCATGGCACCGCCGCCGCCAGGTTCACCGGCGGTCTAGCCTCCTCCCTCTCTCTTCCTGTTTCGATCCTGGCCGTCCAAATCTAGAGGGCTAGGAATAGAACTTACCCCTTCGCTACGAGTATTGCAAAAATCCCCTTACAACTATTTAAGTCTTAACCCGCAGTCCAAAATGTTTTCCTGGATTCCATTTTCTTCTTTTGAAAGCGTATTTTGTTTCGGTTAAGTCTAAAATACGTTTTCAGTTATTTGCATATTTGCCACTGATTTTGTTTTAGCCATAACTTCTCTGTTTTAACTATGATTTAACCCATTCAACTTGCGTTAGGTTCGTAATTTCATAATCTACATGTTCATACTACTGTTAGATATGTTTTCGACTTTTAAAATTCAAAGTTAGATTTAATCTATTATTTTATTAAAGGAAATCTTGTTTAATTCATATCTTCTGCATTTTAGCTCCATTTTAGTCCATTCAAGTTGCGTTAGATTCATAGTGACGAGATCTACGCGTCAGTAACAGTGGTTATCCTATCGCTATTTCTAGAATTTCATGGTTTAAACTCTAATTTGAATAATAATTATGCAACAGAATTTTATAGATAAAATATGATTTGTTTTACTATAGTTTTATAATTCAAATCTAAATTTGACTTAAATTATATTATCTATAAAATATCCTATATTTGTTTTTATATAATTAAAACACATGAAGCTAACAGTTTTATATTTTCTCGTGTGAGCAAATCTTTCGGTAGATGTATCTTTTTCACCGTAGCTCCGATTAGAGTGCTTTTCGCGTCTGTGTGTTCATAGCGAGATGTAGATTCGTTTTATAAACTTTTCATCTTGATTTTATGTTTGGTGTACTATTCTAATTTAGATCTATTATTTGCTTCATGTATGATTGTATGTATGCTTGTGTGGTGCTTTATGATTACGTCCAGTCGGTGCGATATACGTGGTGATCAAGAAGAAGAAGAAGAAGAAGAGCGTTGAAGATTAAAGCTTACTGAAGGATCGGTGTTTTAAGGCAAGTATAGCATGAGATCTTCCTTGTTGTCCTATACACCTTTAATCATTTAATTCATACTGCATGTGTCTACCTTGACTGTCACTAAGGATTTCCTAGTACTTTGTACCTTTGCCTTGATACCTTTGGGTTATTGCATTGGGTAGTATGATGCTAGTGCTCAATTAAAGACCATGATCTTGTAACTTGACTAATGGATTATGCAATAAACATTAAAAGATGTTTTTAGCAACATGGAACAAGGGGGCTAGAGCATTGGGGTTTTATGGTGCTCTAGATTCCTCTCCCTAAGGACTTATCTGTGAGTGATTATCCGGGACTTACAATACAACTGTAAGGGCTATATGGCTCTGGCTTTAGCTCAGTATGAGGACCTTTTCTAGCTTGTTAGTGGTTACCTTTATGGCGTAAGAGGGGTGTGTTCTGGGTTGGATATAGTGTGGCCTCTGTCCGTCAGTGTATAGGCTATGCGTTATTGTGCCTGCCGGAAGGGGAGCTCTACATTCGTAGGCCACTGAAACCTAGCGGCCCTAACTTGTTAGACGAACCTTTGAAAGGCTTCATAGTGAACCCTGCCGACCTTCCTTGATAGTGGGTCAAGAGGTTGGCCGTCTTAGGCGAAAGGGTAAATCACGACTCACAGTGAAAGTGTACAACCTCTGCAGAGTGTAAAACTGGTATATCAGCCGTGCTCACGGTCACGAGCGGCCTTGGAACCCTTACAGAATAGATGATGAACACTAATGATACTGATAATAAAGATGCTCACTAATGATTACTGTTTATGCTATTCATTATTCATGTTTACCTAATCATGTGTTTACATGGGCTTGTGATAAACTTATTGCTACTCCTATGCTAAAATTGTGACAATTAAAAGCTAATCGCAGTTAAACCAGTGTCAACCTTTTGAGCCTCATGAACCCCATGTTATATTTGTTGAGTATGACATGTACTTATGCTTGCTATATTTTTTTCAATTATTTGGATAAAAATCTCGAATGGGTACCAGATTGCTAGAGTTTGGAGAAATTAGGCTTGTGATCAACCAATCAGTTGTCCCTGTGGAATTGAGTCTTCACCTGAAGATCGGAGTTGTCCTTCCGCTGTTTGCTATCTAAGGTTATATTCTCTATACTAAGTACGCTATATATTGAGCATTGTCTATTGATATTACCCTTATTTGTAGCTATATGTGAGATTTGACTTCCTAGGCTCACATATGGTGTGTATCTGGTTTTGTTCTTAAAACCGGATGCTATATTAGTCCACCTAGGTTGTCACTTAATTACCAAAACCAAACAAGGACCTTTCAGTGGTGGCGTGTCGTCAGCTTGAGGGAGCTCGGACATGGGGAGGCAAGGTGGCCGAGGAAGGTGGAGGGAGAGGAGATTGAAGGAGGAAGAACCGCTGGAGGTTGAAGAAGAAGCACGTTAGCGAGTGGAGGAAGAGAAGTAGCATGGGTATTTTGGTCCATATGGAAGACGCATACGCGTATAGTGGCTTGACAGTGGGCCTAGGCACCCGGGAGACGTAGAAAATGGCAAGGCTCATGTAGACGAACAATTATAATGGCAAGTTTTAGAATAGTGAATTGTAATGGTAGATCTCAGAACTTCAAAAATTGTAATGGCATGGATCTAAAAAATCCTTAATAGATACCGATTCGGGTCATTCGTTCGGGCTCTCGATTCTTAGACCATCCGCTCCCAACGCTTTGGGTCGGTGCTACTACCTCCATCCCAAATTATAAGTCATTCTAACTTTCTTAGAGAGTCAAAGCATCTTAAGTTTGACCAAATTTATATAATAAAATAATAACATTTATGATACCAAATAAGTATCATTAGATTTTTCATTAATTATATTTTTATAGTAATACCTATTTGATGTCATAAATCTTTATAATTCTCTCTGTAATTTTGGTCAAACTTGATATGCTTTAACTCTCTAAAAAAGTTAGAATGACTTATAATTTGGAACCGTGGGAAGACAACACACAGAGGGGCCATCGGCTCCCTCCGCTGCCCTTTCACCACAGTAGGAGAACCACCCGCCGCTGCCCCTATGAAGCCGCATGACGCCGCCTGGCATGCTAGGGTTCCATTGGGCACTGCAACACCAGAAGCCACGACGGTGCCACCCTCCACTGGCCGACGCCATGATCCCCTTTGACGTCTCTACTGGGCATTTTTTGCCAGTTCAGATAGCCTGAAAAAGAGAAGAGAATAAAGAAAATAGAAAATGTAAAAGAAATAGGGAGAAGTCCCTTGAATCAAAACAATTCTTAGGCACAAAATTAAATATCCAAAGATGAACAAATTGAGTATTGAAAGATATGAGGCAAACATATTCGACATCAAATATCAAAATTTCTCATCGCTACACGGTGCCAATGCACTCGCTAACGGATCTCAACACCCACAAGCTGCCTTCATGTTTGGTGACGTCTCTGGTGGTCGCCATCACCGTGGGTGCCCCCACAGGTACAGTGGAGGGCAAGGCGGTGGCGGGATGATGAGTAGTCATGGTAGTTTGTTTGTGCTGGGAAGTGGGCCCTGTAGGAGCTTAGTGGCGAGTCAAGGCGGACAGAGAGAGTTTGGGGGCTTGGCAAGTGGCTATGGAAGATGGATTGCAGGATTACATCATTTTATTTATCTAATCTAATAAATTGTTCTTGGAGCAGTTTTATTGTATGAATCCAACTGAGGAGTAAAGTTTCGATACTTACAACGGTCACACCTCCAGTTTAATACCAATTTTCCCTTTCTACCTTCGGTTAAATACTAATTTTCCCTTCCTACTCTCCTCTCCGTATGAGAGCTCCCCCTCCCTCGTTCCCTATTCTCCCATTCCCGAACTATTGTTTTATTTTGAAGAGTTTGGAATTTGATTTCACTAGAGCTGCTCTTAGAGCTACCTTTGCAACTCATGATCTCTGAGTCCACTCAATAACTTTCTGAAAGCAGACCAACTTTAAGAGCATCTTTACATCCTTCCATATTCATACGAATAGAGATTTTGGTGGAAAAAAATGTACAACACAACTTCTTCAATTAGACCTCTAAAAAGAATCATCTTCTATTCCTGGTTTCTCGCTAGCCAAAGATGAATGACTCTCCAAAGTTTGCACAAGATATAAAGAAGCTGATAGAAGATGAAAACATATGAAAATGATTTTTATTCAAATGACTCTTCAGGTAAGGATTTAGAAAGTGATTTTAAGAAAGACTCTGAAAGATGCTCTGGCAACTCCAAGAGATTAGCTAAACATAGATTCCAAAAATCCATGATTATCCATTCTCTAAGAGAAAACCTCAAAAAAAAACATGTGTACTCCAACCTCTATATATTTTTCATTTTCTATATTCAAAACCGTGACGTCATATATCTATTTCCTTTCGTATCCAACGTCGCAAACCGTCAACTAGGTCTTCTCGCCGCTAGAAATCTTCACCCATTTACGTGGCCACGCCATGGCCTTTGGGGAGGTGGGGAGGGGTTGGCATTCCAGGTGGCTGCAACCCGCGAACAGCCAAAACAAGCATTGATGGCAAAACAACGCGCGTGATTCTCCGATGGCCAGGGAAACTTCCTATCATATTCTAGAGATCGAGCTCTGCTGGATGGAGACCGATTAAATTTAGAGACGGTCTTGGAAAGTGTTGGAGACGATTAGGCCTATATGAGCTACATTTGGCTTCACAAATCCTTTTCGCTAATCTTTTAGAGTTGTTGTTTACTCATAATAGCTAAATCGGGTGGCAACGCCCGCAAAATTCAAAAAGTTTTCCATTTTTCATTTATTTATAAGGTGACAATGGAGACACGAATAAAAATTATCATATGGTATAGTTAACATGGAGTTCCCAAAATATTGAGCATATTTTCCACTTTCAAAAGTTGTAACATATCGAAACGAAACCTTAACATAGTGAGTTTTCATTAACAAAAGGAAAATCATACGGGAAGTACAGTTGGAGAGTAAAACATCAACACTGCACCATGCATCTGCCGAACGAATATACTTCCAAAAACATCAAACGCTCCTTCATCAGGTCCTTTACCTGAACATATACGGTAGAATTGTTGAATCAAATGCGTAAATGAACATTTGCATATCAAGCAGATCACCGAGAAGAAAATCTTCCAAGAAAGCATCCACATGAAGTGAACTAACTGTTTTAGATAAATCATATTTAGCCTACCTATGGCAGGGAGCAAGGACAGACTTAAAAAATATTCATTACATCATGCCTCGTTGTGGTCACAAGTGCTACATTCTGCATCATAACTCAGAAATCATTATCTCATTCAATCATTCTTCATAAGTGCAACATCAGTTCTATTAACAGCCATGATAAAATATGCTGATACTGCAAGAGAAAACCTCACATCTACTTGACTTTTAACTTGCAGCTAATTTCCCAGGTGTAAACAGCAAGCCAAGACGGTTTTCTTGGAGATCCATACATCCTTGTAAGATTTACTAACAATCAATACAGGCTGGCCTCTCCAAGAAAATGATACTCAGCAGGGAGAAATCTTATGTGTTCCCGACAAGTCCCTTTGCTTGAGAAGAGATAGATCAGCAACATTGTGGTTGAATGTTCAAGTGAGAAATTTCTCTCATCAATTCAGCCCTGACTATTTCACGTTTCTCTAGTAATTCCCTAACCACATGATTCAGCAATCGAGAGTCAGGATCACAGCCAGCATTCGCCATGGATGAAAACATATCGTCTGCCTCTTCCACCAATCCTTCTTTTATAAGATTTGTCATCATTACACTGTATGTCGCAACAGAAGGCACCAGTCCATTTCCTGAGATTGAAGCAAACAGATCCTTGGCTTCTTCAACTCTCCTAGTTTGAAACATTCCAGCTATCATGATAGTAAGAGTTTTGATATCAATCTTTACATGGATTGCACGTAGTTCTTTGAAAAGCAAGATTGCTTCATTAGAACAACTGTTTTTAAAAAGTCCAGCAAGAACTATGTTGCATGTATTTGTGTGCACTGAGATTCTGCTTTCAGTCATTTCATGGAACATTTCCAATGCAGAAACTGTTCTCCCAGCCTAAAATAACCCATCAAGTATGATGTTGTATAAAATAGTTGAAGGCTTCATTCCCTTGTGCAAAATTTCTTTGAAAAGTCTCAATCCTTCATCGATCCTTCCAACTTTACAATAGCCATTAACAAGTGTACCGTACACTACAACATTTGGTTCAATGCCAGCTGACACCATAGCATCAAATAATCTTAATGCTTTCTCCATCTTGGCAACTTTACAACAGCCATTAACAAGTGTACCGTACACTACAACATTTGGTTCAATGCCAGCTGACACCATAGCATCAAATACTCTTAATGCTTTCTCCATCTTGCCAACTAGACAGTACCCATCCATCAGCGTACTATACACCATAACAGTAGGACGCAGACCAATACTTACAGTTAAATCAAAAATATCTTGTGCGTCCATTACCCTTCCCACTTTGTAAAGGTTGTTTATTATCGAACTGAGGGCCTGTTCGGCAGGACTGAAAAATAAGTCAAAATACTGTTCCGGCTGATTGTTGTGAGGGGAAAATATTGTTCTGTCTGAAAACACTGTGTAGGTGAACAGTATTTCATGAGTGCGCTGGCTAGCCAGCCCCAGCCGGCCAGCCAGCCGAACACTCAGTGAAGGAAACAATGTCAGGACGCATACCTTTATTCATCATTTCCAAAACCAACTCCTTAGCTTTTGTCAAACCACCATGAATGCAAAAACCTTGAACCAGGGACCTGTAAGTAGCTATACTGGGTATTACTCCTTGGTCCAGGGCCGGCTCTACGATTTTAAGGGCCCTTAGGCAAACAAGATGATAAGGGCACGTTGAACCAGTTTTTTAATGTAAAGATTAATATATAGTATGAATAATTAAAGTTAATTTGCAACATATATTTAGTTCATAAAAGATAACTATAGTACAACAAAAAAATTAAAAGAACAATAACTATTATGATTACCTCAAATAAAAATAGAATGCTTCAGTGCCTTGTAAAAACCCGTCTTCAGGCATTTCTTAATGCAAAATCTTCAGAAACAATATCGAGTCAATGTCGTCCAAAACATTCTTCTCAATGCTACACATAGTCAAGCCATTCAATCTTTCTTGTAACATAGTTGACCTTAAACAATTTTACTTTTCTAAGCACCCGACAAATGCTTCTTAGGCAACATCTAACATGTAAGGAAAATGGACCATAGGCCCATTTACTTTGAATTTTGGTGCTTGATGACCAACACAACCAAATTGGACTAATAAATTTGCAAGTGATTGTTTTGTAGTTCAATAGGATGCAAGACGTGACTTGGACAAAGGCGGCGTGATGATCCGATGATCAACACCTCAAGCAAGACCTTAGGAGCACAAGAGAAGACCCAAGATATCAAGCAAAGTCCAAGCATGAAGATAGGAACAGACGCACGCAAGATCACAAAGAAACGAGCTTACAGCAGCGATCGGACGTTGACGAAAAGCGACTGGACACTTCGATCAGAGGCTCGGCAACAACAGCAAGAACCGGACGCTGGCGGCAAGCCGACCGAACGCAGGGCAGCAGCGTCCGATCGAGTATAGAGAGGTCCTAGAGCGGCGAACTTGCGACCGAACGCGTCCGGTGGCAAGTGACCGGACGCTAGCAGCGTCCGATCAGTTGTTCGTGGCTCCTATGGTCGGGACGACCGGACGCGTCCGATCAGGACGACTCCAGCGTCCGGTCAGTAGCAAAAAAGCGGGATTTCGTCCCCAATGGCTACTTTCTCAGTGGAGCTTATAAATACAACCCCCAACCGGCCATTTGGTATGTGTGGAGCTGAGGAAACATACCAAGGGTGTTGATACACCATTTTAGTGATCTCCACTTGCATAGTGCTTAGTATTTTATTAGGTGATTAGCATAGGTGCTTTGCGAAGTGCTTAGGTTGATTAGACCACTGCTTATGCGCTTGCTCTAGGTTTTGGCCTAGTGTTTAGTGAGGTTTGCATACCTCTTACCACTCGGTGCTTGCGCGCACCATTGTTCTACATCGGAGGGGCTTGTAGTCTTGCGAGATCACACTAACCGCGTTTGTGGTGTGGCCGCCACCGTGTACCGGACGGAACAAGGCCTGCGGCGTTTCGGCCAGAAGCTTGATAGTGAAGACAACGGGGAGCATCCGGGAGAGGCTTGCCAGAAGGCACATCGTAGACCCACTTGCATGTGGGGAAGGCCCGAGGCTATCCATGGAGTTACCCGACCGGGAGCTTGGCCCTTGCGAGGGGCTCCAACGAGGACTAGGGGGAAGCTTGCGCGCTTCTCGATACCTCAGTAAAAATACCGGAGTCGTCGATGGGAGTTTGCATATCTCTACCTTGCTCTTTAGCTTCTGCATTTACATTAATTGTATTACTCCTTTTGCGGTAGAGATAGCAACACACTAGCAAAATCATAGTTGCACATTTAGATAGTTTATCTTTTGCATAGGTTAGAAAAAGAGGCCATAGTTTAGAAGTAGATTTTTTAAGTTGCCTAATTCACCCCCCCCCTCTTAGGCGTCACTGTCCCCTTCAATTGGTATCAGAGCCGGTTGGCTCAATTTGGACCTTTGGCTTAACCGTCGTTGAGCCGACGCCATTTAGAGTGGTTGGGATGGATATCTCTAGGCCTCCGCACTTTGATGGCACTAACTTCCTTTATTATAAAGCTAGAATGGCTTGCTACCTTGAGGCGGTTGATTTGGGAGTTTGGAGAGTCACTCGTGACGGGATAAAACCCATTAAGAATCCCGATAAACCAACGAAGAGTGAAGAAAAAGAAATTCATTTCAATGCTAGAGCTAAAAAATGCTTGTTTGAATCATTTAGTATGGATGTGTTTAACCAAGTGTTCACTTTAAATACGGCACATGAAATTTGGTTAAAACTTCAAGAGCTCCATGACGGCACATCAAATGTCCGTGAGAAAAAATATTGTCTAGCTAAACAAAATTATGATTCCTTTCCAATGAATGATGATGAGCTTGTTCGTGATATGTATTCTCGTTTGAATCTAATTATCAATGAGCTCCATTCAATAGGACTAACAAAGCTAGATGATGCAGACATTGTGAGGAAGATCATCTCTGTGCTACCACAAAAGAAATATGCAAGCATCATCACCATCCTTCACAACATGGAGGTTTTGAGCACCATGACCCCAGACATAGTCATTGGCAATATAGTGGCATTTGAAATGTCACGTAAGATGGGTCAAGAAGAAGCCTCTTCATCAAGCAAAGGCAAAGCTCTCGCATGTAGCGAGAAAAAGAAGATGAAGGGCAAGCAAGCTGAAACAAGCTCAAGCTCAAGCTCCTCAAGTGTAGATGAAGAAGAAGATGATGATGATGATGATGAAGAAGAATCAAGTGATGATGATCAATCTTCCTCCTCCACCTCCAACCTTGATGAAGAATCAATCAAACTTATCAACAAGGTGGAGAAGATGATCCAAAGGCTCAATGTCAAGGGTGTGCCCATCCAAATCCAAGATATTATTTTTACCAATCAAAGAAATGAGCAAAGAAAGAGAAGATGCTATAGATGCAGCGAGTTGGGGCACTTTATGGAAGTTTGTCCAAACAAGCCCACACCTAAGACAAAGAAGAAGGCATGCAAGAACCAAGCCCTCACATCAATAAAGTCATGGGATGATTCTTCAAGTGAAGAAGAACACCATCACAAGAGGCGAGGGCGCAAGCACTCATCATCAAAGCTCTTCTCGTATGTGCCTTATGGCACGAGGTAATGAAAGCTCATCCTCTAGTGAGAGTGATAGTGATGATAAAATGCCTTCTTATGATGAAATTGTGCAACAAAATCTTAATTATGCTAAAGTTTACACTAGTCAACAAAAGAAGCTCAAAAAATTAAAAGTAAAGATAGATAGTTCACAAGAAGCATACAAAACTTTGCTTGAACAATATGAGAACTTTGCTAATCTCAATGTTGAACTATCTACTAAAATTGAGCAACTTAAGGCTAGTGCAACAACAAATACACGCACAATCAATGATGAGAAACTTGTAAAGAAAAATGAAAAATTAAAAGAAAAGTTAGCTAGCTCACAAGATGCTTATAAAAGTTTGCTTGCTAAAATGGAAACCATGTGCAAACTTTGTGATGAGCTAACTAACAAAGTTGCTAAGCTTGAAGCCGTTAGCACAACCCCCACCAAGGCATCTAAAAGAAAAGTTCTATCTTTAACATGTCTAAAAAGGATGCCTCCACTTCTTGCAATGATTTATGTTTAGACTCACCCTCGTGCAACCAAGTTTGTGTTGAGAAAGTTGTTGTAGATACATGCACACAAGAGGTTGCAAAGGAGAATGAGCAACTCAAGCAAGAAGTAGCTCGCCTCACCAAGGACTTGACTCAAGTAAAAGGCAAGACGAAGCAAGCCCAACTTCATCAAGATAACACCGTCAAGGGAGTGAAGAAGCTTGATGAAGGACAAACCGTGGTTTGCTATGTATGCCACAAGGAAGGCCACAAGTCCTATGAGTGCAAGGTGAAGAATGGGGGAGGAGCAAAGAAGAAAGAGAAAAAGCAAACAAGCAAGCTCTCCAACACCTACACCAACAAGGTGGACATGAAGGCCTCCACACCATACTTATTAAAGAAGAAGAAAAATGACAAGGTGGTGGCCATCAAGGTGAACAAGCAAGCCAACAATGGGGTCAAATGCTTTTGGGTGCCAAAGGAAATCATTATCAACATGAAGAGCACCAAGAAGGTTTGGATCTCGAAAGGGAAGTGAGAAGTCCAATGGACGTCGGGGAATTTGGAGACTTGGCAAAGTATGGATGCATTTCATGGGGTGCATCGTTATGGACAAAGTTATTACCAAGTGGGTTAGTGAATACTATGGACCCAAATTCTCCTTCCCATGTTAGGTAACTAGATTCAATTTACTTCAATTGATATTAGACTTAAATTTTCCTACAATTTGTATCTTTTAGCATCTAGTTACTCTTCATGCCTAGGTTTGCATTTGAATTCTTATATCTTTTGTCATGCATACACTAGGTATATCATATGGTAGGCTTGCTCGGTTTCATTCTTAACCCTTGGAGCAAACCTACATGGTTTAAAATTAGGAGCACGACACATAGCTTATCCTTCAATTGTTCATCTAATATGTGCCAAAGTCTAAATTGTAGATAATTTCTCCCGAATATCGCCTTCGAAAATGACCCTCACATTCATGTGATGTCATCTTTCAAGTAGTATTTTTTATTCTGAAATCAATGTGCATGTTTTCTACAAGTATTCCATACTTGTGTGCACAAATTTAGGGGGAGGTTACTCTACAAGTTGGATGCCTTGAGACTAACACCTTTTTCAAGCTTATCATATGTGTAGTAGTCTCATTGCAAGGAAAATGGAGTCCCCGGAGTTAAGCATCATACTTCAAATATCCAGCACCTATTGCAAGTGGTAGAAATCAAATTGGTTTCCACATATGGTATTTCTAAACCGATATCATCATGTTGATTTTATTTTGATATTTATATGCTTTCTCCATGCATTATATAGATTGAATTCCCTTGAGCAAAAATTTGCCAATTATGCATATGCTTTGTCTTCTACCATATGTATGCATAAATTTAGGGGGAGCTTAGTCTATATAATGTGAGAGTCAAATTTTGTGATCTATTTCACTCTACCCACAAAAGATCACAAGGTTTGACTCTTCCTTGTGCTACTAATGTCTTCCTTTTTGGTGTTTGATTCCAAAGGGGGAGAATTTAGAGGACCAAAAGGAAGCATTAATTTGTAGTAATGGTCCGAGAAAGGGAGGATAGTGGATTATGGATTAGCCTATGTAATGGGGAGAATTTGTAGGAGGCAAGGCTTAAATCCATAATACCACATGGGGACATTTGTAAGGGCAAGATAAGTTTTTATATAGTCTTACAAGTAGTATCTTTTAGCATCATATAATCTTGCCCCTTGCATTGCATCCTAGCAAGTAGGTAGTTTTTAAATTTCAAAATTTTATTATTTGCTTGCTTTGGTCGTGTTGTCATCAATCACCAAAAAGGGGGAGATTGTAAGAAAAATGGACCCTAGGTCCATTTACTTTGGATTTTAGTGCTTGATGACCAACACAACCAAATTGGACTAATAAATTTGCAAGTGATTGTTTTGTAGTTCAATAGAATGCAAGACGTGACTTGGACAAAGGCGACGTGATGATCCGATGATCAACACCTCAAGCAAGACCTTAGGAGCACAAGAGAAGACCCAAGATATCAAGCAAAGTCCAAGCATGAAGATAGGAACCAAGCCGCACGCAAGATCACGAAGAAACGAGCTCACAGCAGCAACCGGACGCTGGACCGGACGCTGACGAAAAGCGACCGGACGCTCCGATCAGAGGCTCGGCAATAGCAGCAACAACCGGACGCTGGTGGCAAACTGACTGGACGCGGAACAGTAGCGTCTGATCGAGTACAGAGAGGTTCCAGAGCGGCGAACTTGCGACTGGACGCATCCAGTGGCAAGTGACCGGACGCTAGCAGCGTCCGATCAGTTGTTTGCCAACGGTCGGGACAACCGGACGCGTTCGATCAGGACGACTCCAGCGTCTGGTCAGTAGAAAAAAAGCGGGATTTCATCCCCAACGGCTACTTTCTCAGTGGGGCTTATAAATACAACCCCCAACCGGCCATTTGGCATGTGTGGAGCTGAGGAAACATACCAAGGGTATTGATACACTATTTTAGTGATCTCCACTTGCATAGTGCTTAGTTTTTTATTAGGTGATTAGCATAGGTGCTTTACGAAGTACTTAGGTTGATTAGACCACCGCTTATGCGCTTTCTCTAGGTTTAGGCCTAGTGTTTAGTGAGGTTTGCATACCTCTTACCACTCGGTGCTTGCACGCACCATTGTTGTACATCGGAGGGGCTTATAGTCTTGCGAGATCACACCAACCGCGTTTATGGTGTGGCCGCCACCAGGTACCGGAGGGAACAAGGCCCGCGGTGTTTCGGCCGGAAGCTTGATAGTGAAGATGGTGGGGAGCATCCAGGAGAGGCTTGCCGGAAGGCACATCGGAGACCCACTTGCGCGTGGGGAAGGCCTGAGGCTATCCACGGAGTTACTCGATCGGGTGCTTAGCCCTTGCGAGGGATTCCTTGCGAGGGGCTCCAACAAGGACTAGGGGGAAGCTTGCGCGCTTCTCGATACCTCGGTAAAAATACCAGAGTCATCGACGAGAGTTTGCATATCTCTACCTTGCTCTTTAGCTTCCGCATTTACATTAATTGTATTACTCCTTTTGCGGTAGTGATAGCAACACACTAGCAAAACTGTAGTTGCACATTTAGATAGTTTATAGGTTTTGCTAAGGTTAGAAAAAGAGGCCCTAGCGCTAGCTTCCAGCGATCTAAGTTAAAAATTGGAAAATAGCGCGTGGTGGTGTGCCGGCGATTCGGCGAGGGTGGCCAGCGTCGGGCAAGTCAGCGTCTCCTCACGAGAATAGAGCGTCCACGTCGATGGACGAGAATAGGAAGCACCAGCGCTGACAGAAAACGAAACGTCGCTGGCTCCTCGCTTCGCGGCCTGCGTGTTAAGTAGAATAGGAAGAGGTACATCTGGTACAGCATGGGCTGATGTTTGTTAGGTCTTCAAAGGCTTATGCTAAATAGGAAAACATATCTACTAATTACCTATATACTCTTGGGCCCCCTAGCTCCATGGGCCCCCGACCAGCGGCGGAGGCACAGGGTATGCCAGGTATGCACTAGCATACCCTGCGGCACGAACGAATATACTATTATATATTGTATATGTATTTGTATTTGTATTTATGTAAAAGAAAAAAAATTACCTGGTATGCATCACGCCAGTACGCCACGCACCACGAAAAGCCCACTTGAGGCACCCACGCGGCCCACGCAGCAAAGAAGCTAACAAGGCGTTCACATTAGTGCACGTCGCGTCCAGGTCCACAGGTTGGTCTGCCGCATCCGCATGAACACGTCCTCGGCGGCGGCGCACAGGCTGCGGAAGTGCGGATCTCACCCTCACCTAGGCCCAGCTGCGCCTGCTTGTTTGGTTGTTCCTCGCCGGGCGGCTGCACCGCGTGTCCTGGAGGCTGGAGCAGGAGGCAGCGGATGATGTCGTCCACAGTAGTTTCTTCTCCTTCACTCTCCTACTCGATCTAATAGTCTACACCGTGACGAGGCGGCGTCTTGGCGAATTTGTGATCACAATTGTTTTGGTGAGATTCAATCTTTGTTCGTCGGCTTTTAAAAAAATCATGTGTACTTTAATTGCTAATTGCTTAGCGCTAAAATTATAGAATCATCTATCACGCGGTGAGGTGGAGGATTTTTCTCAACATCAGAGTCGATCTTGATTGATCTTTTGTCCAGTACTCATATCATGTGAGTGATCCATAATCGCATC
The DNA here is from genome assembly GCF_019320115.1 of Miscanthus floridulus. Lineage (NCBI taxonomy): Eukaryota > Viridiplantae > Streptophyta > Magnoliopsida > Poales > Poaceae > Miscanthus > Miscanthus floridulus. Next base: position 78,283,433 of record NC_089588.1, read on the forward strand.
TGAGAGTTCAATCGTGCAAGCGTAATTTATTTAATTATTTGGCATTGTGTTCTTTGTAATATTTATGCAGTTATGAAGAGAAACGGAGACATTGCATCTCTTTTTCAGAAGCATGAAGTAAAGAAGAAGGCTGCGGCAGCTACTGCTACTTCTAATCCTGATCCGATTGAACCTATGGTGGAAGAGCAGATTCATGAGAGAGTAGTTGAGGAAATTGTAAATCCTATGCCACCTCCACAACCGTCTTCACTGCCACGAGTTTATGACACCAATCGCCTTCTACATGATCCAGGTGAAAGACATCCTATTCTAAAATATCCTGTTAATGATCAAGATGCAATTCGAAGAGCATATATTATTAAAGGTCCATTCAAACCTTTTGCACATGATTTTCCAAAAAGAAGGATTTCAGACAGGGATCGGGGATTCAACTATTGTTGGATGTATAATAATGATTGGCTTGAGTATAGTATTAAGAAGGATGCTGTGTTTTGCTTCATATGCTATTTGTTCAAGAAGGGTACTAGGTCAGACACATTTACTGTTGATGGCTGGAAGAATTGGAATATAGGAGAGAAAGCACTTCGCAAACATATGGGTTCTAAGGCACATGTTGCAGCTCAAGAGAGATACATTGGCTTTACAAATCCCAAGGTTGCAATTGATTATAATATTGAGAAGTGGAGTGATGAGGATCTTCATCTTTATAAGAAAAGGTTGACTTATTCACTGAGGTGTATCAAGTTTCTTTTGCATCAAGGGTTGGCGTTTCGTGGACATGATGAAAGTGAAGAATCTAGCAACAGAGGGAACTTCATTGAACTTTTGAAATTTCTTGCCGGAAATAGTGAAGAAGTGAAGAAGTATGTTTTGGACAATGCTCCAGGTAACTGTACCTTAACTAGCCCAGACATACAAAAGCAAATTATTCACTGTTGTGCCCTAGAAACTAGAAAGAAAATAATTGAAGAACTTGGTGATGAGCCCTATGCAATTTTAGCTGATGAGTCTAGTGATATATCACATAAAGAACAACTAGCTCTTTGCTTGCGTTATGTTGATAAATTGGGAAGGCCATGTGAGCATTTTATTGGAGTTGTTCATGTAGATGATACTACCTCTTTATCACTTAAGGATGCAATTAAAGCTTTACTTGTTAGTCATGGCTTGACTATGACTCAAATCCGTGGTCAAGGATATGATGGGGCTAGCAACATGAAAGGAGATATTAAAGGGTTGAAAACATTGATCATGCAAGAATCATCTTCTGCTTATTATATTCATTGTTTTGCTCATCAACTCCAATTGGTTCTTGTTGCTGTTGCCAAGGGAAATACTGATTGCAAGACTTTTTTGATCAAATATCTATCTTATTGAATATTGTTAGAGTTTCCTATAAGCGTCATGACATGCTTAGAAATGCTAGGCTTGAGAATGTCAAGAAAGCACTTGACTGTGGTGAAATTGAATCTGGAACTGGATTACATCAAGAGATGGGTTTGCCTAGGCCTGGAGATACTCGATGGGGATCTCATTACAAAATTGTATGCAGCATCATTACTATGTATGAAGCAATCCATGATGTACTGGTTGATCTTGGGGATGATCCTGCATATAAGGATGATTGGACCAAAATACATTTTGTGACCGGAGCGTTTGAGAACTTTGAGTTTGTTTTCTTTGCACACTTAATGTATATTATTCTTGGATATACAAATGAGTTATTTGAGTGTTTGCAAAGAAGGGACCAAGATATTCTTAATGCAATATCACTTGTTAATGTGGCAAAGAAAAGAATGCAAAAATTGAGGTCTGATGGTTGGGATAATTTTCTTGAGAAGGTCACTTCATTTTGCGATAAACAAGGTGTTGAAGTTCCTGCTATGGATGGTGATTATGTTCCTTATGGAAAATCAGCAAGGAAAGCTCGTGCCCAAAAGCAAACCAATGATGACCACTTTAGAAGAGAAGTATATATTGGTGTCATTGATCAAATAAGTCAAGAACTTGATAATCGGTTTGATGAGATTAATATGGAGTTGTTGTCTTGTATGTCGGCCTTCAGTCCTTCCAAGTCATTTGCTTCTTTTGATGCACAGAAGCTACGTAGACTAGCTGAGTTCTACCCAAAGGAGTTCTCAAATAATAATTTGCTCAAACTTGAGTTGCAGCTAGATAATTATATTGATGACATGAGACATGATGATAGCTTCAAAGGTCTAGACAATATTGTTGATCTCTCAGTTAAGCTTGTTGAAACAAAGAGGCACAAAGTGTACGATATGGTTTATGAGCTCCTCAAATTGGTATTGCTTCTACCTATGGCAACGGCAAGTGTTGAAAGGGTATTTTCTGCAATGGTTTTTTGTAAAAACAAAGTTAAGAAATAAGATGGGAGATAGTCTTCTAGATGACTGTCTAGTCACTTTCATTGAGCGGGATATTTTCTTTGAAGTTGATGAAGATGATATAATCAATACATTTATGTCCCTTCGAAAGCGTCGAATAAAATAGTCACAAAAATAACATTGTAAGTCTCTGGTTCTCTTTTATGCCTTATTTCAATTATTGATATGGCTTTTGAACTATTTATACTATACTTAGTGGATGGTTTGAACTTGATCCATGAATTTAAGCCTTATTGTGTTATTTAGTGCATATATACCGAATCATGTTGTCAATTTTATAATTATTACCGAATTGCTGAAATGGATTTACCGAATTATATATGAATTTTTTTTTACGGCATACCCTGAGACAAAATCCTAGATTCGCCACTGCCCCCGGCGGTGGCACTAGCTGCCCTCCCCCTAGAGCCGGGTCTGCCTTGGTCACTCATCTGATTAATTTTTTCCACAGCATTATCCATCTTACCAATTCTGCAAAACACAGCTATCACTGTCAAATAAGTTACGACATTAGGTTCCACTACTTGCTCCCTCATTTCATTGAAGATAATCATAGCCCTATCTAGCATTCCACATTTAGCATATGCCTTGATCAGCACATTGAAAATATGGCTGTTAGCTGTAATACTGTCTCCTAGCATCAAATTGATGAGATCTATCAGATCAACTAGGCATCCTTGAGTAGCGTACCCATTAAGCATAATATGGTAGGAGACAACATTAGGTCTTTGGCCCTTCATTGCCATTGAGTCAAAAACATCTCTAGCATCCTTGTATTTTCCATGCTTGCATAGGGAAGCCATTAACATGTTCAAACTTCAAAGTAACAAGATTTGGTAAGATGCCCTGACTTGTCATCTTTTTAAATACCCTAACTGCCTCCTTCCATTGACCCATAGAGGAATATTCATAGATCAAGTTGTTATACGTCCTGTTATTTGGAAGAACACCTTTATCAACCATTTGTCGAAGGACAGACTCTGCCTTGTGTCCATTACTCTTGCGTTACATAGTGCATGAACAATGGAGCTATAAATCACTAAATTTGGTGAAATCCCCCGCTGCATCATTTCATTGAACAGATAACATGCTTTAGCAACATCACCCTCCTTAAAGAAGCCATCGATGACCGTAGTATACGCAACCACGTCGGGCGAGCAGACAGCTTTCCTTTCAGTCATCATTCGTAGCAATTCATATGCCTGGCCACTCTTTCCGTCGTTGCAGAAGCTCTTCAGAAGGATGCAGTACGAGAAAACATTAGGCTCATAGCCCAACTCAGGCATTCTGTGGAGAAGGATGTCCAGAGCCTCGTATGTTAGCTTTGCTTCACAAAGGCCCTTGAGAAGGTTGGTGATCATGATGGTATTGACGCCCAAGCCTGTCTTGAGAACCTGGCCGAAGAAGGCCAGCGTTTGCTCCGGGTGGTGCGCGCGGGTGCAGCAGTCCATGAGGATGCCATAGGTGCAGACTATAGGGGACAGCACCTGCGGGCCGTCAGCTCGAGACGCGCGGTTGAAGAGAGCGACGGCAAGGGCAGGACCATCTCTGCAGGCGGCGGAGGACGGCGCACGCGCGAGCGCGGAGAGGAACCCGTTCAGCGCGCGCTCGGGAACGGGGGTGACTTGACGCAGCAATTCGTCAAACAGGTGGTGTGCCTCCTCTGGGCGAAACGTCCCTTACAGGACTCGCTCCGTGGCGACGGCGAGGGCGAGGTGGGGAGCGCGCGGCGACGGCGAGGAGGAAGCGGCGGTGGTGAAGACGGCGGAGGAGATGCGGGCACGAGATGGCATTGCCGTGTCCGTGGGGTGGGATAAGGATTTGAAGGACGCGACTGGTTCCGCGAGGGTGAAATTTTTGCATTTTGGTCCCTTTTGAAAATATTTTTACAAAAAGACCTATGCCAAAACGTTTGCTGAAAATAGACCATTTTTAGACGTCTTAGAACATGACGCCAAGGTATGAGGGTCGGCGTCGACTGACACGACGCCGAGGTCTTGCCACGTCACGGGCGACCCCAGTGGGGAGCGCGCGGCGACGGCGAGGAGGAAGCGGCGGTGGTGAAGACGGCGGAGGAGATGCGGACTGGAGCTGGACGGAGGAGACTTCTTACACCGTAACGCTTGGTCCTCAGGTGCCCTGTTTTGCGTCATGAGCAGAGACCCCAAGTCCCCAAGCTCCTCCGTCCAGCTCCTGTCCGAGATCTGCTTCTGTGCCATGATGGAGCAGAGAACCCAAGTGCCACATGAGGAGCTCGGCGGCTCTGCCAGGTCACCAAGAGAGATCACCAACGCATGCTACACTCTCCATCAGAATTCAGCAGTCACAATCTCATTCTTCATAACTGCAACGTCAGTTGTGTTAACAGCCATGATTAAACATGCTACAAGAGAGAATCACACATCAGTTGTGTACGGAAAGCGCACAGTTTGGAGAGTACAACATCAACACTGCTGCACCATCCGCCGAGCGAATATGCTTCCAAAAACATCAAACGCTCCTTCATCAGGCCATTTACCTGAACATTCGGTACAGAATTGTTGAATCAAAAAGTAAATGAGCATCTGAATATCAAGCAGGTCAAATGAGAAGAAATCTTCCAAGAAAACATGCACATTAAGTGAACTAACTGTTTTAGATAAGATCACATTTAGCCTACCAGCGGCAGGTGGACTGATTCCAAAAATATTCATTATATCATGCCTCCTGTGATCACAAGTGCTACATTCTCTGTCAGAATTCAGAAGTCATTCTTCATAAGTGCAGAAAATCTCACATCTACTTGACTTTTAACTTGCAGCTAATTTCCCAGGTGTAAACAGCAAGTCAAGATGGTTCTTTTTGGAGAACCATGCTTCCTTGTAAGATTTACTAACAATCAACACGGGCTGGCGCCTGCAAGAAAATGATACTTTGCAGGGAGAAATCTTATGTGTTCCCAACAAGTCCCTTTGCTTGAGAAGAGATCAATCATCAACGTTGTGGTTGAATGTTCAAGTGAGAAATTCCTCTCATCAATTTTGGACAGGTAAGTTCCAGCCCTGACTATTTCATTTTTCTCTAGTAATTCTCTAACCACATGATTCAGCAATCGAGAATTCGCCTCACAGCCAGCATTCTCCATGGATGAAAACATATCGTCTGCCTCTTCCACCAATCCTTCTTTTATAAGATTTGTCATCATTACAGTGTAAGTTACAACACAAGGTATCAGTCCATTTCCTGAGATTGAAGCAAACAGATCCTTGGCTTCTTCAACTCTCCTGATTTGAAACAGTCCAGCTATCATGATATTGAGAGTTGTGATATCAACCTTTACATTCATTGCATGTAGTTCTTTGAAAAGCAAGATTGCTTCATCAGAGCAGCTGTTTTTAAAAAGTCCACCAAGAACTATGCTGTAAGTATATGTATCCATTGCGATTCCACTTTCAGTCATTTCATGAAATTTCACCTTTGTAGGAACTGTTCTCCCAGCCTGAAATAACCCATGAAGTATGATGTTGTATAAACTAGTTGAAGGCTTTATTCCCTTATGCAAAATTTCTCTGAAAAGTCTCAGCCCTTCATCGATCCTCCCAACTTTACAATAGCCATTAACGAGTGTACCGTACACCACAACATTTGGTTGAATGCCAGCTGACATCCATAGCATCAAATACTTCTAATCCTTTCTCCATCTTGCCAACTAGACAGTACCCATCCATCAGCGTACTATACACCATAACAGTAGGATGCAGACCAATACTTACAGTAAAGTCAAAAATATCTTGTGCGTCCATTACCCTTCCCACTTTGCAAAGGTTGTTTATTATCGAACTGAAGAAAACAATGTCAGGATGCATACCTTTAGTCATCATTTCCAATGCCAATTCCTTGGCTTTCAGCAAACCACCATGAATACAAAAACCTTGAATCAGGCAATAGTAACTTACCACATCAGGTTTCACTCCTTGCTCCCTCATTTCATTGAAGATAATCGTAGCCCTATCTAGCATTCCACAGTTAGCGTATGCCTTGATCAGCACACTGAAAATATGGATGTCAGGTGCAATACTGTCTCCAAGCATCAAATTGAAGAGATCTGCCATATCAACTAGGCATCCTTTAGTAGCGTACCCGTTGAGCATAATTTGGTAGGAGAAAATATCAGGTTTTTGGCCCTTCATTGCCATTGAGTCAAAAACATCTCTAGCATCCTTGATTTTTCCATGCTTGCAAAGGGAAGCCATTAACGAGTTCAAAGTAACAACATCTGGTAGGATGCCTCGACTTGTCATTTCTTTAAATACCCTCACTGCCTCCTTCCATTGACCCATAGAGGAATATCCATAGATCAAGTTGTTATACGTCCTGTTATTTGGCAGAACACCTTTATCAACCATTTGTCGAAGGATAGCCTCTGCCTTGTCCACTGCTCTTGCCTTACACAGTGCATGAACAACGGAGTTATAAGTCACTAAATTAGGTGAAATTCCCCGCTGTACCATTTCATTGAATAGATCACATGCTTTAGCAACATCGCCCTCCTTAAAGAAGCCATCGATGACCGTACTATACGCAACCACGTCAGGGCAAGCAGACAGCTTTCCTCTCAGCCATCATTCGTAGCAATTCATATGCCTGACCACTCTTTCCGTTGTTGCAGAGGCTCTTCAGAAGTATGCAGTACGAGAAAACATCAGGCACACAGCCCAACTCAGGCATTCTGTGGAGAAGGATGTCCAGAGCCTCGTATGTCCGCTTTGCTTCACAAAGGCCCTTGAGAAGGTTGGTGATCATGATGGTATTGACGCCCAAGCCTGTCTTGAGAACCTGGCCGAAGAAGGCCAGCGTTAGCTCCGGGTGGTGCGCGCGGGTGCAGCAGTCCATGAGGATGCCATAGGTGCAGACTGTAGGGGACAGCACCTGCGGGCCAGTCAAGCTCGAGACGCGCGGTTGAAGAGAGCGACGGCAAGGGCAGGACCATCTCTGCAGGCGGCGGAGGACGGCGCACGCGCGAGCGCGGAGAGGAACCCGTTCAGCGCGCGCTCGGGGACGGGGGTGGCTTGATGCAGCAATTCGTCAAACAGGTGGTGTGCCTCCTCTGGGCGGAACGTCCCTGACAGGACCCGCGCCGTGGCGACGGCGAGGGCGAGGTGGGGAGCGCGCGTCGACGGCGAGGAGGAAGCGGCGGTGGTGGAGACGGCGGAGGAGATGCGGGCACGAGACGGCATTGCCGTGTCCGTGGGGTGGGATAAGGATTTGAAGGACGCGACTGGTTCCGCGAGGTAGGACGTAGGAGACGAGCACCAGGTTCAGAGTTCTCTTCGGTCAGAACTAATGACTACTCTCTCATTTGACATTCAGCTTAACAATATTTGACATGGCATGCTATACATCTCTTAACACGCAATTCAAGTATGGTTTTGAATTGTTTTGATTCAAAGAATTTTTCTCATTTTCTAATTTTTTAATCTCTACTCCTTTTTCAAGCCACCTGAACTGACAAAAATGTTGGCCTAGTAATACATATCGATTCAAGTCATTCGTTCGGCTCTCGATTCTTAGACCGCCTGCTCCCGATGGCTAAGGCCCTGGCGCCACATCACACAAAAGTGGCAACACCACTGCCTCCTTCCGCCGCCCCTCCACCGCAGGAGGAGAACCCCTCCAAAGCCACAAGACCCCGCTCGACACGCTAGGGTTTCAGCAAGCTCCGTAACACAACTAGAAGTTGCAACGGTGTTGTCCTCCACTAGCTGACGCTATGATCCCCTTTGAGATCCCTCTCCAGGGCATTTTTTGACAGTTTAGATGGCCTGAAAAAGGAGAAGAGATTAAAGAAAATAAAAAGAGAGAGAGAAATGAACAAAAATCCCTTGAATTAAAACAATTCGCAAGCATAGAGTTAAATATCCAAAGGTGTATGTAAATATATGAGGCGTGCATATTCGGTGTCAAATGTCAAAGTTTCTCGTCACTGCAAGGCGCCAATGCACTCGCTAGCAGATCTCAATACCCACAGGCGCCTTCATGTTTAGTGATGCCGGCTAGCAGTCTCCGGTGATTGCCGGCCATCGTCGTGGGTTTGCCCTGAGACATATATGATTTTTTTTATCTTTAACACTTTTTTAAACTAATTTTAAATCCAACATTGTTTAAAAAAAATTCAAAACTAACACTTTTGGCCGCGCCTATTGCCATGGCGCATGGTGGCGCGGCGAGAGGGGTGACTTGGCGACGACCGGGGCGTTGACCGGTGACGTGCCAGAGTCTGTCGCGCCACCGATCTTGGCGCGGCAGTGACGCGCCATAGCCCACGGCGCGACAGGACCAGATAAATAACGCCCGCGAGCCACCCTCCCTCCCGCCTGCCCACGAGCCGCCCGCCCTCCCTCCTGCCTGCCCTCCTGCCCACAGCGCCGTCGCCGCCGCGCCTGCACGCCGTCCCGCAGCGCCTGCCATCGCCGCGCCTGCACGCCGACCGCCGTGCCTACCGTGCCACGCACGCCGGTCAGACGCCCTCACTGTAGTTCAACCCTTGCTGAGGTGAAATTTGGTGCCTATTTCTTCATAATCAAAACCCTCATACCTTCACTACCCCTTTATATTATTCGTTAGCCATTAGATTGAGAGATTCTTTTAAAATATACTTTAGTCCGTTAATTTATCTTACATGTATTATTATTTATATACTTTAATTGTTAATTTTCTTACAATGTATTATTAATTATAGCGAAAACAAATGTCTAATTAAAAGTCACTGTGCAATATAAATCTATTTATGTGTTTTTTGTGCACTAGACATACATATATATAGCGACAAATTTGGTTGGTTGAGTTTTTATGATTTAAATTGTTATATGCTTGTTTTCTTACATGGAAATATTAATCCAAATGATCATTTAACTCAAGCATATATTGAAAGCACTAGAACCTCTAAAATCATGCACAACATCGTCGATATCGTACTGCTATGAGTCCATCATAGCATTGTGCGAAAAAAGTAGACAGCTTGTATTTTTAGACATATTAGTATAGAGTATAGGACTAAGTATGACATACATGATAGTTCTCAATCAATTCATCTTATACTGGGCTACTCATCCCTAGGTTAAAATTATAATGAGCTGCTCTAGCAGATGCAGACAAGCTATTGTAATAATTTAATAAGAAACACTGGTGGACAGCAGGTCCATACATAGAAGTTGCTTATTTTCCTAGTGAAGTTGTTTAATATGTCTGTTAATGTTACTTTGAATATATACATGTGCTTTCATATTATGTTCCTATTGCATAACAAGTAGTTTAAATTTTGCAATGTTACATAATATTAATTTGAATATTGTTAATTTGAATACTCTAACCCTTTGTTTATCAATTTGTAACAGGATGGCTCCTCCCACGCAGCACCCGTTGTACCCCCTTCTTGGGGTGGAGTACGACGAGCCGCACCGAGCATATATCTTGAGTGACACCGACGCAGAGGTGCCCTTGCCTCCTTTGAGGCCCCGCACGCATACCGGGGCACACCAATGGGACGAGCGTTACGCGCCGTACATACGACATGATGGCTTCCTCGAGCTTGTCCGTATTGTCAACTACAGTCTTCCGCCCCTTGACACAGCACTACTTACTGCAGCTGTAGACAGGTGCGAGTGCCTTCATTGTACGTAAACATTCTTATAACAAATTTGAGACAACTAACAGTCGTTCTATTCTTATAACAGGTGGAGGCCTGAGACCCACACGTTCCACCTACCTTGCAGCGAGATGACCTTGACCATGCAGGACGTGAAGGCTATCTTTGGCCTTCGGTTGGGGAGACTTCCAGTGACAGGTAAGTTGACAACGATCACTGGAGGGAGCTGGTGGCTCAGTTCACTGGCTTTCTTCCACCGGACGACGATGTTTCAAAGAAAAATAAGTGAGCAATTCAAGCCTATTTAATACTTGCATTGCTTTCCTGCAGCCATCGGGTCTCATTTTCTTTAGTGAATTTCAGGAAAAGTTCTGGTGTTTTGTCATCGTGGATCACAGAGTGCTTTGATTATTTGGACCCATAGGCTGATGAGGCTCAGATCGACAGGTTCGCTAGAGTGTGGCTCTGGCACTTCCTTGGTGCTTTTCTCTTCCCAGACGCCTCGGACAACACCATCAACTAGATCTTCCTTAGCATACTACGCCAGCCGTGGGATAACTTAGAGGCGTACAGCTGGGGCAGCGCAGTCTTGGCATGGATGTATCGATAGCTATGCATTGCCTGCCGTCGCACCTCATGGTATGCGAACCTTGGGGGTTGCTCCTACCTACTCCAGGTTTGGTGTTGGGAACGATGACCCGTTGGAAGGCCCCTTGTTACTGATTTACCGGTAAGTACTTCGGTTCACTATATTCTTCGAGGCAGTTACATATGATTAAATTATTAATGGCTAATTCATTATCGTGTTCAATGCAGCATTGGAATGGGCAGGATACACTCCCTACAGCTCTGTATATCTGGACGCAAGCAGAGTTAGTTAGAGGGAATGCGAGGCGTAAGTACAGGGAGTACACGGACGGTCTCGATGTCCTGACACAGCACCAGGTTACGCTCTCTTTACTATCATACATGTGTCTTGTTCGATGTACACTATATCATAACCTAACTCAATTATAGAATGTTCAGGTGCATTGGTGTCCTTAGGATGCTCCGGAGCTCAAGTACTATCTGAGTCCTATCACTAGGGATAAGTCAGATGAGTATCACTGCAACGTCCCTCTTATTTTCTTCCATGTGGTCAAGATTCACTTGCCCATCAGGGTTTGCATGCAGTTTGGAAGAATGACAGGCTACCCACCATCGCTTTACTCCACCAACCAAGAATTGCACGGGTGCATTATCGATTAATAATAAAGCTACAATTCAGAGGTGTGTATGGTACAACTAACAATCATTTTGTTGTAGATATGACCACAGGAAGAGGTACAAGCCAAAGATTGGCGCGTGACACACAACGCGTACATCCAGTTGTGGTAGAATAGGGACCGGCAGCCGGTCGATGTGGGTCCCCCACACGACCAGCACACCTTCGATGAGTACCTACGATGGCTTCACGGGTCTACGAGGACACATATCAAGCCCCCGTACACTAAGGTGGCGATTGACGAGGATGACGAGGAAGATGTGATCGAAGATGTGCATGATATTGCCACTAAGGACGACACACAACTACAGAGAGCCCCGCTTCAAAGATACGTGGTAAGATACTCGAATGGTATAATTTGTTATCTATTTGGTATTAAGTACGTGTACTAAAATTGTCTAACCATGTTTCTATACCCAGGCAACACAATTGTTAAGGCTATCCAACGAAGCAGCGTTTTGGCTTCACGAGTCTAGAGGGCTGGGGCCAGGCATTCCCGAGGCTTTTGTGGAGGTAAACATAAACTTTTATGTTCCAAAAATTTTCTTTAGTGTATATGCATTTGGGAAATGTACTAACTTTAACGTCTATTTATGCAGAAGGTGAAGCGGAGCTGTAGGAAGCTAGCACAGAAGCTGAGCTGCATGGACACTCCTTAGGTGGAACCGATAGTCCCGGCACGGTCGGGTGGCACGTCTTCGGGCTCTTTAAGGACACCAGCTGGCTCTTCTCAGCCGGTGACAGGTGCCACTTCTACAGTGCATACACCACCACATCATAGCTCTAGGAAGGACCCTACAACCAAGGACGACGAGGACGACGATGACGACGACGACGACCCCCAGGCTTCCGCAGATAGCACCACCAGTGGGACGATTGGCCATAGGACGAGATCGACATGTCTCAGCTAGGTGGTGCCCCGCTTGGTACCCAAGGAGCCTCAAAGGTAGTAACAAAGGTAGTTTTTTTAAATACGTAGGCTCCATGAACTAACGATCATAAACATTATAAGTAATTGTGCATATCATATACTTGTAGGGTACGAGCCGTATGCACCGGCAACATGACCACACCGACGTTGGCTACACTCTCAATGTGTTGCCTACAAATCCTAAGAGACAGAGACGTCAGAGGGATCCTTACACTCCTGGGACTTAGTTGGTTATGTTGAACTTATGTCGAACAAATATTGTCGTCCGAAAGTTATGTCAAACAAATGTTATGTCCGAAACTTATGTCATCCGAAACTTAGTTGGTTATGTCGAACAAATGTCGAACTTATATCCGAAACTTGTCAACTTGCGTATGGACTCCATTTATTTGCTTCATATTCATTTCAATGCGTCGCGGCAGCACTGCCGGCGAGATTAACTAGCAACTAGTTCGGGACCCGGTAGTCCCGGCGTATCTTGCCACCGGTGGCCGACGTGTTGACCCCGATCCTCCCAAGCTTGGTCATTGCCACCACAAAATCGCTGAAGAAGGCACCCTGGTTGGATGCATAGTAGTCGACAGTGCTGCGCGACCTCATGTCGGAGTAGAGCATATGGTAGAAGGCGTTGTGGAAACCCACCGGCGAGGGGTCGAGGAAGGCGAAGGCGTTGGGGTCGGAGCTGCAGGTGTCGTTCAGCTATGATGCACTGTTCATTGCAATTGAGGAGGGTCTTCTGTCTATGTCCAAGTCGGCGCCCCGGTTGTCGCCACGTCACCCCTCTTGCCGCGCCACCATGCATGGCGCGGCATAGGCTTTTCGTCGTGCCATGGCAATAGGCGCGACCAAAAGTGTTAGTTTTGAAAAAACAATTAATCGGTGTTAGATTTAAAATTAGTTTACAAAAAGGTTTTAAAAAATTCACATATATAGTGGAGGCCACTGCGGTGGTGGACAGAAAGGTTGCGATAGTTGGGTACTCCGTCCCTAAATATATGTCGTTTTTGCTTCTCGAGAAACAACTTTGACTAAATATATATTAAAAAATATTAATAGTTATGGTACATAATTAGTATCATTGGAAAGATCTTTGAATCTAGTTTTTAATAAATTTATTTGGAGATACAAATGTTGCACGTATTTTCTATAAATTGAGTTAAACTTGTGGCACGCACACCAATGACGACAATTATTTAGGGATGGAGGGAGTATGTGCTAGGAAGTGGGACCCACAGGAGCTTGGTGGCGAGGCAAGTTGGACAGGGGAGAGTTAGGGGGGCTTATAAAGTGGCTATGTAAGATGGATTGTAGCATTACGCCATTCTATTTATTTAATCTAGTAAATTTTTCTTGGGGCAGCTTTCATTGCACAAATCCAACCGAGAGGTAAAGTTTACTTCAGTATTTGATGGTTCGGTACTGAAAGGATCAAGATGCCCAAGAGGGAGGTGAATTGGGCTAATTCTAAATTCTTTGCAATAATTAAGTCCTATACGTAGCCAACTTCACCCCTTGTGCCTAGAATGTGATTCTATTGTTCTACCACACAAAAGTCTAGCGCCCTAAGTTCCAATCCTACTCTAGCATGGCAATTTTAGGAATGTAAACACAAGAAATAAATTGCTCAAATGTAAATGCTTAAAGTAAAGAGAGGGAAAGGAACGCGGCAATGTTTTGCCGAGGTATCAGAGAGTCGCCACCCCCACTAGTCCTCGTTGGAGCACCCACGCAAGGGTGTAGCTCCCCCTTGATCCGCGCAATGATCAAGTGCTCTCTACGGGCTGATTCTTCGACACTCCATCGTGGTGAATCGCCCACAACCGCTCACAACTTGAGTTGGGTCATCCACAAGCTCCGCCGGATGATCACCAAACTTCCAATCACCACCAAGCCATCTAGGTGATGGCGATCACCAAGAGTAACAAGCACAAACTCTCACTTGACCATGACAAGCCTAATGAGAAGGGTGGATGCACACTTGCTACTCTTCTTACACTAATGAGGCCTTAATCATGGATTCTCAAATCTCAATCACCACACTAGGCTCTTGTTCTCCTTTGCACTCTCAAGGGTGTTTCTCACCTAAACAAATGGGCAAGAGACCTCCCTTGGATGAGTAGAGTAAGTATTTATACCCCCTCATTCAAAACATTACATTTGGAGGCTGAGTCATCACTCTGCGGGGTGATCAGACGCTCCGGTCAAGGTGACCGGATGCTCCAGTCAATTATCCCCACCACTGTGTCAGAAAGAGTTGTTAAGTTCTGACCGAACTCCGACATACGTCCGGTAAAGAAAAACGCTCTCTAGAACCTTACTGATGTTGATCGAACACTAGCACCCAGAGTTCGGTCACTTCATTATTCAGCGTCCGGTCAGTTACTGGATCCTGACCAGTGTCCAGTTAGCACTGATCGGATGCGTCTGATTAGGAAAATCCCTCTCTAGAACCTCTCTAGAGTTGACCAGACGCAGGCACCCTACGTCCGGTCACTTTTCACTCAGCGTCCAGTCATAACCAGACGATTCTAGTTGATCAAATGAACTGACCGGACTCACCCATCAGCGTTCGGTCACAACCAGACCAGCGTCCGGTCAGTCATTTGACCCTGCATTCACTTCCAACTCGAAATCATATGTGAATGAAGTCTGCTCCAATTGATCTTAGGGCTACTTCTGAGCTACCTAGTGCTAGATTTGACAAGTGTGCACCACACCTAACCCACTAGACTCTCCTAGGTCAAGCTACTAGTCTAGACCCCCCTTAATAGTATGGCCAAAGAAAAAACAAAGTCCTAAACTACTCTAAGTGTCTCTTCAACACCAAACGACACTTAGAACTAGTCTATCCTTAACCTTGTCCTCCATCCTTTGAAAACCGAAACGATTTCCATCGACAAGGGCATGACAACCATGATTGCCCAATCAATTGCCATTACCATGACCTAACTTAAATTGCCTCTGCAAAACACACATTAGTCATAGTAATATCGTGTCATCATTAATCACAGAAACCCAATTAGGGGCCTAGATGCTTTCAATCTCCCCCTTTTTGGTGATTGATGACAACACAACCTCGAGTATGTAAAAGAGATGAGTGAGGTTTTCAACATGATTGGTTCATATAAGCTTTTGACAATAAGAGCAAAGGAGTTAGACAAGCTTATATGACCCAAGCCAACATGGTGTACTCAATAGATATGAATTAAGCATGAGTACATAAAGTAAAGCTCATTTGAATCAGAGCAAAATGCAGAAGCAAAACAAATGAGCATAATGAAGTGACATGACATATATATAAATCAAAGTAGAGAGCACACATGTCACATAAGTATCACCATCACAAGTATGTAATGCAATGCATGAAGGTAAACATGAATGCATAGAGTATCACACATAGAAGACCAAATGAAACGAATCACACACTCCCCCTAGATCTAACACCCCTAGATCTAACATACTCGATCCCTCTCCCCCTTTGGCCTCAAGCATCAAAACCTAAGGGTCAGATGGTGGGACAGGAGCAGTCGAGTCAGGCACTGAGGTGCGGTGAGAAATCTGGAACTGAATAACATCATCCTTTGACCCTAAGCTCTAAGCGGTCTAACCCTCTATCACTGGAAGTGAAGGTGAAGCGATCTGGGTCTACTCAGTAACCGGTATGGTCTATGACTCTAGAAGTATCATTGTAGGAAGTGGAGCCACATCTTCCGCTATCGCTGTCGCTGAAACTGGCTCAGATGATGCAATAGACGACGGGATCATCTCTGTAGTACCGGTAACTAGAGCAACTGTAGTAGTGATAGGGACTCACAACTCTGGCGGTGTAGGCTACCCTATAAGCTCACTGAAAGTAGCACCAAGGCTCCTAGAGACTGAGGTGTCAGTCACTAGCACTGAGGAACTCTGAGGTGGAGTGAAGCCCATAACAATAGGAGTGAACTAAGGACCCTGAGCTATCACTGGTGAAGCAAACCACTAGGACACCTGCTCTATAGGTGAAGCAAACTGAGTAGCTAGCTATCCCTGACTCTGAAGCCCACTGGGCTATATAGCTAGAGTCATTGAAGTGGTGGTAGGTTGGCTAATCTGAGGTGTAGACTGTGGAGGAGCCGCCCCGATAGTAGTAAAGACATGCTGCATGAAGCCAAGTAACTGCTGCTGGATCATAAGCTACTGCTGCTGCATGGCCTGCTGCTGCCTCTAGAACTCATCCTGATAAGCCTAAACCTGTGCAAGTGCAGCTATTGTGTCCTGTGCCTGGTGTGCCTAGTCCTATCTCATCCGCTCAAGTACTGCAAGAAGTGCTAGATCTGTCTACGGTGGCTGTGGTGGAGCGGAGCTAGAGCCACTGGCCTCTCTGTCGTGTGGTCGAGGAGGCATCTACGGAATAGGCTGATAATCATCATCAAAGCTATCACTAGGGTCGCTCTCGACCACACCCTCCTACTGAGAATCTAGCCGCTCCTCCTATGTCGCTGCAATGCCCCTGATGATCTCATCCTGCTAGGCTGCTGTCTCTGGGACCTCTAGGTGATGGCTTGGCTGGCGAGGTGTCCTCGCACTACTATGGTGGAGCATCTGGGTCATGTTATACGGTGGAAACTCAGTAGTGGCACCTATATACTCTGCCATCGTCTCAAGATACTTTTGTGTAACTGCCTTACGAATCAAGAAGGTGATCCAATGAGCTTACGACAGCTGATAGTGACCTCTGAAGCCCTCTACAAGTGTGCCCTCCATCTCTGATAGTATCACATCCCAAATATCAAACACTGAATGGGAAACCAAGTGATATACTAGCCATAACTAAATGTGAGTCAGACCCTCGTGGTAGCCCATTTTTAGGAGCAGAGTCCTCCTCATAATAGCATCAAGTAGCCGAGCTATGGGAGTAAGGTCACGTGGTGTCCTGCTCGACCCCTCGCCAAAAGGCTCTATGAAGCACACTCTGACAAGGTATGTAGGAGGCACAAGACCACTGTGAGGGCATCTCGGAGGCTCTGTCTGACCATAGCAAACCTTGTGAAGGCAAATGGGTGACTCTGGAATCCTGAGAATCTCTCTGACCCTCGAGCTCTAGAGCATGTAGTCCTGGCCTCTGAATGCAATGTGTATGAATCTATGCCTTGGGTCAATCCAAAGAGAAGAGTAGAACTCATGGACCCATGATGGAACATAGCCGCCAGTCCATCCAAGAAGATCTATCAACCCTGGCAGATATGAGAGGTGTGGACGGATCTACTCGCCTATAGCTATAAGAAGTGACTTAATGGAGCAAACTCTCTGTGATCTGATGGCAACTCCACTATTTAGATAAGCATTATAGAAATCCTCGTACAGTACTATATAGAAGTACTCTGAAGCACGCTCATCCCACCTCGATAGAAACTAGTCCTCAAACTGCATGAAGTGGAGCTGCTGCACCTGTTTGGCTATGGCTACCCTCAAGTCAAGGTGAACCATGGGAGGCGGACCCTACAGTCTAGGTGGCGGATGAGAGCCCCTCCTCTATGTCTCAGGCCTTAGTGACACCTGAGTGCGTGTATGACCTGAGTGTCCAAGCTGTGGCTGTGCTGCCTGTTATGTCTCCTCAGTCTACTCTGGCTGCTGAGTACCCTCTGTCTACGCTGGTGGCTGTGTCTGCTGCTCTGTCTCCACCTAAGGCTGGCTCTCCTCTAAAGTCACATGCCGTCCTCCAAGCATGATAGTCCTAGTTGGACTACCATGATGACTCGTAACCTTCTTGATGGTGGCCCTTTGAGCTAGTGATAGCTGATCGGTAATACGAACATCACTCCTAGCTCCACCTCTCTTCGCTTGCTCAGCAGCGGCTACCACTTCTGCTGCTCTCTCAGTCTCCACATCAATGATCTTCCGCTTCTTTGTTGTGGTCTTTTTCTCCTTCCCCTTTTCCTGAGCAGTTAGGTGAGGCGGAGGCCTTGGATCCTCATCACCGTGACCACCTCTGGCATTCTTGACTCATGCCATTGCTAGAGCTGAAGAGAATTACTGCCACGGATAAGAACCAATTGCCAACTGATACTCACGAGGCTTGGCCTCGATCCGTACTCATGGGCTTGGCCCCAAGTTTACTGACAACTGCAAAGACAACCACAAGAGCACTGACTCGCTGCACAATAGAATAGATTGGATATATAAATAATCGCAATATTCATCTAGAGGTGCGAAACCCTAAGAAGCAAGCAGTAGATATGAAATTAAAAGTGATGGCTTACTACCTGATGAACCAGCGATCGACGAGCAAGGAAGAGAATCATGGGGCATCACCGGGTCTACAATGGCTAGGGTTAGGGTTCTGGCATTGTGAGTCAATACGGCAGCCGAGGAGGCACAGCATCGCAATGCAGGCGCGGCTAGGGCAATCAATGGCGTAGGCGAGGCTCGGGATGTGCGGTGGCCGGGGGCCACGGCAGCGTGTGTAGGCGGCACGGGTGCACTTGGGCATGGTGGCGCGAAGCAGATGTGGACGCTTCCATGGTAGGCACGGGCGTGATGCCGCAACTGCAGAGCGTGACGGCGAGCGATGGCGCGGGCGTGGATGCAACGATGAACGCGGGCTAGATAGCGAGGCGGCGGATGCATGGCTAGGGCATGGGCGCGTAGGCACGAGAGCGTGGAGCGAGCGTGACAATGGAGGCATGTCTAGGGCACGAGCGCTGTGGCTACAGGATTAGGTCAACTAGCGGCGCAGTGTATGGAGATAATATGTGGTGACCCCCACCCCCCCCCTCCCGCGTTGGATAAGAAAAAGGAAATAGAATAGAGTTGGAGATCCACCCGATTTCTACTGACCAAACACACCGGTGGCAACGACCAGACGCTGCCACCCGGAGTTCGGTCAACAACAGAGATGTCCAAAACCCCTCAAGTCACAACTGGATGCGTCAGGTTGCCCTTGACCGAACGTAGCCAGAGTCCGGTCGATCCTGAGTACGTCTTCTTCAATTGACCGGACGCAGGGACACCTTCACACCGGATGCAGGATGATCACTATTTCAACGTCTGGTCACTCCTGTGCGCTTCTGTTCACCTCCTGTGAACTGACCGGACGCAGGAATCCAGAGTCCGGTGCAATGTTCGGTCGCCATTTTTCTACGATTCGTCAATCTTCCTTCACGCTGCCTGTTCCCAATTAAGTCCCAACTTCAATAAGACCCAAATGAACACCAATTGGGACTGATGTGAGTGACCTCTCTTAAACCCTCAAATTTTTCAAAAGTATTTTGCCTTAGGCTATAATTCTTTTTAAGAAAATAGACAATAAAAGGGTAATCGAAAGGAAACAACAAAGCAACACATATGCATATGCAATGCAATACTCGAAAGTAATTCTAGTTGCTTGTCAAGTTTGATCCAAGGTTAAGCTTCTTCACATGCTTTTCGACGGTTATCTTAACCATGTTAGACAAGCCCTAAGTGCATTACCAAAAATTAAACATGTTGTTATTACAATGCAATGCAAGGGACAACACAAGCTCATTATTTAGTGAAGTTACTAAAATCAAGCACATTGAGCTCATTCCTAAACTGACAAAATGTAGCCTCATCTAGCGGTTTAGTGAAGATATCCGCCAATTGATCCTCGGTCCTTACACCTTCTAGTGATATATCATTTTTAGCAACATGATCTCTAAGAAAGTGATGGCGAATTTCTATGTGCTTGGTGCAAGAGTGTTGAACTGGATTATTAGCAAGTTTTACTGTACTCTCATTGTCACACAAAAGAGGTACCTTTTCTAGAACTACACTATAGTCTAGCAAAGTTTGCTTCATGTAAAGAATTTGTGCACAACAAGCACCCGCGGCAATGTATTCTACTTCGGCGGTGGACAAAGCCACACTATTTTGCTTCTTGGAGGACCAAGACACTAGTGATCTACCAAGCAAATGGCACCCTCCGGATGTGCTTTTTCTATCAATTTTGCAACCGGCATAATCCTAGTCGAAATAGTCAACTAGTTAAAATCTAGCTCCTTTGGGATACTAAAGACCAATGCTTGGTGTGTGCTTAAGGTACCTAAGAATTCTTTTAACGGCAACCAAATGAGCTTCCTTAGGACTAGCTTAAAATCTAGCACACATATACACACTAAACATGATGTCGGGCCTAGATGTGGTCAAATATAACAAGCTACCAATCATAGAACGGTAGAGAGTTTGATCAACCGATTTACCTCCCTCATCTAGGTCGAGATGTCCATTTGATAGCATCGGTGTCTTGATTGGCTTACATTCATCCATCTTGAACCTCTTGAGCAGGTTCTTGGTATACTTTTCTTGAGAGATGAAAATCCCTTCTCTCATTTGCTTGACTTGAAAACCAAGAAAGAATGTAAGCTCTTCAATCATTGACATCTCGAACTTCTTCGACATCAATTCACCAAACTCTTTGCAATAATCTTCATTTGATGATCCAAATATGATATCATCAACATATACTTGACAAATGATGATTTCTCCATCAAGCTTCTTGGTGAATAGTGTGGTGTCAACCTTCCCAATGGCGAAGCCCTTCTCAATGAGGAAATTCCGAAGGCGTTCATACCAAGCTCTTGGGGCTTGCTTAAGCCCATATAGCGCCTTGGACAACCTATAAACATGATTAGGATATCTAGGGTCTTCAAACCCGGGAGGTTGATCAATATAGACTAGTTCATTTATGAAACCATTTAAAAATGCACTTTTAACATCCATTTGATATAATTTCATTTCATGATGTGATGCATATGTAAGGAGGATACGAATGGCTTCAAGTCTTGCAACCGGTGCAAATGTCTCTCCAAAATCCAACCCTTCAACTTGAGAGAATCCCTTTGCAACTAGTATTGCCTTGTTCCTCACCACAATGCCTTGATCATCTTGCTTATTGCGGAACACCCACTTTGTTCTAATGACTCTTGCACCTTGTGGTCGCTCTTCAAGAGTCCAAACTTCATTGTGAGTAAAGTTGTTCAACTCTTCATGCATGGCATTTATCCAATCCAAATCTTAAAGAGCTTCCTCTACATTCTTAGGTTCAACGCAAGAGACAAAAGAGTGATGTTTAATAAATGAAGCAAGTTTTTGAGAGCGAGTCATTACACCCTTTGAAGGACTCCTTATGATGAGATCTTATGGATGTGCTTGTAGTAGAGGTGAATTTCTTCTATCAACCACTTGAGGGGGAGGTTATGGAGCATCAACATCTTGAGCTTGTGCCACCATTTGATCATGAGAGACATGAGTATCTTTATTTTCTACTCTCCCATTTTTATCACCATCTTATGGCACATTTGATGAAGAAGGTGGATCAATCACTTGTACATCATCTTCATCATCTTTGGGCTTGATGTCTCCAACCAGAATGTTCTTCATAGCCTTCCTCAATGGTTCAACACCTACATCATCAAGATTCTTATGTGATCCTTGGGAGCCGTTAGATTCATAAAATTCTACATCATATGTTTCTTCAACCAAGCCGATGGCATGATTAAATACTCGATATGCTTTGGACTTTGATGAGTAACCAACAAGAAAGTTAATATCACAATGTCTTTAAAACTTCCCTAGGTGTTGCCGCTTCTTGTAGATGTAGCATTTGCAACCAAACACCCAAAAGAATGAGACGTCCGGCTTCTTCCCATTGAGCAACTCATAAGGTGTCTTGCCAAGAAACTTTTGAAGGAATAGGCGGTTGGATGCATAACATGTGGTGTTGATAGCTTCGGCCCATAGAGCTTCGGGTGTGATGTACTCATCAAGCATAGTTCTTGCAAGTGTGATAAGTGTCTGGTTCTTTCTCTCAACTACACCATTTTGTTGAGGAGTATATGTTGCGGAGACCTCATGCTTGATTCTAACTTCATCACAATAAGCTTCAATATTTGTGTTGTCAAACTCTTTTCCATTATCACTTCTTATTTTCTTGAGCTTCACTTCAAATTCATTTTATGCTCTCTTGGCAAACTTCTTGAAACATGATGTAACTTTGGTCTTGTCATGAAGGAAGAAAACCCAAGTATATCTAGAGTAGTCATCAACAATCACAAGGCAATAAAGATTTCCTCCCAAACTCTTATAAGTTGTTAGTCCAAATAGGTCCATGTGCAGGAGCTCTAGCACTCTTGTTGTTGACATGTAAGCTTTTGTAGGATGAGTGTTTGCAACTTGCTTGCTAGCTTGACTGCACTACAAAGCTTGTCCTTCTCAAATTTCATATCCTTAACCCTCTCACCAATTCATTCTTCATAAGCTTCTTGAGTGAGCTCATCCCAACATGAGCAAGTCTTCTATGTTATAGTCACCCAAGTGATGTTTTGGTGAATAGACATGTCTTCAAGTTAGCATCTTCAGAGGTAAAATCCACTAGATATAGGTTGTTGTATCTAAAACCCTTGAATATCACTTGATCATCATCTTTCTTAGATACAACCACTTCTTTCTTAGTGAACAAGCATTGAAAGCCAAGATCACACAATTGACCAATGGATAGCAAGTTGAAGCTCAATGAAGCAACATATAGGACATTTGATATTATCACTTTGCCCAATCCTTGAACTTTGCCCTTTGAGTTGTCACCAAATGTAATTCTTTCTTGGCCATCTACTTCTTCATCTAGTGAGGTGAATATATGAGGATCACCGGTCATATGTTCAGTGCAACCACTATCAATTACCCAATGACTTCTACCGGTCTTGTAGTTCACCTACACATAAGAGATCAAGCTTGTTTAGGGACTCAAACTTGATGAGGGCTCTTGACTTTCTCAACAAGTGACTTTGCAACCCAAATTTTCTTAGGCCTATTCTTGTTTGGAGGTCCTAAGAACATGACTCTCATTTTTCCACTAGAGTCCTTTCTAAGCATGTAATGTGCATTGAAAGCAAAGGATCTAGCATTCTTGGGCAAGGGTTGTGGTAGTGGTGTTTGACACTCATGGGCAAAGTGACCTTCTTATCCACACTCAAAACACCTCTTTGGCTTTGGCTTTGACTTGTGTTGTTGTTGTTGTTGTTGAGCTTGAGCCTTCTTCTCTTGATTTGCCAAATACCTAATACCACTTCTATCCATCTTCATGATGGTGTTCATGAGTAGCTTACTTTAGAGATATTGACCTCTTGTGAACTTGCTCAAGCCGGTCTTGAGATGTTCTTTCTCCAACTTGAGTTCTTGTTCTCTTCTTTGAGTTCATCATGATTTTTCTCCATCTTGAGTCTCTTATTCCCTTCTTTAAGCTTCTCATTCTCAAGAGCTAGATCACAATCATGGTCAAGGTTCTCTATCACAATGGTGTTGGTGGTTGATAGCTTTTCAAGATCTTTCTTGAGCTTCTCATTCTCATTCTTGATCTTGACATACTCATCATAGTTGTCGGACTCAACCACTTGCTTGCCTTTGCTACTAGAACCTTGTTCAATGCTCTCAATAATCAAATTATCACATGATGTAGCTATATCAATCTTAACAACATGGTTAGTAGCATCATATGGCTCATTGGATAATAACTCATAAGAAACAACAAGATTATCATGATTGATCTTGAGATTTATATATTCTTTCTTTTAGCATATTGCAGCTAGTGATGAGCTCATTATGTATCCCCTCAAGTTTATCATGTTTTTCTTTAAGCTCCTTTTTAGAAGATTTGAGCTCCTTGAGTTTGGATGACATAGTTTTATTTTCTTCTCTAATCTCAACACTAGCTTTTTCGGCTATGTCACATTTAGCTAAGAGTGAGTCCTTCTCAAGTTCTAGCTTTTATTTTTAGCACTTGTCTTTCTAATGATTTTAGTATATTGGTTTAGCAACTTGACAAGATCATCATAGGAATGTGATTCAAATTCATCATCACTATCACTATCATCATTGCTAGAATGATCATCACCACTACTATCATCATCATTTGAGTCAGTGTAGCATGATCTTTCCCAAGATTTGAGTCGGTGTAGTAGTGGAAAGATTATCTTGATGAAGCACGGTCACAATATGCCCATATTTATCAATGGGGAGGACACTCAAGATTTTTCTTACAACATCGGATGGTTGCATTTGAGTGAGTCCAAGCCCATTGACTTCCTCTACAAGAACATTCAAACATGAGTACATTTCATTAGCGCTTTCTTTAGGAAGTATCTCAAATGAATTAAGCTTTTTCATAACAAGATGATAGTGTTCCTCACTCTCACTCTTTGTTCCCTCATAGAGCGCACAAATGTCTGACCATAGAGCATGGGTGTCCTTGTTGTTCCTCACATGGTTAAAAACATCTTTGCAAAGGCCTCTAAAGATGATGTTTTTAGTCTTTGCATTCCATTTGCCATAATTAACTTCATCACCTTGAAGGTTAGCGGGATCCTTAGGTTTTGGGAAGCCTTGTGAGGCGGTTCTAAGAATTCCAACATCTAAGGCTTCTAAATAAGCCTCCATGCAGATTTTCCAATAAGAAAAATCATCTTCCTCAAAAATAGGAGGAGGTCCATCCCTGTGGGACATCTTTCTCTAGGCGGTTAAGCCTAATTTAGCGAGCACAAGGCTCCGATACCAATTGAAAGGATCAAGATGCCCAAGAGGGGGGTGAATTGGGCTAATTCTAAATTCTTTGCAATAATTAAGTCCTACACTTAGCCCACTTCACCCCTTGTGCCTAGAATATGATTCTATTGTTCTACCGCATAAAAGTTTAGCACCCTAAGTTCCAATCCTACTCTAGCATGCCAATTCTAGGAATGTAAAGACAAGAAATGAATTGCTCAAATGTAAATGCTTAAAGTAAAGAGAGGGAAAGGAACGCGGTGATGTTTTGTCGAGGTATCAGAGAGTTGCCACTCCCCACTAGTTCTCGTTGGAGCACCCGAGCAAGGGTGTAGCTCCCCCTTGATCCACGCAAGGATCAAGTGCTCTCTACAGGCTTATTCTTTGACACTCCGTCACGGTGAATCACCCACAATCGCTCACAACTTGAGTTGGGTCATCCACAAGCTCCGCCGGATGATCACCAAACTCCCAATCACCACCAAGTCGTCTAGGTGATGGCGATCACCAAGAGTAACAAGCACAAACTGTCACTTGATCATGACAAGCCTAATGAGAAGGATGGATGCACACTTGCTACTCTTCTTGCACTAATGAGGTCATAATCTTGGATTGTTAAATCTCAATCACCTCACTAGGCTCTTGCTCTCTTTTGCACTCTCAAGGGTGTTTCTCAGCAGAACAATGGGCAAGAGACCCCCCTTGGACGAGTGGAGTAAGTATTTATACCCTCTCATTCAAAACATAATGTTTGGAGGCAGTCATCACTCTGTGAGGTGATCGGACGCTCTGGTCAAGGTGACCGGACGTTCCGGTTGGTTATCCCCACCACTGTGTCAGAAAGAGTCGTTAAGTTCTGACTGGACTCTGATCTGCGTCCGGTCAGCACTGATCGGACACGTTCGGTCAAGAAAAACGCTCTCTAGAACCTTACTAATGTTGACCGGACGCTGGCACCCAGAGTCTGGTCACTTTGCTATTCAGCGTCCGGTTAGTTACCGGATCCTGACCAGCGCCCGGTCAGCACTGACCCGACGCGCCCGATCAGGAAAATCCCTCTCTAGAACCTCTCTGGAGTTGACCGGACGCAGGCACCCAGCGTCCAGTCACTTTTCACTCAGCGTCCGATCGCAACCAGACGATGCCAGTTGATCAAATGAACTGACCGAACTCACCCTTCAGCGCCCGGTCACAACCAGACCAGCGTCCGGTCAGTCAATTGATCCTCCATTCACTTCCAACTCGAAATCATATGTGAATGAAGTTTGCAACAATTGATCTTAGGGCTACTTCTGAGCTACCTAGTGTTAGATTTGACAAGTGTGCACCACGCCTAACACACTAGACTCACCTAGGTCAAGCTACTTGTCCATACCCTCCTTAATAGTATGGCCAAAGGAAAAACAAAGTCCTAAACTACTCTAAGTGTCTCTTCAACACCAAACGACACTTAGAACTAGTCCATCCTTAATCTTGTCGTCTATCCTTTGAAAACCAAAACGATTTCCATCGTCAGGGCCATGACAATCATGATTGCCCAATCAATTGCCATTACCATGACCTAACTTAAATTGTCTCTGCAAAACACACGTTAGTCATAGTAATTTCATGTCGTCATTAATCACCGAAACCCAACTAGGGACCTAGATACATACAACATGATTGAGCCCCGCCTTCAGTTCAGTATTAATTTTTCCCTTGCTATCTTCGGTTATATATTAATTTTCCCAACCTACTCCATCGTCTCCGCATGAGGGCTCCCCCTCCCTCGTTCCCTATTCTTTCGTTCCCCAACTATTTTTTAATTCTCACAGAACAAGTTTGGAGTTTGATTTTACTAGATCGGCTCTTAGAGTTACCTTTGCTACTCATGATCCCTGAGTCCTCTTAATACCTTTCTAAAAGCTTAGCAACTTTAAGAGTATCTTTATATCCTTTCGTATTGATACGAAGACTTTGATAAAAAAAATCCTCTAACAGCTTTTTCAATTAGATCTCCGAATATAATCCTCATGTATTTCTAGTTTCGTGATACCATTCTCGGGCTACCCTTCCACGTTCGAGCCCCCACGTCGCTCCCACCCGGGGCGACTCGCGCGGTGGCACTTTCGGCTGCAAGCCCCTTCCCTAGGGCCCTCCAGCTTGCCACCGCCGAAGTAGCCCGCTGGAGCCTAGGTGGCCACGAGAAGGGCAGCGACGGAGCTTTTCCCGGTGGTGTTGCGGCAGATCTGTCGATCAGGGCGGCACAAAGTGGTGGCACGAGGGCATATCAGCGGAGCAGTGCGGCAAAGGCGCAGCGAAGCGAGGCGTGATGGCACGTGGGCGGCGAGGCAACACGGCAGTGCCTGGCCAGGGGCAGGTGCTTCCCAGCACGTCAGGGGCGCTGCTCCGGCTCTTGTGGCTGGATCTGCCTCCCTTTGGCCAGATCTATTGTGGGCATGCTCTGTTCGTCATGGGTGGCTCGGTGGTGCGCATGCAGGCCGTGGTCGGCGGCATGAGGCTTGAGGCGTCCGGCACCTCTGTGGTGGGCATGCGGCGGCCAGGCATGTTGGCGACTACAGCCTGCAGGATGTGCGTTGCAAGTTTGCCGTGTGGGCAATGGTTGTGCTGAGATCGTGGTAGCTTCGGCGACTTCTGCATCCGGAGATGTGCAGGGTCGGTTGTGTGGCCTCAGAGGTTGTGTAGGGAGATTTGTGTAGCCTCAACGATAAGCCTGGAGGTGTGCTTCGGATGAAAGCCTTGCCCAGTGCCTTCACCGGTGTCGACGATGGCAACGTGGCTGAATTGAAGGCCATCGTTGAGGGGCCTCCTTCCTTGCTTCGGGCTTCTCCGGATGAAAACCCTATTCACTGTGGACGTGAACAAGCGACGATGGCGCACTTGGTGTCGTTCCCTTGTTGGAGGTGTCATTCTTGGCGATCAGCCTTGGCTTAGGGCTACAACTCTTTGGGTTCGAGAGGCCTCTACCTTTGTGTTGCCACCTCTCGCTTCACAGTGACCTTTTCATGCTGGTGGATTAGGTGCATCATGTGCAGTCAGAGTTGTAGCATCGCTGGGATGCGATGCAGCACGACAACGATGACACACAATGTGTTCTTTCTTGCTAGCTACAAGCGGTTGCTATGGGCAAAAGTTTGGTAACCTGGGATGGGGCAGAGGTTCACTGTTGGAAAATCAAAGCTGTTCTTCAGTTTCGCATGAAGCTCAGTAACGATGACCATCGGCGGACTCTGTCGGTGTGATCTTGCTCAATCTTTAGCATTGATGACTTGCTAGCACATCAGTACTGGTAGTCTGGTACTGCAGATCATCATGCGTTGTGCTTTGCTCCACGGTTGAGTCCCCAAGAAAACCAGTACAGGTTTTTTGCTGATGATAATGTCTTGCAGTATCAATATCAAGGTGCTTCTAAGAAAGAAAACAAAGCTCGGTGGTACAGGAGTAACTTGTTTACTGCTAAGCGGAGCGGTTAATTAGCTCTGTAATGCTCATTTACAGTCACTTGGTGATCTATCTGCCTTGGAATTCAGAGTTTTCACAGACAATCTATGGTGAACCAGACCAAAAACAGCTGTCTGCTGCCGCATTGCACACAAGGATATCGGTTGGTTCAGTGCCCATGTTGTCTTGTGTCTTCTCATGGATGTGCCTGCCTTGGAGATGAGGCCCAAGGCCAAAAGTGACTCACATGACTTACTTTGGTTACATGTCCCAACGTCTTGGCAATTTACATCTAATATAAGCATATTCTAATTTACTCTACTACTCGGAGTTGAGGTCATTGTACGTTCGAAAAGAACTTTTTTTGTCTCCTAAATAAACACTTGCATTTACAAATGAATACACGCTCTCGTAAATATCCTGGGAATTCAGTAAAGAAAATAGTCTGTCACTAGTACCATGCATCTTTTTTTTTTTTTTTTTTTTGCGAATTACAACCATGCATCTTCTGTTATCCATCCATATGCTAATTAAGCGTGTTCGAGAAAACAATATGCTAATTAAGCGTGAAAGGGGAAAAAAACAAGAGATGGACTGCAGGCGCCGCTTGACTGGATTCTTCAGTGATATTTCGAGTGCATAATACATTAGAGTATTAGACAGAAATGGCAGGTTTAAAATTTGCATTATCCTCGTCGACCAAGGGAATCCAACCTCGATTACCCATATCTAGCTAGTTGCAGGTTTGAACAGTAATATACTACTACACCGATAGCTTATTCACTTTGTCCTAGTTATAAACCCACAGCATTAGGTCAGATTACATCGTCACCACCGTGGTCACCAACGTTGGTTCCAATTACCAATGCCTCATATCACCCAAACTAGCACTACTCAAATGCATCTATCAATCACCCTTTTTACTACCATTTCTTGCTGCTTCCCATGAGGAAGAACATTATCTATGTGTAGACCAATCCTGCAGCCATGGAATGGACCACAGCACCACTAGCTATAGTAGCTGATGTCCTGCACTGCATCTGATCTAGAGTGTGTGGACCAACAAGTGGTCATCAATTAATAAATATAATCTTGCCACTGTACTAACAGCAGGGGGGTTGCGATTTCCTATGCATATCATCATCATCATGGGCGGGCGCTGAGCGAGTGAGCATTGTCTCGAGGACATATGCAAGCAAGGATGCAGATGCAGCAGCCCCATGTGATGTGGGAGCTCCTCCTCTGTTGTTGCACTGCATGTTTTTGTAATGCTCATGCCTGTCTGTCTCGGTGAACAGCATTGGCCATACTTGTAAACAGCTAATCCCGGACCAAATGCACCTGCTAGAGATTTTGACTGGGATTTCCCTTTTCAAAGACAGATGAGCAAAATAGGCATGTAGGTGAACATTTCCCTGGTGATTTTGTTCGCTTCATGCTTCCCGGGTAAGATAGCCAGCATAGGCAGTGTTTTGGATACTTCTAAACTGACTGAATAATCTAAGGTCTTCGTTAGATTAACCAGATGATTGCAACTGAATGGAATGCAACAGTGAAGTACCACCACAACTGTTGCATCAGCATTGGTGTGACAGTGAAACCATAAGCCTTAACATCAGGGAACCGTAGTAGCAGAAGACACATGTACTACTATCGACCGAGGCCATGTCTCCTACCAATTGCAAGGTGGTAACTGAATGGGCTAAATCAGGAGCAGAGTTTCTGCAGGTGCAGATGACTGGTATATGGACCTCTCCACATCATCTCAACAAGTGTCCTTGACCACCCTCAGACCCTCTGCAGCTCTCTGTGTGTGTGTGTAGGCAAGGACCATGGATTTCATTCACCTCTGCTAATATCTGCTCACTTGTTCTACCACCACAAGACCAAGACCACATCAACAGCAGATGCCACAGTGCAGAAAGATTCCCTGCTGGCTCCTTTATTAACTAACCGCTGATGGGCAATGTCTGATGCAGCCACATGCCTTCACTGGATTCCTTTGTTTGTGCAGGGATTCCATTGGAAAAGATACTCCATTCCAATCACTTGAGCTGTGAGTCTGAGCCCCCATGCTGTGCCATGGCAGCATGACCATTGCAAATGTTGGTAGTGGCAAGGTGCGGCCCTCCAAGAGAGATGTGTGATGTCATCATGAGCCTCTCTAAAATCTGAATGGTGGTACTGGCAGTGTGTTCCTTATGGCTGCTACCCATTGGACATCACACAGGGACAGGCAGAGCTGCTCATGTGGTCCTAAATCCTGCTTCTTTGCCAAATAAAATACTATATATAATATGTAGGGCAGATTAGCTACTGTAACATACACACTAATGATTAGTATTATGGTTCTTGTGAGTGTCCTTACTGTTTGTCAGTAACTTTTGTTTGTTTATATTACTTCAACTTTAAAGGGGTAACTTCTAGTAACATGCATAGTATACATAATTACTACAAGGTAACAAATGTTTTTCACGCACTGTTGTCAAAATTTATTGCCCAATATGTAGCTCACAACTTTGTACCAAAAAAAGGCCTGGGCATTTGATGATGTTTCATTATTATTGTCGCAGCTGCCAGCAGAAACACATCACATTCACTTGCATTTACCAATTGCAATAATGTATGTATGTCTGCATCTAGTGCAATGCATGAAAACATCGTGTGTTGCTTCTTTGATGTAAAAGAATGTTTTAAAAAAAATTCAAGGAGCTAGCAATAGCATTCGCAAGCATCCTAGGGTTATTATTGAATTATTGAGATGGAAATGTAAGGAATGTTATGCCAATATGTTAGTTATTAGTTAGCATTGTCAGTAATTAAGAATCAGTATTCTGTTTAGTGCATCTCTAGCTAGATTATCAGTAGGATATATAGGGCTACTAGGTGTTAGATCTCCATTGGCATTACAGTATATTGGCATGGGCTGTGATCAATCATGCTCCACTCACTCAAGAACATGGCACATGCTCATCTCACTGGTAGCCAACAGTAAAAGGATACCTTCAGATCATAGTACAGCAGCCCTAGCTACTACTTCCCTGATGCATGGAAGCAGAATGGAACAGGAGGGAGGAAACACAGGGCACAACTGTAATAGGAAGGAGCCTGTGAAAATATATACTCCAATACTCTACGTACTAGTCTACTTGTAAAAAAAAACTACTCCTATACTCAATCGAGCCCATTTATATAAAGAGGGCAGTTGGTTCCAAAATTCTCTAGGCATGGTCCTAGATAGGGCAGGTGTAGCCCATCTCATGGTAGTATGAACCCAGTGGAGTCATGAAAAGCTGCATGTTCCCATGACGGTAAAAAGAAATGAGGAAAAGATGTCAGTAGTAGTATTCTGTTAGCTGTTCACATAGATGTGAGTAGCCTACCCTCTGACTGTTGGCCAAGGAGAGGAGAGGAATCACAAGCCCCATGTTCCTTCTGTTCACCATGATTGAAGCACAGCTCCCAATTACAGGCAGAGGGAGCCACGAGCTATCAATAGGGCCGGTGGTTAAGTGATAGGGTTACTGAGGGGAATGGGATTAAGTTAGGCTATAATCTATGCTGCTCCACGTTGTTATCTCCAATGAAAAAGTTTGTTTTTTTCAGGGCACGTGGATGAGACATGCATGTCGATCCCATCCCAACATTGTCCGCACATTGATGACATCGACATGCATGATGCATCATATCAGTGATGAGCTAGGCCATCTCTTGTAATCACAGACAAATGTGTCCAATGTTCCTGGTTATAAGAGCAAGTATAATAAAGCCACATAAGCGGGCTGTATACGATTCCACGTCAGAAAAATCCTTGCTGGATGAGAGAGAATGAAAGAGAGAGACGCGAGCCAGCGCTTCGCTTACCGCCCGGCTGAGCACGTCCCATGAGATTAAAACACCTGCTCCCAGCTGAATGGTGACCGGAAAACTGGCGTTTTGCTTTGTACCGAAGAATCTCATTCGCTGTGCGCCTGTTCTTTGCATGTCATGCACATACACCCAGGCACACCGATAAAGCCAAGCCATTATACTAGTGAAGGCTTTAACACACCTGGCATTATATTTAGCCGGCTGCCGGCTGGGTTACTATCCTTGCTGTAAGCCGTGAAGATATAATATATGCTGCCGCCTATGGATTTCTTACGTTTCAGTGCCCATGCTTGACGGCGTAGGCAATCTTCAACCTTTTCTCAAACTGTATACTACTCCTATCGCAATAATGTGAGTTTGAACTACGTATTGAATCCGATCCTGTGCAGACTGGCGAGTGCATGCATGCAGAGGTGAATGCATCCACAGCGTTGCTGTTGGATGTCATAAAGCAAGGCACAAGTACAATGAACTGTGCGGCTCAGTATGATTATTAAGCACTGACAGGCCTTAGTCCAAGTGTCCAACCTAACTAAACATGGACTCTCACTGTTGTCTGTAGCTGGTCTAAGGAGTGAGAAAGTGATGCAAAGAGTAACGAATGTGGCAGAGCAAAAAGTGAGTGAGAACATGGGAAGCTGGGAAATACTATATTGATACTCTCTCTCTCTGAGGCCCGTTTAGATGTGAAAATTTTTGGATTTTGGCTACTATAGCACTTTCGTTTGTATTTGAAAAAAAAATATCCAATTATGAACTATTTAGGCTTAAAAGATTCGTCTCGCCAATTACGGGCAAACTGTGCAATTAGTTATTCTTTTTACCTATATTTAATGCTCCATATATGTACCGCAAGATTTGATGTGACGGAGAATCTTGAAAAATTTTGGATTTTAGGTGGGATCTAAACAGGACCTCACTCTCTCTCTCTGAACATACTAGCACATCACTAGCAACAACAGGCGTACTACAGCAGTGACTGGCATTCACATTCACGCCACTGACGCACCTAGGAAACCGTGAGAGCACAGTGACTCGTGTTAACATCGGTAAGCAACTCCAACCGAACTCTTCCTCGAGCACCGTGAGAGTTCAAACACATAAAAAAAAAAAAAAAACCTCTCCAACCGAATCCATATTTAAGCCCCGATAAATGAGGGATTCTCATTTCTCTCTCCTAAACTCCTAGATGTAGTAGTCCCTCGTCCTGCTTTCTCTCTTCCATAAAGCTGACAAGTGGGGCCAATAAGTATGGTCCATGACAATACAGTGTAAAAGTAGAGAAAATTTAGGAGATCGGTCGGAGTACCTTGAGGAGTAGGGAATGAAATATGGATGAGAGACTCTCATTTGCAGGAATAGAGAGGCAAAATTTGATAGATTGGTTGGAGTTGCTCTAAGACAAGCGTAACGGCACCCGTATCATACCACAATTTGCAGGAGTTGTACATACGCAAAGCACTCCGTTTGTTCATGGCAGAAATAGGTTCAAGGACTTGCCTGTTCATGCCATTTCAATGGATGACCAGTGCTCCATTGGACGGCCAGGATGAGATCCTCTAACAACGGCTCATTCTCGCCGGCCGCACAGCTTTATGCACGCATGTGTGCATGTGACCAATGTCATGACGGTTCTTGATCTTGATGCATGGGAGTGGCAGCAGGGTGTGTGAGATCGAGATCGATGAGATCTGATCGAGGTAGAGGCCATGGCGACTTTACAAAAGCTGCTGCCGGGGCTCTTGCGCTTTGTCCTGTGGCTCCTCGTGCACACACACCGTGCATGATCCATGGCTTTTTAGCGAGCAGGACAGCATGCATGGATGATGCATCGAAAGGATGGGAGGTGATGTACGAATGAAATTGTGGTAAGGCGAGGAAGATGCCAAGGTGGTTTGTATTTGTGTGTGTGTGTGTGTGTGTGTGTGTGTGTGTGTGTGTGTGATTGTGTGTGTAAGGGGTACACGTGGGTGAGGACGACGACGTCACTCGTCATTGCTCATGGTGGCTTTGCTACTGTTCCGGTGAGATGAGTCACCTAGGTAGTTTCCTCTTAATAGAAAAAACATGTTTTAAGTCGCTTTATAAAAACAACATTTTCCTCCGTTAAAAAAAACATGTTTAAACACAGTCATGAAAACCTAGATAGGGCTCTCTGCCTCCTTAGAGCAAGTATAATAGCAGACTGTAAACAGGCTGAATGCTGACGTGGAGGAGCGAGGAGAGAAGAGAGACGAGAAGCGTGTTGTAAGTTTACAGCCGGCTTAGACACAAGAACCGAGAAACTCTGTGAGAGAGACGAATAGGCCATGTGTTAATGCTGAAGAGCTAACTACTATATAGGTAGGCTGATTGGTAGGTTGTAAGAATCCTTGCAGCCAATAGCAGGCTATATTATTAGCCTTGAATTTTAGATATCATGTTTGACCATTTGTCTTATTCATTATATTACAAATAATAAAATAAATAAGGCATTATTAAAGTATCTCTAATAATAAAATAAATCATAACAAGATAAATAATATTTATACAAGAATTTCGAATAAGACGAATAGTGGAATAAGATGTCTAAAAATAAAAAACAGTCATATGTTTTGGGACAGAGGAGCAGTAAATTTGAGCTAATTGGTATAAACTTCTACGAAAGAAAACCGATGGATAATAGTGTCCATTCCTTTTTGGTAACATTTGAGCTACTTGTGAAATTTTGCCAAAAAAAAAGAAATGAAAAAAAATGGAAGACGTACCGACATGGTATATATGATGAAATTCATCAGCACTCCCCAAACTCCCGAAGTCTGGCTCTTTCTTAGGATTTGTAGATTTTTGAGTTTACTGGATTTTAGGCCCCATATGAAATTATCAAACGCATTCATGTGTTCTCCTAATTACTAGTGCAGCAAAGGCCAAGCAGATTACAATCATTATATAATTAAAGAACCTAGGTCTCAAACTAATTAATAATGAATTGAATGATGATGATTCTCTTGATGAGTTGAATGTATCACCGATTGATCCATTATCCGGAACAAGCCAAGCGTGGCCATCAGATGCATGTGCAAAACTTGTGATCCAGATCGATATGGAAACTCTTCAATCACAGTCGGTTGTTCAAACCAACATAGAAGGTCCCATTCATTGTCGGTTTTTAAACTAAAACCAACAGTGATGTGTAGATGCTCCTCACATGCCAACAGTGCTCCCATGACCACAACCGTTGAAACACTGCCACCTACCCCGATAACTTTAGTTCAGAAATAAAAATGTACCACAACTGTTAGCCCCTATAAAATGGCCCTCAGCCAAGAGCTAGCCTCTCCATGCATGTTGATTTTAGCCAAGCCTTATCAGTCATGATACAATATTTTCCTCTCACAACAAACCACAGATATCGTTATGCATCGTAGTCCACCAAAATGGTGCACACATGAGGTACTAGAAGAATGCTACTGAAGATAGAGCAACGCCGAAGATTGAAGATGCCACGAGGTTCACAGAGCCATCCGCTATGGTGCCGAGCTGAATCCGATGTGCTCTGGACTGTACAGCAGAGGCATGGATTCATCAATGCCACCTTATCATCTCCAACCGGTATAGCTCGTAGACCACCTCGGTGCTGTTGTTTGATCCTAGTTGGTGCTAGAAGAATGCTACTGAGGTGGTTAAATTATAATGTGTTGATACACATTGATGGTAACATTGACCTATATGCAAATAGGTCTTTGTTATCGTATATGTAATTTTAGTGTAAGGTCTTTGTTATCGTATATGTAACTTATTTCTAATTTTTTGATGTATTTCATTACTATCTAAATAAATATATCGTTGTTGTTAAAACTTTCCCACTGTAGTATCTAAATAAATATATCCTTCACATATATACACCTTCACTGTCGGTTCTATTTAGAAACCGGCAGTGATAGTCACCTTCACTGTCGGTTCTATTTAAAAACCGGCAGTGATAGTAACTTTCACTGTCGGTTCTATTTAAAAACCGCTAGTGATGTCCATGCCTCCCTATATAAAACAAACTGCCGGCCACATACATCGATCTCACCCACCCATGAACTCTCTCAGTCTCATTTCTCATATTTCACTCTCACTTCTTAAGACATCCACTCTCTCTCTCTACGTGATTTGGTCATGGCTCCTGCATTTTTCAATGGTATTGATATGTTGTCTTCTCCAATATTCTATCTATATTCATTTGATCTATATTTATATTCATGTTTCTTTGCATTCTACATTTTTATATATTCTTATTCCTTGCATTCGATCTATATTTAATTGTGTTGCCACATTTTACTTGGAAGAATTTTTTGTGCATATATTTTATGTTCATTTTTTGCATTTTATCGATCAGATGGTATGAACAACGGACCTCCCCCACCACAAGAACCAGGTTTCCACCCTGGCGATGAGCCATTCGCTCCTAATGTGGCCATTCCACGGTTCCCTGTTCCAGCTATTGTATGAAATATTTTTCAACATCTTTTGTTTTTTTGATGCTAACAAATAACTGTAATTAGTTTAATATCATTGTTGCATGCATATATGTCGCAGGCTATATCCCCAATAGATTGGCTGTGAACAACACTTAGCTGGTTTTTTATCTCGGACATCGTCGAGAACACGGCATCTAATGCAAGTGGTCGGCTATGGACGTGTGAACTCAGTTTTTTCATCCCTGTGAGGGGTTCAAATCATCGGAACCATATTCATGGGACGGGAATATAGAGCCCGGACGTGATAAGCGCCCAATTAAGTGTCGTGCGCATTTGTTTAGAGGCACTTCGACATATTTTCTATGA
The DNA here is from genome assembly GCF_019320115.1 of Miscanthus floridulus. Classification (NCBI taxonomy): domain Eukaryota; kingdom Viridiplantae; phylum Streptophyta; class Magnoliopsida; order Poales; family Poaceae; genus Miscanthus; species Miscanthus floridulus. Next base: position 78,320,316 of record NC_089588.1, read on the forward strand.
TGTGCCTGATTTTTTGAACTTCAAGGCACTTGCTTTGAATGCTGGTGATATCCCCGTCCCGCAAGCAAGTGAATGGTTTGCGAGCTACAACCATGCGGATGTGATAAAATGGTCACTTATACCTGAGTCGTGGTTATTTATTATTTATTATTGTAATAACATTCTCTAATTTTTTTTTTCTTTTTCTCCACATACAGATTGCACTACAGGACCTTACCTATGCTGCATGTGGCTTATGGGCCATTCTAGACCAAGCTACGGAGCAACTTGGGTACGATTGGGACTTCTGCAATGAAAACCTCGGCCAGCTCACTATAGAAGGACGCCAGTACTGCATAAGGATTACTAACAGGGGCAGTGGTTGTTCAGTAGGTTACATCTATGGCCGACCATTCTTTCGGTATTGTGAGGCACGAGAGAGTGCACTCATTAGGGCATTGGACTCATCGATACAAGCGGATACATAATCTGTGACATCAATTACCATATATGGCTACAGAGGCATGTTAGTGTGCGTGGCCTGATCAATCCCGACAGTGATTCCGATAGTAATTAATGTTTATTTAGCTAGGTTTTCAAGGTCGTAGTTTAATTGGGTTCTAATTTTAATATGTACGGCTTTGTGTGTTTAATTATTATCATGCATGTAATTCGTGTAACATTCCGGTGTCGTATTTGTCTCAAAAATATTCTCAGGCTTGCACGTGCCACGTGTGAAGGAAACACCAAGTTTGGGATTTACCGGAGATAGTTTGCTACTTTCTGAGGTTTAATTGAATTTCCGCGCGACGACACCGTTTAATTATAGGTTGAACTGAGTCTACCCACGAAAAGATCCGAAATGGTGTCAAACTTTTACACAAGCTCTAATGTGCCCTAGGGATAAGAATTTTGTGGAGGTGGATGAAAAAATCTATTGGGTCCAAAATGAAATTCACCCTCTTTTGTCTCATTTGGCACAGAGAAAAATATAATAAATAAAAAAATGAACAGAAAAACCTAAGATCCTGTGTGGGGTCTTAATTTGGGTGTACATGCTTGCCAAAAAAATTTAAGTCATTTCGACATAGGCGGAGTATACATGCTTCACAGAGGTACATGTGTCGTTTCATCGAACCATGACTATACACATAGGTTATCAAGGTTTCTGTGGTTCATAGGTATTCCGGTGTCGTATTGGTCTCAAACTTTTTTTAGGCTTGCACGTGCCACGTGTGAAGGAAACACCAAGTTTGGGATTTTTCGAAGATGGTTTGCTACTTTTTGAGGTTTAATTGAATTTCCGCGTGACGAGACCGTTTAATTATAGGTTGAACTGAGTCTACCCATGAAAAGACCCGGAATGGTGCCAAACTTTTACACACGCTCTAATGTGCCCTAGGGATAAGAATTTTGTGGAGGTGGATGAAAAAATCTATTGGGTCCAAGATGAAATTCACCCTCTTTTGTCTTATTTGGCACATAGAAAAATATAATAAATAAAAAAATGAACAGAAAAACCTAAGATCCTGTGTGGGGTCTTAATTTGAGTGTACATGCTTGCCAAAAAAATTTCAAGAAACCAGCAGTGATGAGAAGAAACTGATAGTGATGCTTGTTATCACTGTCAGTTTATTTTGAAAACCGACAGTGATATATAAAAAATTAAAAAAATTGTGCCAGTCCTCGGGTTTGAGCTCGGATCTCGGGCTACATAGTTCAGACACTTAACCGCTACGCTAGTATAGGATGTGTGCCATGGTTTATTTATTTTATCGTTTTGACCTTTAGACCGCTTAATAAATTATAAAATTAAACCAAAAAAATTGGGCCGCCTTAACCATTGAGCTAGTAGGAGATGTTCGAAAGATGTGGAAAAGATAAGTTACTTATGCTGTAACCACACACGGAAATCACTGCCGGTTTAAAGAATGGCCCGACAGTGATGTGACAGATGACAGACATGCTGCAACACGGTATTATCTAGAAGAGCAACAGTCCTGTTGGCCCCCTCGATCTCCGGTACGTAGCATATCATATACTACGGTCTTCATGACAACGAGGTAAGCAAAACGAGGTCATACAAAAAGCAACATCCAATATGTAAGCAAATAAAACGAGAGGTCATATGCAATGCAAAGTATCAACCCAAGGTGATGATGATCAAACAAAGGATTCGACGACACGGTCTTTTCAGCACTAGTAAATTATTACATCGACCTAAGGCATTGATTAATCACTAGTGCTACTAATTACTGCCGGTACTGCCGCATGCGTCATCCCCCTGCTGCCGGTGCTCGCGCTTCTTTCGCTCAGCCCTACGCCGGCGCCGTTCCGCGTCCATCGCGAGACGCCGCTCGGTCTCCTCCTGACAGCGGTGCTCCTCCTCCTCCTCGTGACAACGCTCCTCCTCCTCACGGTGGTGCTTCTCCTCCTCCTCACGGCGGCGCTCCTCCTCCTTGGAGATCTCGATGACGCGCTTCAGGATGCAGTCATCGGTCTCCTTCTGTGTGATGGCGCGGAGGTGCCGGTCCTCCTCCTTTCGAGCCGTCTCCAACGAGTTGAAGATGACCTCCTCCACCAAAAGAGGTTCTGGTTCCTCCTCTGATGCGGTCTCACGGTCCGGATCGTCCTCGAGGTTCAGCTCGAGGTCCAATTCGGACGACGGCGTTGGTGGAGGCATCGGGGGGCGACGTGGGGACGACGGGTTCAGCTTCGCCCATGTTGTCTTCAAGCGGCGAGGCATTGTTCGTGGCGGCGGGTCGAGGGCCAGGGTGAGGTGTGCGTGGGAAGTGCGGTGCTTCGCTTTCTTGACGTGTGGTGGTGTGGCGGCCGACTGTGTGCATGGGGGCCTGACTTATATAGGCGTGTCGGTGGTGGAACTGATCACGGTGCAATAACTCGCACCCCTCAAAAGACGGAGCGCGCATGCGTTGGGAACCGCAGTTGAACCGCCATTGCGCCTACGTTGGGAAGACAGAGCGCGCCTGCGTTGGGAAGACGGAGCACGCCTATGTTTGGGAACCGGCGTGAGCAGCCAATGGATGGGTAAATGCAGCGTCTCTTCATGGGGAACTGATGGGCTCTTCATGGGAACTGCGCTTCATGGACCAGGTAATTAAAACAGCGACTCTTCATATGGGAACCGCGCGACCAGCGTGGCTGGGGAGTTGAAGGGCCTACGTGCAAAGCAGGGAAAAATAATCACTCAAAGGAATAAATTCCTTCAAACTTTCTGAAATCAGGTGATAGCTCAATGGTTTGTCCGCTGCTTTGGAACTTGTACGCATCGGTTCGATTTAGGGATGCAACACATTTATTTTATCTTTTTGACCTTTAGACCGCTTAATAAATTATAAAATTAGACCAAAAAATTGGACTGCCTAGGACTCGAACATGGGTCTCGGGGGCTAAGTTGAGGGGTCTTAACCGTTGCGCCAGTAGGAGGAGTTCGAAAGAAAATGGAAACTTATCCTACTTAACACCTAAGTTAAACCTAACTGCTACACAACATCACTGTCGGTTTGGGGAATGACCCGGCAGTGATGTACACCATCACTGTCGGTTTGCAAGCAAAACCGGCAGTGATGAGCTATTTCCCAAAATAAATTAATAATTTATAAAATAGAACAAAAAAATTTGGGTCGCCTGGGACTCGATCACGGGTCTCGGGGGCTAAGTTGAGGGGTCTTAACCGTTGTGCCAGTAGGAGGAGTTCAAAAGAAAACGAAAACTTATCCTACTTAACACCTAACTTAACACCTAACTGCTATAGCACATCACTGCCAGTTTGGGGAGTGACCCGGCAGTGATGTGCCCCATCAGTGTCGGTTTACAAGCAGAACCAGCAGTGATGAGCTACTACTATAAAAGTGGGCGGGTTGAAATTATCCCAATTCATTTCAACCCCACGCCAACCCCTCCCCCCGCACCGCCGGAGCACCACCCTGCGCCGGAGCACCGCCCCACGCCACCCACCGCCCCACGCCGGAGCACTGCCCCATGCTGGAGCACCGCCCCACGTCGGAGCACCTCCCCACGCTAGAGCACCGTCCCACGCCGTCCACCGCCCCAAGCTAGAGCACCGCGCCATCCATGCCAAGCCGAAGCACCGCGCCGTCTAGAGCACCGCCGAGGCCTTCAGGATCGCGTAGATAGCTGCTTTCCCACCCCCACGGTGAGTGCGTGGCTCAATGCCCGCTACATGTCTGATGAAATGTCCCATAGTTGCTTACTTGAATCAGTTTGATCATGCGGTGTGTGTTGTCATACAGTTTGATCATGCAGCTGTGAATGCTAGAACCTAGGTTTACCACACAGTGTGTGCTATCTGTTTCTTTGTGTTTCTAGACGCATTGCTAGTAAGTAGTACATTGTTACTTAGTAGCACGTTGCTCAACTCTACTCATCAGTATACTGATAAGAACAAAAGCGTAATTTTATTTTTGGTTACCAGGATAAACATAGCAGGGACTCGTAATACTTGACAGAAATTGCTCTCTGAATGTTAATGGTAGTTTGTTTTCAGAGTACTTGCATTTTCTCTGTGAAACAAACTTATGTTTTCTTTGTGAAACCATCTTGTGCATCATTGGAGCTTGGCCGGATACATATGTGAAACCAATGGCTGGCCTCACCTCGTAGCTTGCAATTGTAACTGCGCTCCCATCAGGCGGGTACTCAATGTTTTTGGAACTGTGCCATCGATGCTCAATGTTTTTGGATGTGAGGATGGAGTATATATACTTTAGACCTATAGAACTAATATATGTCCAAACTTGTCATGGAATTCTCCATGCTATCAGCATAAAGATGCATAATTATTAACTTATGCAAGATTACAAGTAATACATAGTTATGTAGCCTTGTGCATTAAACTAGGAATATTTTCCAACAATCCTATCTTATTATGAGTTTTTGCATGTCACTTTCCTGGGATAGTATGAGATGCATATTTGCCCCTACCAACCATGTAAGTTTTAGATCAAAGTATCACTAATTTGGAAAGATGCTTACCTGCACTGATACTTGTGAAAGAACCTCGCGCCAATGGTTGGGGGAGTGAGATTGAAGACTCTTAGACATCTCTAGGAGTATATCCAAAAGTCTTAAACTGGCTCTCTAAATCATCATTTGGTTTTTAACGAATAAAAATATTCGTTATATCTTTCCTACATCTAACAACTATTACTAAGGCATGTGAATAGCTATTTTCCAAACACTCCTATCTATGCAATGGTCGTGTGTTATTCGTAAATATATTAAATTGTATAAGAATACATCATGTTTGAATAACAACCTAATTTACTTAAATGTATAGGCAAACATAGCATGGTATGTAGTGCATGTTGGTCATATGCCTAGGATTTATTGAACCTAGGAAGATTGCTATGCTCAAGTCAATCGCTACCCTGGTAATTTGCACAAAAAATACAACACAGAAGCTAAAGCTTTGAGGGCCTACTATAGTCATCCGGCCTACCTTGCCAACCATGGGCAACCGGCCTACTATGGTCCAATGAATGCAAACCATGGCCATCTACTGGCGCTAGAGATCGAAGAGAAGCCACCTGCCGGAGATGTGGAGATTAGGAGAATTGCTCCTTGGTCTTGGTAAGATGTCATGCTTTTATTTATGGCTATGGTCATCGCTTTTCTTATTTGAAAGTTGATGTAGGCTTAGTTTCGTAGAAGAGTAGGTGGACTTTGTTGTATGTGGTCAATCAAACAATGAATTTGTTCTAGATGAACATATGCTATTATTTGACTTTGTTGTATGTGGACTTATTATTAGACTTTGCATTAAACATATTATATATATGAACATATGCTATTAGTAGTTGTCCGCGGCCAAAACTAACCACGATCGTGTCACAGCCATGACTCATCGTCGCCAGTTACCCCATCGCTGAAGAACTAGTCGACAACAAGAAGCGGCTGATATCGCTGGGCCGGGAGAGCCGCATGATCCAACAAACGGTGACGGTGTCAATCAGGTCGGTGAGAACGAGCAGCCATGGACCTCGTCCGGCCTACTCGATCTGGGTCAAAATGACCAAGATGGCCAGGTAACTTTGGTATCATGTCACTATGTAGCCACACACGCTAATCAATTGAGAGGGTCATAGCTTACTTAGTGTCGCTAGCAAGAGCCTCCGCCAGCCGAGGAGCCAGAGGGTTCGGGTAGCAGGAAGGCCAGATCCAAGTGAGATGTGTCAAAGATTCCTATTGGTAGGAATGCACACTGGCACATTACTGAGTTCGATGAATTTGAGGATCCACTCTCACCACCTATAGCTTTGACCAAATACAAGACTATCCTCGGGTTACTTGTTAGGGACTTCATCCCAATTAAGTACAGGAAGTGGATTGGGAAAGATGATGACTGGTGGAGGGTTCCCGAAAGCGAGAAGGATTACATATGGGATGTCAAGATCCCAGAGTATTTCACTTTCCCAGTCGAGTATGACAGGGAGTTAGTCAAGAAAAAAACAAAAGAAATCATGGGGACATGCTTCAAGAATTTCAAGGCGACATTGTACAAGAATTTTGTCCTCCAAAATAAAGAGCCAGATTTCGATGGTAGACAGTTTAGCAAGCAGAAGGACTTCTGGCAGGATTTCAAGGAATACAGGTTATCCGAGAAGTACTTAGAACTGAGCAGGAAGAATAAGGAGAATTCATAGAAAGCGACGAATCCTCATCATCTTGGCTCTCGTGGCTACGCCAAAAAGATGAGATGGATCGCCTTGCTGAGGAGGGTGTTCAGGTTGAGACCGCCGATTGGGAGCCTAGATCGGTATTATACTATATGGGGAGAAATGTACGGCACGCTGAGCTCCTCAAATCAACCCATGAGCGAACTCATCCAGAGGATCTCCTAGGTAACTGAGGAGGTGAGGCAAGGAACTCGCACTTCTAATAGGGAGAAAGACATGCTCACCCAAGCACTCAGAACCAAGGAGCACCCTGGTCGCACTAGAGGAACCGGTGTTGTTCCTTGGAAACTAGCATTCCTCTAAGAATCTAACACTTACCGGAGCCGCTCGAGGGGTAGAGCGGAACATGAGGCAGAGTATTTGAGGAGACTAAAAGAGATGGAAGATAGAATGGAAGCACGAATTGAGGCGACCGTTCAAGTGCGAGTCGAGCAAATTTTGCTATCCAAGGGGTTAGTAGTACCATAAAACACTACTCCTAGTGCCTTTAGCCCACAGTTTAGGGATCACATCAGCTACGGATCGACCCTGCTCGATGAAGAAGAGGCGAATGTGCCTCATCCGGTGGACGACATCACTGAACCCGTCAATGTTATGTTGTACATCCATCAGGAATGGACAAAGGACAAGGTGGCGCTCAGCCAGGCCTGGCCTACGGGAGATGGGACAATTAATGGCCGCCCAATTCCACTGGGGTACGCTCGCATCACCATTGACAGAATACTTGATAAGAAGTTTAACAAGATACCCATTGAGTACCCCGTAGCGGAAGATAGGCCGAAACTTGGTCAAAACAAGGGCTCTCAAGTGGCCTGGCGCAAGCGCTTCATTAAGCTTGACCATCAATTATCCTCTAATGATGAGGACGACTGCGAGTCTTCGCCCACCCCTGATGATCACTCACCATCTCCCAACAGAGATCACTCCCCTCCTTATCCAAAGCCATCACCCCCGAGAAGACAGAGGTCTCCTTCTATTCCTCCTCGTCCGACTCCATCTTCATCAGCCCTGAGAAAAGGGACTCCTCCTCCTCCTCCTTCTCCATCTTCATCAGCACCGGGAAAACAAAATTCTCGTCGTCATCCTCCTCCTCCACCTCAGCCCAAAACAAGATCAAGGACATCCTCGCAGTCGTAGAAAAGGTCCTTGGATTCGGTCGCTAATGCTCCCAAAGTGGACTAATAGAAAAGAAAAAGGTCATTCAGTGGCAGCGTTACCACCTTGATGAAAGAAAAATTTACAGCACACATCTTGAAGGAAGATTGTGTTAGTTTCTTCAATCTCTGTGCCTCACTGCCTTCATATATGTTGAAGTCCTAATTCGAAAGGCAAACACAGAATAAATACGCTACAACAAGAGATGAAGAAATACACAATAAAGATTTAAGGAACATACAGAAGTACGTCGAAGACAACCCAGGATTAACCATGGAAGAGGCCGTGAACATCTATTATGATGTACAAGGGATGGGAACATCGACAATGAAGTAAGAAAGGGGCAATCTTTTGGTTCCCGATGACGAGTATAAAAATATGACAATATATACGCGCTAGTTGCATGAATATTATATGACTCAAGCAATAGAGACGGACGACTTTGGTTTTGAGGTTATTATCCGTTCGCCACATGTTTTCCATTATCCCGAAGAAGAGATGTTCGATGTCGAGTGGGAGTGCTTGTTCCAGCTATACCAGAAACACGATCTCGATGTTCAAATGTTGACGCTGTGGACTATGTAAGTACCCTACATGCGTGATATTACAATTAACTACTCTCTCGAGATAAATTGTTAACTTTTGAGCACTTCCCATGATTTTATGTAGGTGTATATCAAAATTTTGCATTGTAAAAAGCAAATGGGATTACATAGGCTTCTTGGACCCCTTGCGAGTTAATGAGAGGATATGTCTAGGCCTCTATGGATGTGACGTGGAAGACCTGAAATAGAGATTGATTGCTGTTTTCAACGAATTCACGATGAAGAAGAAAACCCACATACTTCTAGCCTACAACTACGAGTATGTGTTCTCGGCTTTTAATTTTATGCTTCTTTTTTCCACTATACCACAGCCCAAACTGGCGTCCAACAAAGGGTTGCTAAAAATATCGAAATAGCGTTGGACGGTTGGTCGGTATAGATTAGTGGCAAACGGTCAGACACTATATCTTAATATTACGTCCGAAGGTTGGTCGCTATTTTTATTTTGGTTCAGCATCATGCGGTTGGTCGGTATAACCGATTAACTAGGTCGGTTGGTCGGTCGGTATATTGAATTGGGCCTGCGCGCCCATGATTAGCCCGTTTGACGCCTAAAATTTGGAGGCTCACACGTAAGAGCAAATTAAGAAATTAAATAATTAAAAAAAAGAAATTAAAAAGAAAATGCCACTCACACAACACGGCCCACGCCAAACGCACACACCAACAGACACGCACGCACCACGCCCCTGCACCTTATCTCCTCCCCTGCTCCTCCTGTGCATTCCTCGTTATCTCTCTCTCTCTCTCTCTCTCTCTCTCTCTCTTGGTCTTCTCTCTCGCGGGCTCCCTCTCTCTTGAGTCTTACGCCGACGCCGCTCCCCCAGGCTTCCTGCTGCTCCTCCCATGGCGACTTCCCCTGCTCCTAGCTTCTCCTCATGTAGCACCGGCGCCCCCCCCCCCTCCCCCTCCCCCCTCTTCCTCCCCGCGTCGTGCGCCCTCACATTAGGCAGGCTACCATGCCCTAGCCGGCTCCGCTGGCCATGCCGGCCGCCGCCGCCACCCAAGAATAGAAGATGGATGGGCACACCGCCAGGCTATCGGCCAGTCCGCAGCTGTGCGCTACACGGCCGCTGCTGGCCATGCCGCCGCCGAGCCCCAGCCGGGCTGGGCACCCCCCTGGCTAGGCTGTGACGTCCATGCTGCCCCCTTCCCCTCGCTGTCGTGCTCTTCCAACAACTACAGATCTAGATCGGGGATGCATCGCTGTGGGTGAGCTCCTTCCCCCGATGGTTTTGTGCCTGTCTTGTTATGTGCTGCAAATTGGGGATCTAGGGTTAGGTTAGGGTTGCCCCTCGGGTAATTTCTATGCTCATAATTGCCGGGGTGACGTAGTAGTAGTGTTGATTTGAGTAAAAACCGCGCTGTTCCGCTTATATCATTGTCGTGCTTGTGCGTTCTGAATTTCTGGGCAGAGCTTACATATAGTTTCGATAGTCGTGAAGGAATTTGGTTAGTTTGATGTGACACTCTTATGTATGCCAATAAAATGTTGCCTCTTCTAGAGGACACATCTTGTTAACTGATGAACTAGCTCCTGTTGATAACTACTAAGTGGTAGACAATTACATAAGGTTTCCAAATTACTAAAGAACATAAATTTTTGTGAATGAACTAGAACTCTAGCTATGATTTATTTAAGTAACTGTACTGGTGTTGTCCAGTGTTTTCAGATATTGGTTAGCATGGTACAGTAATCTTTATATATGGGTTGCACTTATTTCAGCTTATGTACTTGTACCAATCAGCCATGTAGTGAGGAAATTTACTATGACTTGGCGACTTGCTATACCTTTCAAGTTGAGCAGGATATTAGCACAATGATATTAGGTCTTGATTGCCATACCATTCGAGTTCCAGCTGTAACTAGCAGTAGTACCATTTGTATATTTAGTGAAAGTTAATATTTTCAGAAGATGCAAACCGAGACCAAGATCTGACTCTTCTATGTTTCATATATATTTGTTGTCCATAACATTGCATTGTATCACAGATTGAACCGTATATTCAAGGGCAGACCGGACTCCAAAGATTTAATTAATTGATAAAGCATACACAATGCTAGTGAGTTTCAATTCCTTCCAATCTTGCACGCATTCTCAGTTTTACATATTATACAGCTTTATTTAATAAATTTATTCCCAGTGAAATGTGTCTTTAGTGAACAAATTACCCTCTGAATATATACACAAGATCTAATCCTAAGGTGTTGCAATGATGCAAGATTCGTATTTTACTTGATAGTTGTATTTGTAAAGATTTTTTTTTACTTCAGTACTTTTGTTTTCACCATGTGGCTAAACCACTTTCACTACATGCATTTTTTCCGCTGAAAGGACTTGTGGCACTTATCCATGGACTTTCAAATAATATCTCTTATTTGCAGGCCTTTCTCATTTTTTTATCTTATTTGGTATACTCTCTCACTATTGCAGCCAATTCTACCATGCTAATTACCCATTGCCTGACAAAATGAAGGCCACCACCCCACCTGCTTAAGAGAAACTGAAATTAAATGGTAAGATTAACATCTTTTAAAATATTTTTACTCTGAATTCTGCTGGTTAAATTTGTTTTAGTCTAGATCAGATCATTGTTAGGTGATTTACTTCTCTGTGAATGGAATTGGTACTGAACTGCTACCACTACATTAGCAATTAGCTGCATGGATTAGCAGCACCTTAGACTGCATATTCTTATTCCTTTTGCTCTCCAGTGCAGACAATATTTTAAATCTGAACATTTTGGTTCTAAAGATAGGCTTTAGTGTACTATCTTGTTGAAGTTTTCTAAACTACAGTTAGATAGTAAGGAGCTTACTATTATGCATACAGGAAACAATGCCAATTATCTTGAAGCATGTAGATCTATCTTGACTTAAAGTTTATTCCTTTGGTTAAGCTGCTGTGGACTTCTGCTTTGGATAAGTGTCTTAATTTTCTCAGTTTCCCACAAAGCTTAGCATTGATCAAACCTATGTATTCCTTTGGTTGCGGCCACAAAGCTTACTATAATTTGGAAAAATCATATAATACATCTATGAAGGAAAGTGTAAAATTACAATTGCAGGTACAAATTTGAAAGAAAGGAAACCATATGATCTGATCTAGTTTTATTTGTTTGGCAACAAAGAGGTAGCAGTATTTCTAGGAAGAACTGATGGATGTAATCTTTTATTTGCAGGTGAGAGGTAATGGCAAGGGGAGCCTAATGCATGCAGGAAGCAATTCCATGGAATTTCGCATGGCCAGTGCATTATTTTGGACATCCTAACTAGAGATGAATGCTTTTGGACATCCTAACTAGAGATGAATGCTTTTGTTAAGACTTAAGTGATGAATTGTAATGAGTGCATGCAAACCATATGAGATGTGAACTGTGCAACTAGTGCAAACATCTATATATGAGCTATGCATTATTGTATCTTGATGGCCAAACTTCCTTGATGTAACTTGTTTCTCCAAGTTGTGAGCTTATGGATATGATATAATTGTGAGCTATGATGAGCTTCATTGTCATAATTGTGTATATTGTCCAAAATGGAATTGATGATTTTATATATGGTTCATTGATTGTATGATTAGTACTGATACTGAGGTTAATGAATAATTTGAGGTTAATGAATAATTATGCTGTTAATTTTTTGTATTGATAGTGTCAGATAGTTGGACGCTATATAGTATATAGCGTCTGACCAATAGTCGCTATAAGTATGTACTTGGCGTCGAACAGTCGGTCGGTATATCTTTAACATACCGTCGAACGGTTGGTCGCTATAATTAAGGTCGGACGCTATAACTTATAGCGACGCCACTTATACCCACGCGTCAAGTCGGACGCTATATGTATATAGCGACCTACCGTAGGTCGCTGTACTGACTTATAGCGACCTACCGTAGGTCGCTGTACTGACTTATAGAGACCTACCGTAGGACGCTGTAGATAGGTTGTGGTATAGTGTTCATTAAGATTATTCGATAATTAGGATTCTATGATTGTAGCAACCATTTCGTCTTCATTTGTGTCAATCTTGCCAAAAATCTGATCGAGGTGTGGGACTCGAAGAAAAAACCATTTTATCATCTGGATGCACTGGTGGCAGTGCTAAATTAGTAAGCGATCCTAATAACATATTATTTTCTAGTTATACATACCGCTTTCTAATGTTTCTCCCTTTAAGGTTGCTCAGTGTCCGAAGAAGATATATCAGTGGGACGCAGGTCCCATTCAAGGTTGTCGAAATGGAGGAGAAGTACCTGTCACAACCGGCGGGAAACAATGAATGTGGGTTTTATGTAATGTGGGCAATGATTCGCTATATCGGTGGAAAATCAGAAGAAGCCGATAAGTTGGTGTGTATAATCCCCATTTTATTTATATCTATTAATAATTCAATAAAATGATTTACTGTTCCTCTTTGGATATCATCTATTTTGAACGACAACGCAAGAAATATAACCACCAAAGGCTGTTAGACATGGAGATCGTCGCAGTGCAATCGGAGCTCGCAAAGTTCATCTTAGCCGAGGTATTGGAAAAAGATGAAGTATTTTCCATTGCACAATCTATGAGGTACAAGGACCAGTATAGCCCAGAGCGGCTCGCCAGATTATTGTAAGAAGTCCGAGAAACATTGCACAATCTATGAAGTCCGAGAACATTTCTTTTTTGTTTTGAGGGATCGAGATCTACATAAGAACATTTGAACTGTAACCGTAACATTTGTAATGTTTAATATTGATGGACCTGTCGTCTACATAGCATATATAAAGCAAAACCCGATTTTACGAAAAATTATAAATTAAAATCAATTATAAAACAATAAAATGCCAATGGGTCATCACTGGCGGTTGGCAACGAACAGGCAGTGTTGTCTTGCTCAACACTGCCGGCTTGAGCCATGAACCGACGGTGTTGTTTTTCTCAACACTACCGGCTTGAGCCATGAACCGATAGTGTTGTCTTGCTCAACATTGCTGGCTTGACCATGAACCGACAGTGTTGTCTTGCTCAACACTGCTGGCTTGTGCCATGAACCGACAGTGTTATCTTGCTCAACACTGCCGGCTTGAGTCATGAACCGACAGTGTAGGCTTGCTCAACACTGTTGGGTTGAGCCAAGAACCGACACTCTTAAAGGAAACATCATTGTCGGTTGGGACTACAAACTGGCAGTGTTGTTCAACTAGATACTGTCGGGTGGAGCTAGGAACCGACACTGTTTCCTATAGATCAGTGTCGGTTTTTAAGAACCGACAGTGATGTCAACCCCCATCACTGTCGATATGCCACTGTCGGTTCAAAATCCAGCAGTGAAGGGGGTTTTTGAACCGGCAGTGATGTCCAGATCTGGGGTAGTCCTCGGTGATCGGTCATCGCTGGCGACGCCGGGGACTCCTCGCTCCTCGGTGCTCGGACATCCCCAGCGACGCCGGGGACTCCTCGCTCCTTGGTGCTCGGTCATCGCCAGCGACGCCGGAGACTCCTCGCTCCTCGGTGCTCGGTCATTGCCAGCGACGCCAGGGACTCCTCGCTCCTCGGTGCTTGGTCATCGGGGGCGACGCCGGGGACTCCTCACTCCGCCAGCTTCACCGAGGACTCCTTGGTGCTCGGACATCGCTGCCTACGCCGGGGACTCCTCGGTGCTCGGACATCGCCAGCTTTGCCGGGGACTTGTCGGTGCTCGGTCATCGCCGGCGATGTCGGGGACTCCTCGCTCCTCAGTGCTCGGACATCGCCAGCGACGCCGGGGACTCCTCGCTCCTCGGTGATCGGTCATCGCCAACGACGCCGGGGACTCCCTTGCTGCTCGGATCTTGCTACGTCTCGTCGGTGTGCTATCAAGCTGCTCCATGCTGTTCGGATCAGGGTGCTGATCTTGGGCAGCACGTCTGGGGTCTTGATACGTGCATGTCAGACGACGTCGGTAAGCTTTCAGACTTTTTTTTCTTTGACCCTGCTACAAGATTCATTCTTCATCTTCCAGCAGGCTCGGGGGACTAAGTGGGCACACTTCACCTTGCGGTGAATGTGCTTGTTCTCATCTCGAGGCTACGCCCGGGGACTGGCTGCCTGCTCGGTTAGTCTTCTACTTTCTGACCCTGGCACCACGCGACTACGCCACCTACTGTCAGGCTCGGGGACTAGCTGTGGGGGTATGACCCCCCGATATCCACAAGACAAGACATGGGCCGTACCATCAGAGGTGGCCTAGCCCACAAGATCAAGGCGTGCACGGCGCTGCTCGGCGTGCACCGCAAGACATTGTATAGTACCAAATAGGATATTTTACTTGTAACCCTGTCTCTCCAGACTATATAAGGAGAGGCATGGGTCCCCTAGTGGAAAAGATCTATCTACTACATCTCAATACAATACACCAAAGACACAGGACATAGGGTATTACGTCGATCAGACGGCCTGAACCTGTATAAATCGTTGTCTCTGCGCCTTGTGTCACCATCCAGTTCCTGATTACGCACACCCCCACCGATAAATCTACCATTGCGGAATATTCCTCGATAGACTACCGACGATATTCTATAGACACCAACCTAACTAAACATAGACTCTCACTGTTGTCAGTAGCTTGTCTAAGGAGTGAGAAAGTGATGCAAAGAGTAACGAATGTGGCAGAGCAAAAAGTGAGTGAGAACATGGGAAGCTGGGAAATACTCTCTCTCTCTCTGTGAACATACTAGCACATCACTAGCAACAACAGGCGTACAGCAGTGACTGGCATTCACATTCACGCCACTGACGCGCCTAGAAAAACCGTGAGAGCACAGTGACTCTTGTGGCATAACTGAGGGTGCGTTTAGATCCAAAAAATTTTTGGACTTTGGCTCAATGTAGCATTTCGTTTGTATTAGGTAATTACTGTCTAATTATGGACTAATTAGGTTCAAAAGTTTCGTCTCGCGATTTCTCGACCAACTGTGTAATTAGTTTTTTTTCGTCTACATTTAGTACTCCATGCATGTGCCGCAAAATTCGATGTGACAGTTACTATACAAAATTTTTTGGCAACTAAACGGGGCCTGAACATTTTGGTATCTCCCGTCCAACCAACACACTGGTATTGCTGCCAAGGAGGGACAGAGCGAGCAGGTTTTCCAGGATCATAGTAAGGCCTGGTTTAGTTCCAAAATTTTCACCCCAAACTATTACATCAAATCTTGCGGTACATGCATAGAGTATTAAATATAGATGAAAAAAACTAATTGCACAGTTTGGTTGAAAATTGCGAGACGAATGGTTTAAGACTAATTAGTCCATGATTAGCCATAAATGCTACGGTAACTAACATGCGTTAATGATGGATTAATTAGGCTTAATAAATTCGTCTTGCAGTTTCCAGGCGAGCTATGTAATTAGTTTTTTTTATTAGTATCCGAAAACTCCTACCGACATCTCCGAAACATCCGATGTGACATCCAAAAATTTTCATTTCGCGAACTAAATGCAGCCTAACACTTGTAAGACAAGCGTAACGGCACCCGTATCATACCGCAATTTGCAGGGGTTGTACATACGCAAAGCACTCCGTTTGTTCATGGCGGAAATAGGTTAAGGACTTGCCTGTTCATGCCATTTCAATGGATGACCAATGCTCCATTCGACGGCCAGGATGAGATCCTCTAACAACGGCTCATTCTCGCCGGCCGCACAGCTTTATGCACGCATGTGTGCATGTGACCAATGTCATGACGGCTTCTTGATCTTGATGCCTGGGAGTGGCAGCAGGGTGTGTGAGATCGAGATCGATGAGATCTGATCGAGGTAGAGGCCATGGCGACTTTACAAAAGCTGCTGCCAGGGCTCTTGCGCTTTGTCGTGTGGCTCCTCGTGCACACACACCGTGCATGATCCATGGCTTTTTAGCGAGCAAGACAGCATGCATGGATGATGCATCGAAAGGATGGGAGGTGATGTACGAATGAAATTGTGGAAAGGCGAGGAAGATGCCAAGGTGGTTTGTATTTTTTTTTTTGCGTGTGTGTGATTGTGTGTGTAAGGGGTACACGTGGGTGAGGACGATGACGTCACTCGTCATTGCTCATGGTGGCTTTGCTACTGTTCCGGTGAGATGAGTCACCTAGGCAGTTTCCTCTTAACAGAAAAAACATGTTTAAAGTCGCTTTATAAAAACAACGTTTTCCTCCGTTAAAAAAAACATGTTTAAACACAGTCACGAAAACCGAGTGTCGGTGTTTCGAGTAAACGCCAACAAGTGAATTTATGTTATTGCGCGTCTGGCCTGGATGGTATGCTAAAAAGACACAATGTTTATACTGATTCGGGCAGAATATCCCTACATCCAGTTCGTGGCTGCTGCTTGTGTTATTAGCACTGAAAAGTTCGTAGTAGGGGTTACAAATGGGCGAGAGAGACATGTCCCAAGTCTCTGATGGAAAGATCGAATGGGTGCTAAGAGCTTGGTTGCTGCTCAGCTATGTGTTCGAGGTTCGACGCTAGTAATTCTGCTGTGATGCGGTGAATCGATCCCCTTAGTGGGGTGCCCTGCTTTCCCTTTTATAGGCCAAGAGAGAGCAGGGATTACATATGGGAGAAAAGAGGAAAACCAGAGGCAAATGAAGTCCTTCATGGACACCGGATCTTCCTTTTCCTCTGTGCGGGCCCCACCGACATGGCAGACGGTGACAGGGATAGCTCTACGCCGGGCGCATGTCCACTGACCCTGGCAGGGCCGCGCTAGGCGTCTGTCCGTTGACGATGCTATGTCCTGGCATTGTCAGCGAGTTGTCACGTCCCATCCCACCCCGGTGGGTGGCGCGGCAAACCAGGGTGCTGATTAACGGCCATACAAGGAGCAGGCAGCACAGTGGCCGCACGTCCATTACTGTGGGTGATGCGAGTTTCCTTCTGGACCGTAGTGATTGCCGGACGAGGCGGGACCCATCCAGCGGTGTAGTCACGCTCTTGATCGCGCGAACGAATCAACATTGATGGTCATTAGCTCCTCCTCTTCGGGTACCCTAGTATTGGTCCCCGACAGTAGTCCCCGAGCCCCTGGACAATTCGAGTAGAATCGCCTGAGGGATTTTCTAATTTGCTAGTGGGTGCGCGCCAGCGCACCCGGTGGGTGTAGCCCTCGAGTCTGCGGAGGAGTAGAATACTCCTTCAGAGGCTTTTTTGAAAGTGGGGACTCTGAGGGCCCTGGCCCTCTATTGTTGCCCACGGCGTGTCCTGAAGACGACGATTCCTTTTCGCTGAGGTCGTACCCTTTGCGGGTATAGTCGTGAGATTTGGTGGTTGTTTAGCTGGATAGTTTGATTGGGCTCCCAGCATTCCGTTCGTCAGGATCCGGTCAGGGTAAGCCTGGCTGAGACTCAATCGTGGGCCGAGATGCCCATGGCGCTCGTGCGCCTGGGTGCTGGCCGCTTGCGGGGCCCAACTCTTTCCATTCCTTATTGTAGGGGTGCTTGGAGCGGCTGTTGGACCTGTTGATGGGCCAACCGTTGAACTCTTAGGCCCAGACGGGCCATAGATGTGTTTTTTGATCCGTATTCCTCTTACTCGTAACGAGTCCCGATCCGCCCGAGGAGGCGAAACGTCCGGCGAGTTTCCCAAAGGAAAGGATAGGGATTGCGTGCGCATATCCCGTGGCATGTCGTTGTGGCGGATCATGGCGGGCACGGAGATCTAGGTGAACGGTTGGTTTCCTTGCATCCGTTGCCCCTATA
This sequence comes from Miscanthus floridulus, assembly GCF_019320115.1. Classification (NCBI taxonomy): domain Eukaryota; kingdom Viridiplantae; phylum Streptophyta; class Magnoliopsida; order Poales; family Poaceae; genus Miscanthus; species Miscanthus floridulus. The sequence goes on from NC_089588.1 coordinate 78,338,481, forward strand.
AAACCAAAGGGTTCGCCCCCAGGGTTTCATACTTTGCCTCCTTGCCCTTACATCTACAACCTCCACCGCTAATCGCCTAAGCTCCCCACATCTGTGTCTTAGCCGCCATCGAGTTCGCATCCACCCACCCCCATCTTCCAATGGAGCCATGGTGCCGCTCTGATATCACCCTCTAGCGCATGGAGGGCCTTGTCCGTTGTGGTCTTCTCTGCGTGCGGACCGCCGCCGAGGAGTGGCGGCTGCCCGGCGAGGAGGACGTGCCATCATCGCCCGACGGCTACGTCATCTCATTCATGCACTTCGATGAGAGGGGGTTTGCTACTCCTGCTCACAAATTTCTCCGGGGGTCGCTACACTACTACCAAATCGAGTTGCAGCACCTCAATCCCAATGGAATCCAGCACATGGCGGCATTCGTCTCCCTGTGTGAGGGATTCCTAGGGATTAGTCCTCACTTTGATCTATGGTGGTACTTCTTCGTCGTCACCCTTCAGAAGAAGCGGGAGAAGAAGTAGGAGCTAAACACGCCGATGGGATGCGCCGGCATCCAACTTCAGAACAACCGGATCGGCAAATACCCGCCAATGTGTTTGTCAACCTCCAACAAGGGGTGGCATTCGCATTGGTTCTATCTCAAGAATGACGTAGCCGCCCCCTACCAGAGTTCACTAGGCACCTAGTCGAAGAGGTCTTGGACTCATGGAGGAAGTGGGGTGTCTCGGAGAAGGACAAGAAGAAGATCCAGGACCACCTCATCGCCATCTGAATCCTGAAGGAAAGGGGCCTAAAGGGGTTGGGCATCATTGGCACCTATTATCTGAGGAGGGTGGCACCACTGATGAGGCGATGGAGCCTTCTCGGGATAGTGTGGGCGCCCCCTTGATTTTGTGTACCCAGTGCCAGGGCATCCCCCGGTGCAGCCAGAACCAGGATACATCATCCTTGTAATCTTTCCCTTCCTCATGGCTTCTCTTCAATTGAACTCCTGACCCCATGATACTGACATTGAGATTGGGGGACTAGCCGAGGGATCTCATCCTTAGGGATCACCTAGCTCCATTGCTGAGGGATCCATCCATGAGGGTGACAAACCGCGCCAAGGCCGAGCGGCATAGGAAGGCCAAGGAGGACGAGAGGAAGAAGAGGCAGCGGAAACTGCTAGCGCGGGAGTGAGGGGAGGACACTGACAGTGACGACGATGATGAGGAAGCGAGCGTGATGACCTAGAGAGCGAGGATATGCTGACAGGTACCCGCTCATCCTTGCAGGGGTCGGGACCCTTGAAAGCTCTAGTTTGGTTTTGGTGAATTGATGAAACCCTAAGTGCTAACCTAGTTTATCAAGTGATCATGAGATAGGTAGCACACTCCAAGTGGTGAAGCAAATGAAGAACATAGCATGATGATGACGATGGCATGGTGATGATCAAGTGCTTCGACTTGGAAAGAAGAAAGAGAAAAATAAAAAGCTCAAGGCAAAGGTATAATTTGTAGGAGCTATTTTGTTTTGGTGATCAAGACACTTAGTGAGTGTGATCACATTTAGGATCGATAGCCATACTATTAAGAGGGGTGAAACTCGTGTCAAAATGCGGTTATCAAAGTGCCACTAGATGCTCTAACTCATTGCATATGCATTTAGAATCTAGTGGAATGCTAACACCCTTGAAAATGTTTGTGAAAATATGCTAACACATGTGCACAAGGTGATACAATTGGTGGTTGGCACATTTGATCAAGGGTGGTGAAGTTTGGGTGCAAGGGTAAGAAACTCCATCGGCGGAGTGTCCGCCCGTAGAGTGCGGATAGTCCGACGGTGCCACCGGTGCCCTAGACAAAAAAAACGAAGGTCACTGGGAGTGACCGGACGCTGGCCTCGGTTGGACCGGCGCGTCCGATCAGGTGTAACAGCGAAGATGCTGGCGTAGGTCAAACGACCGGACGTTGGGTCACTCTACAACCAGACGCTGGCAAAGTGCATCCGATCAGTGCTGATGTACGCTGACGTGTGGCACACAGAGGAGACATTGAGTGACCGGACGCTGGGTGAGTCCGGTCGGGCATGACCGGACGCGTCCGGTCATGGAAATTCACGTTTGGAACCTTACTAGAAATGACTAGACGCTGAGCTCCAGCGTCCGGTCACTTTCTAATTGATGCGTCCGGTCAACAGATGACCATTGAAATCTAACGAACTGTATTTGAAGCCGGGGACACGTGGCGTGTATCACGTGACCGGACGCTAAGGGCCAGCGTCCGATTGATCGTACCGGAGCGTTCGGTCACCCCGCGTTGCGCCCAGTAAAGGGGTACAATGGCTCTATTTCGTGGGGGCTTCTATTTAAGCCCCATGGCCAGCTCAAGCTCACTCTCTTGGCCATTTGCATTGACATAGCAACCTTGTGAGCTTAGCCAAAGCCCTCCCACTCATCTCCGTCATTGATTCATCATCTTTGTGAGATTGGGAGAGAATCCAAGTGCATTGCTTGAGTGTTTGCATCTAGAGGCACTTGGTGTTTGTGTTTCGCTGCGGAATTCACTTGTTACTCTTGGTGGTTGCCGCCACCTAGACGGCTTGGAGCAGCGAGGATCGTCGAGCGAAGGGTGGTGATTGTCTCCGGCTCCGATCATGGTGATTGTGAGGGGTTCTTGACCTTTCCCCTGCGGAGAGCCAAAAGGTACTCTAGTGGATTGCTTGTGGCTTGTGTGATCCTCATCTTATGTTGGTTGTGTGGCACCCTATTGAGGGTTTGGCGTGTGATGCCAATTAGCGCGTGAACCTCCAAGTGAGTGAATCGCCACAACAAGGACTAGCTTGCCGGCAAGCAAGTGAACCTCGGCAAAAATCATTGTGTTCATCATTGATTTCGAGGTGATTGGTCTTCATTGTTATTCATCCTTGTGATTGATTGGTTCCTTCATCTACACGGCGGTATAACTTTCTTGATCACTCTCTTTACATTACCGCAAACTAGTTGTCAAGCTCTTTAGTGTAGTTAGTTGTGAGAGCTTGCTTGCTTGGTTGGTGTGGCTCTTTAGTTAGCCTTTGAGAGCACACTAACATAGAGTAGTGTCATAGCTATTGTGTGAATAGATTCTACCTAAACTAGAATTATGGTAGGTGGCTTGCATTTTGAGTAGGCTAGCGCAACACTTGCTTCGCCTCATAATTGTCTAACCCTATTGTTGAGTGTTGTTGTAGAAATTTTTATTAGGCTATTCACCCCCCCTCTAGCCATTAGGACCTTTCAATCCTTCCTGTTTCATGGAGGGGAAGGCGCATCCATGACGCCGGTGGAGACGGGCAGACCGTCGGCCTGCCCCAAGAGCCAGTTGGGGTGGGCGGATCTGCCGCTATGCCCGAGGCACCAGCGGAGGAGGGTGGCTACGCCACCATGCCCCAAGAGCTAGCCAGGGCGGGCGGATCTGCCACTACGCCCGAGGTGCCAACGGAGGAGGGTGGCTCTGCCGTCGCGCCCTCGGATGCAAGGGAAGCGAGCCCCTCTGCTTGGGAGCAGAGGGCGGGCTCAAAATGGCCTCGCCCCGATGAGGCAGAGCAAGGGTCTGGGGTTCCACCCCCAAAACATATCCGCCACCCAACAACGCCGATGTAAGTCACCAATTCCCCTGTTCTTCTCTATTTTTCTCTGTTTTCACCATGACTCACGCCTTTCTTTCTCGCACCATCTTGAGGCGGCGCAATCTTTTGGCGCTGGCACCAAAAAAGCAGCATCGCCCTTCAAGTGAGGCGGCAGCCATCGGCTGACATCGCACCCGTTTCAGGCAGGAGTAGCGCCAGTACGACTGTGTCGCCGGCCAGTGAGGCACCACTCACGGTGGCACTCGTGCCCTCAACGGGACAAGCAGGCACCGGGGCTGAAGGAACGCCCTTGGAGGTCGTCGAGGCGCCGGCGATGGAGGTGATTCCGCTGTCGACGATGGGGAGAACGGAGCTAGCGACCACGCTTGTGGTGCCGACCGCGGCGGGCGCGACGCCACCGGTCGAGGCCCTGCTGACGCAGGCAAAGGTGGTAGTGACTGTGATAGGCTAGGCACAGCCGGATGCAACCGTGGTGGTGCCCAAAGAAGCTACATGATCCACGCCACCGACGGCCCAAGTGACGATGCCCGACGTGGGCCAGACAGAGGGGGACACGGCCGAGGGGTCCCCAGACGTTGTGGCGGTGGTGGAAAGGACCGGCGGGGAATCATCGTTGGCCCTGACCTCGGGGGGAAGCTGTTCACCCACGCAGGAGGAGCCCCTACTCCGGTGGACGAATCTGCAAGACCCGACATCGACACTCTTCACCCTCGATGATGCCACTGAGAGCATGGAGAGGGAAAGTCTCGATGAGGGGATTGCAGCCATGCTAAAGGCCTTGGACCACGCCAGGGGCGCCCTGCATGAAGTCGTCGTTCCCACTGGCCGGGTATTCACTTGACCTTGCCTCTCGCCTTCTTCTTTCTTCATGTATTTTTGTGTTTTGACATTTATCTTTTTTCAGTCCCTTATCGCTCGTAGCCAGGAGAAATCTCGGTTCCTTCGAGTCGCAAGCAGAAGGAGACCTGGGACTGCCTTGCCAATGAGGCGCGGCTGCATGGGGATGTTATCGCCTAGCTTGTTGCCGCCCAACAGAGGGTGACTGAGTTGACTCCCCTGGCCAAGGAGGCGGACAGTCTCCGACTGTGGGAGGCTGAGGCCCGTCGGCATGAGGAGACTGAGAGGGCATTCGAGGCCCTGTTGGCGAGGGTGTGGCAAGATGAGGAGGAGGCCGCCAAAGTCAGGAGGGAGTAGGACGAGCTGCTTCAGAGGGACACTGAGACCCACTAGTAGATCCTCGACCTTCTGGCCAAGGATGAGAAGGAGCGGGAGCTGAAGCTAGTAGCCGAGGAGAAGCTCGTAGCCCTAGAGCGGAGGCCAAGTCTGGATGTTGAGGCGGTTGCCCGGCTATGCAAGGAGCGAGATGAGCTGCTCCAAACCACGGGGAGGCTCCGCTCGAAGCATGGCATGGCCCACAAGGAGCACGACCAGGCTGTCCAAGAGCACAATGAGGCGCAGCAGAGGATCGGCTCCCTCTAGGCCGAGCTTAGAACTGCTACAACCTAGAGGCTAGAGGCCGAGGGCATCTCTACCGGGTTGGCCACGGTGCTCGCCGAGGCGAGGAGGAACCTTTAGGCAGAGAGCGACGAGCTCAGTATCCTGAGCACCACCCTCAGAGTGGTCTGCGATGACCAAGAGGTGGTACGGTCGGAGGGGACCAGTTCGCTCATGGCCTGTGCCGTCGACATCACAGTGCGGGTGCGCCAACTTGAAAGGAACGCCCTTTGCATCGGGATCAACCAAGCCTTTGCAATTGCCCGCTCTCATTACGCGGACAACATTGACTTGGGGACGATGAGCCTCGACTTCGCTCCTAGCTACGAAGCCCATGAGCTAGATGAGATAGAGACAGCGGTGGCTCCTCTCTCGCGGGACCTGGCAAACAGAATTGAAGACATAATTCTCCCCCGGAGGGGGAAGTTAGTCGAATAGGTTGGATGATCATTTATTGTAATCAAAGGACAAGTGTCAACCCTTATGTATCATAAAAACAATTTCATCATTTCATTTTGCTTGATTGAACTTGTTTTCCTCCCTTTTTGTATGCGAAAAAGGGGCTCACGTATTCTGACCCTTCTGTAAATTAAGATCGTAGGGCCTAAGATGTAAGAGCGGAACTTTGATCATGCTGGTGAGCAAAGACACCGTAGCCACTGAGGCGTAGGCTTTTTGCAGTTTGACCAGGGATGCTCAGTTATTCATTTCCATAAACCTTGCCTAGGCTTAACGTGAGAAAGAGGTCTGACGCGGTGACTGTTTAAGAAAAGGTGTACTTATACCTTTATCAGCCCTCGAGTGAGATCCAACCCCTTGCCGTTGCTAGGGTCCGGATGTCACTGAAAATCGAGGAGAGGATAGCAATGCTAGTAGGAGAAAGCATCTTTTGTATTCGTGCGTACCAACTCCCAAGGATCTAAGCTATTGTTATGTGATCACGTGTTTGCTCTCCTTGTGAGTCCAACCTTCCTCGAGCCCCCACGCATAGCAAGGGTTTAGTCGAGGGTTGGCTTGTCTTGTGATTGTTGCCCCGTCCACAGTTTCCACAACTGGAGGGGTTGAGCTAATCATCCCTTGCCTAAATGGCTCTAGTGATGCATTCGATGAGCTCGATAACGGGTATGTTCGAACGGAATCCGGTTCTGTTGTTCGTGATGGGGTCGGTAAAGCCCTCATGTGGCATTCCTCTGCTCCTTAACCCACATTCCAACAGATGCCCCCTCAATGGGGATTCTATGGGCTCAGCTAGAGGCTAGGATCGGACGAGAAGGTCGAGATGAGGCCGTAGGGGCTCATCTGCGTTTTCTCCCCTGGCTCTTGTTCAACGCGAGGCGGCCTTGGGCCCTCCACGAGCTGGCCTTTGAACCCTAGTCTCCAAATTTAGGGTCAGGCGGCCCGAGCCCCGTGGGGTTCGGTAGGGGTCGGCCGAGTTTCATGCGTCACGCCGTCCTCGGCTTCCGCAATCGAAGGGGCTAAGCTAACGACACTTGACTCGATGGCTCGAGTATGATGCTTGGTGAGCTCGCTAACGGGCATGTTCGAGTGGAATCCTGGTCCATCATCCGCTGACGGGGTTGGCAGAGCCCTCATGTGGCATTCCACTACTTCTTAACCCGCCTCCCGGCAGATGCCCAAGCCATTTGATAGGCTCGGGTGGCCCATTGGCCTCTCCTGGATGGAGATTCTATAGAATTGGCTCGAGGTTTGAATTGAACAAGAAAGGTCGAGATGTCCCTGTCCGCTTCTGAGCGGGGTCGAGCAAGACCGCTGGGGCTCATCTCAGTTTTTCTCCCCTAGCTCTATTTGACAGGAGGCAGCCTCGAGCCCTTTGTGGGCCAGCCTTCGAACCTTGGTCGGTCGCCGCTCATATCGAATGAGACGACTACCACTTCGTGACACGACGTGAAGCATTAAGATGCAGCAATTGCATATGTAATGCTTGGGTGTATGGGATGAATGTATGTATGAATGAATGAGAATGGATGAATGGATGAATGTAAGAAAAAGCAGGGGCCAGTAAAGTTACCTCGACGGCTCTAGAGATGGGTTTAGAGAGCTCTTACTGGATATGTCCGTGTGGGGTCCGGATCCAATGTTGGTGACGGAGCCGGCGTAACCTGCATGGTGTATCCCACTACTCCCTATCTGTCTCTTGGCAGCGACCTAAGTTGTTCGATCGACATGGGTGACCTATCGACCTCTCCTTGATGGAGATTCCGTAGGTAGGCCCCTACAAACCCTTCCCGAGAAGGTGGAGGCTAGAGCTTGGGGTGCAGAGACAAAGGCTCTGATCACGCTAGTGAACGAAAACACCATAGCCGCTGAGGCGTAGGGTCATAGCAGTCCGACTAGGTTTACTCAGAGTTTGTGTCCGCACACCCTGCCTCCAATTTTTAATGTAAGGAGGGGTCGGTCACAGAGAATGTCTACTAGGTAGACACTCTCGCTAGCCACCGAGCGATGTTCAACCCCTTGCCATTGCTAGGGTCAGAGGCTCGGTAGCGAAATTAATACGTAAAGTAAAGATGCTTGTCTCTCGGCAGCGGCTTTTTGTTATTCGATCGAGCTAGGCACCGATTTTACCTTGTAAGGAAAATGGACCCATTGCCCATTTACTTTGGATTTTGGTGTTTGATCATCAACACAACCAAATTAGACTAATGAATTTGCAAGTGGTTGCTTTGTAGTTCAATAGGGTGCAAGACGTGACTTGGACGAAGGTGATGTGATGATCCAATGATCAACACCATAAGCAAGACCCTAGGAACACAAGAGAAGACCCAATATATCAAGCAAAGTCTAAGCACGAAGATAGGAACTAAGCCGTACGCAAGGTCATGAAGAAAAAGCTTACAGAGGTGACCGGATGCTGGCGGAAAGCAACTGGATGCTCCGATCAAGTGGCTCGACAACAGGCGCCAACAGCAGCGATCGGATGCTGGACCGGATGCTGGTGGCAAATTGACCAGACGTAGGACAGCAGAGTTCGGTCGAGTACAGAGAGGTTTCAGAGCGGTGAAACTACGACCAAACGCATCCGGTGGCATGTGATCGGATGCTGGCAGCGTCCAATCAGTTGATCGTGGCTCCACAGGTCAGGACGACCGGACACGTCCGATCAGGATGACTTCAGCACCCGGTCAGTAGTAGAAAAGTAGTGTTTCATCCCCAATGGCTACTTTCTCAGTGGGGCTTATAAATACAACCCCAACCGACCAAATGAGAGGTGTGGAGCTGAGGAAACATATCTAGGGTGTTGATACACCATTTTAGTGATCTCCACTTGCATAGTGCTTAGTGTTTCATTAGGTGATTAGCGTAGGTGCTTTGCGAAGTGCTTAGGTTGATTAGACCACCGCTTATGCGCTTGCTCTAGGTTTAGGCCTAGTGTTTAGTGAGGTTTGCATACCTCTTACCACTCAGTGCTTGCGCGTACCATTGTTGTACAATGGAGGAGCTTGTTGTCTTGCGAGATCACACCAACCGCGTTTGTGGTGTGGCCGCCACCGTGTACCAGAGGGAACAAGGCCCGCGGCGTTTCGGTCGGAAGCTTGATAGTGAAGACGGCAGGGAGCATCCAGGAGAGGCTTGCCAGAAGGCATGTCGGAGACCCACTTGCACATGGGGAAGGCCCGAGGCTATCCACAGAGTTACTCGACTGGGAGCTTGGCCCTTGCGAGGGATTCCTTGCGAGGGGCTCCAACGAGGACTAGGGGAAGCTTGCGCGCTTCTCGATACCTCGGTAAAAATACCAGAGTCGTCGATGAGAGTTTGCATATCTCTACTTTGCTCTTTAGCTTCTGCGTTTACATTGATTACATTACTCCTTTTGTGGTAGAGATAGCAATACACTAGCAAAACCATAGTTGCACATTTAGATAGTTTATCTCTTGCATAGGTTTTGCTAGGATTAGAAAAAGAGGCCATAGTTTAGAGTTAGAATTTTAAGTTGCCTAATTCACCCCCCCCCCTCTCTTAGGCGTCACGGTCCCCTACAAGTGGTATCAGAGCTGGTTGGCTTAATTTGGACCTTTGGCTTAACCGCCGTTGAGCCGACACTTTTTAGAGTGGTTGGGATGGATACCTCTAGGCCTCCGCACTTTGACGACACTAACTTCCCCTGTTATAAAGCTAGAATGGCTTGCTACCTTGAGGCGGTTGATTTGGGTATTTAGGGAGTCACTTGTGACGGGATGAAAACCATTAAGAATCCCGATAAACCCACGAAGAGTGAAGAAAAGGAAATTCATTTTAATGCTAAAGCTAAAAATTGCTTGTTTGGATCTTTTAGTATGGATGTGTTTAACCAAGTGTTCACTTTAAATACGGCACATGAAATTTGGTTAAAACTCCAAGAGCTCCATGATGGCACATCTAATGTCCATGAGCAAAAATATTGTCTAGCTAAACAAAATTATGATTCCTTTACAATGAATGATGATGAGCTTGTTCGTGATATGTATTCTCATTTGAATCTAATTATCAATGAGCTCCATTCAATAGGACTAACAAAGCTAGATGATGTGGACATCGTGAGGAAGATCATCTCTGTGCTACCACAAAAGAAATATGCAAGCATCATCATCATCCTTCACAACATGGAGGACTTGAGCACCATGACCTCAGCCATAGTCATTGGCAAGATAGTGGCATTTGAAATGTCACGCAAGATGGGTCAAGAAGAAGCCTCTTCATCAAGCAAAGGCAAAGCTCTCGCATGTAGCGAGAAAAAGAAGATGAAAGGCAAGCAATTTGAGACAAGCTTAAGCTCAAGCTCCTCAAGTGAAGATGAAGAAGAAGATGAGGACGATGATGATGATGGTGAAGATTCAAGTGAAGATGATCAATCTTCCTCCTACACCTCTGACCTTGATGAAGAATCAATCAAACTAATCAATAAGGTGGAGAAGATGATCCAAAGGCTCAATGTCAAGGGTGTGCCCATTCAAATTCAAGATATCATCTTCACCAATCAAAGAAATGAGCAAAGAAAGAGAGGATGCTATGGATGCGGTGAGTTGGGGCACTTTGTGAAAGTTTGTCCAAACAAGCCCACACCCAAGACAAAGAAGAAGGAATGCAAAACCAAGCCCTCACATCAATAAGGTCATGGGATGATTCTTCAAGTGAAGAAGAACACCATCATAAGAGGCGAGGTCGCAAGCACTCATCATCAAGCTCTTCTCGTGTGTGCCTTATGGCACGAGGTAACAAATGCTCATCCTCTAGTGAGAGTGATAGTGATGATGAAATGCCTTTCTTATGATGAAATTGTGCAACAAAATCTTAATTATGCTAAAGTTTGCACTAGTCAACAAAAGAAGATTGAAAAATTAAAAGGAAAGCTGGATAGTTCACAAGAAGCATACAAATCTTTGCTTAAACAATATGAGAACTTTGCTAATCTCAATGTTGAACTATCTACTAAAATTGAGCAACTTGAGGCTAGTGCAACAACAAATGCATGCACAATCAGTGATGAGCAATTTGTAAAGAAAAATGAAAAATTAAAAGAAAAGTTAGTTAGATCACAAGATGCTTAAAAAAGTTTGCTTGCTAAAATGGAAACCATGTGCAAACATTGTGATGATCTAACTAATAAACTTGCTAATCTTGAAGCCATTAGTACAACCCCCACCGAGGCATCTAAAAAGAAAAGCTCTATCTTTAACATGCCTAAAAAGGATGTTTCTACTTCTTGTAATGATTTATGTTTAGACTCATCTTTGTGCAACTAAATTTGTGTTGAGAAAGTTATTGTAGATACATGCACACAAGAGGTTGCAAAGGAGAATGAGCAACTCAAGCAAGAAGTAGCTCGCCTCACCAAGGACTTGACTCAAGTGAAAGGCAAGACAAAGCAAGCCCAACTTCATCAAGATAACATCGTCAAGGGAGTGAAGAAGCTTGATGAAGGACAAACCATGGTTTGCTACGTGTGCCACAAGGAAGGTCACAAGTCCTATGAGTGCAAGGTGAAGAATGGGGGAGGGGCAAATAAGAAAGAGAAGAAGCAAACAAGCAAGCTCTCCAACACCTACACCAACAAGGTGGACAAGAAGGTCTCCACACCATACTTGTTAAAGAAGAAGAAAAATGACAAGGTGGTGGCCATCAAGGTGAACAAGTAAGCCAACAATGGGGTCAAACGCTTTTGGGTGCCAAAGGAAATCATTTCCAACATGAAGAGCACCAAGAAGGTTTGGATCCTGAAAGGAAAGTGAGAAGTCCAATGGACTTCGGGGAATTTGGAGACTTAACAAAGTATGGGTGTATTTCATGGGGTGCACCATGATGAACAAAATCATTGCCAAGTGGGTTAGTGAATACTATAGACCCAAATTCCCCTTCCCATGTTAGGTAACTAGATTCAATTTCCTTCAAGTAGTATCAATTTGCATTTTCTACAAGTGGTATTTCTTACAAATTGGTATCTTTAAGCATCTGGTTACTTTTCATGCCTATGTTTGCATTTGCATGCTTATATCTTTTGTCATGCAAACACTAGGTATATCTTATGATAGGCTTGCTCGGTTTCATTCTTAACCCTTGGAGCAAACCTACATGGTTTAAAATTGTTTAGGAGCATGGCACATAGCTTGTCTTTTGATTATTCATCTAATATGTGCCAAAGTCCAAATTGTAGATAATTTTTCCCGAATATCATCTTCGAAAATGATTCTCACATTCATGAGATGTCATCTTTCAAGTGGTATTATTGATTCTAAAATCAATGTGCATGACTTCTACAAGTATCCCACACTTGTGTGCACAAATTTTGGGGGAGGTTACTCTACAAGTTGGATGCTTTGAGACTAACATATTTTCAAGCTTATCATGTGTGTAGTAGTCTCAGTGCAAGGAAAATGGAGTCCCCGGAGTTAAGCATCATACTTCAAATATCCATCACCTATTGCAAGTGATAGAAATCAAATTGGTTTTCACATGTGGTATTTCTAAACCGATATCATCATGTTGATTTCATTTTGATATTTATATGCTTTCTTCATGCATTATATAGATTAAATTCCCTTGAGCAATAATTTGCCAAATATGCATATGCCTTGCTTTCTACCATATGTATGCATATATTTAGGGGGAGCTTAATCTATATAATGTGAGAGTCAAATTTTGTGACCTATTCCACTCTACACACAAAGGATCACAAAGTTTGACCCTCCCTTGTGCTACTAATGTCTTCCTTTTTTGGTGTTTGATTCCAAAGAGGGAGAATTTAGAGGACCAAAAGCAAGCATTAATTTGTAGGGCCATAAGCTAGATAATTTACAAGTGGTAATGGTCTACAAGTGGTAATGGTCCAAGAAAGGGAGGATAGTGGATTATGGATTAGTCTATGTAATGAGGATAGGAAGCAAGGCTTAAATCCATAATGCCACATGGGGACATTTTGCAAGGGCAAGATAAGTTTTTATGTAGTATGTTTTAGTCTTACAAGTAGTATCTTTTAGCATCATATAACCTTGCCCCTTGCATTGCATCCTAGCAAGTAGATAGTTTTTAAATTCCCAATTTTTATTATTTGCTTGCTTTGGTCGTGTTGTCATCAATCACCAAAAAGAGGGAGATTGTAAGGAAAATGGACCCTTTGCCCATTTACTTTGAATTTTGGTGTTTGATGATCAACACAACCAAATTGGACTAATGAATTTGCAAGTGGTTGCTCTATAGTTCAATAGGGTGCAAGACGTGACTTGGACAAAGGCGATGTGATGATCCGATGATCAACACCGTAAGCAAGACCCTAGGAGCACAAGAGAAGACCCAAGATATCAACCAAAGTACAAGCACAAAGATAGGAACCAAGCCGTACGCAAGGTCACAAAGAAACGAGCTTACAAAGGTGACCGGACGCTAGCGGAAAGCAACTGGACGCTCCGATCAAGTGTCTCGGCAACAGGCGTCAGCAGCAGTGACCGGACGCTGGACTGGATGCTGGTGGCAAATCGACTGAACGTAGGACAGCAGAGTCTGGTCGAGTATAGAGAGGTTTTAGAGTGGTGAAACTACGACCAGACGCGACCGGTGGCATGTGACCGGACGCTGGCAGTGTCCGATCAGTTGATCGTAGCTCCAACAGTCAGGACGACCGGACGCGTCCGATCAGGACGACTTCAGCGTTCGGTCAGTAGCAGAAAAGCGAGATTTCATCCCCAACGGCTACTTTCTCAGTGGGGCTTATAAATACAGCCCCCAATCGGCCAAATGAGAGGTGTGGAGCTAAGGAAACATATCTAGGGTGTTGATACACCATTTTAGTGATCTCCACTTGCATAGTGCTTAGTGTTTCATTAGGTGATTAGCGTAGGTGCTTTGGGAAGTGCTTAGGTTGATTAGACCACCGCTTATGCACTTGCTCTAGGTTTAGGCCTAGTGTTTAGTGAGGTTTGCATACTTCTTACCACTCGATGCTTGCGCGCACCATTATTGTACAACGGAGGGGCTTGTAGTCTTGCGAGATCACACCAACCGTGTTTGTGGTGTGGCCGCCACCGTGTACCAGAGGGAACAAGGCCCGCAGCATTTCGGCTGGAAGATTGATAGTGAAGACGGCGGGGAGCATCCGGGAGAGGCTTGCTAGAAGGCACGTCGGAGACCCACTTGCGCGTGGGGAAGGCCCGAGGCCATCCACGGAGTTACCCGACCGGGAGCTTGGCCCTTATGAGGGATTCCTGGCAAGGGCCTCCAACGAGGACTAGGGGAAGCTTGCGCACTTCTCGATACCTCGGTAAAAATACTAGAGTCGTCGACGGGAGTTTGCATATCTCTACCTTGCTCTTTAGCTTCTGCATTTACATTGATTATATTACTCCTTTTGCGGTAGAGATAGCAATACACTAGCAAAACCATAGTTGCATATTTAGATAGTTTATCTCTTGCATAGGTTTTGCTAGGATTAGAAAAAGAGGCCATAGTTTAGAGTTAGAATTTTAAGTTGCCTAATTTACCCCCCCCCCCCCTCTTAGGTGTCACGGTCCCCTACATACCTCGATGGTAAGAGTGATGGTCCAGGAAGCCTCACCAGATATGAGTGGGATCCTGTCTACTCCTTATCTGTTTCTCGACGGTGGCTAAGTCATCGAGGCGATTTGTGCTACCTGCTGAGACAAGATTTTCCTACGGAGATAAAGGATGAGAACATCCCACGCAAGAATTTAGTTAGGCAGATAAGCTAGGTGGAGAAACTTGTAACAAATGAACAGGCTTTCAAATTTTGTTATTGCAAACAACTTTTTAGCTCTTCTTGCCTTTCTGTATAAAAAGGTTAGCGCACTCCGACCCTTTCTGTCATTTAAGGTCATAAAAGCTCGGAGTGCGGGTGAGCCAATTCTGATCACACTGGTGAGCAAAGACATCATAGCCATTGGGGTGTAGGTCTCCCGCAGTCTAACTAGTTATACTCAGAGCTTGTTCCCGTAAACCTAGATTTTGGGTCTTAACGTAAAAAGGGGGGTAGGCATAGAGAATGCTTGCTGGATAAATGTGCTCATATCAGCCTCCGATTGAGGCCCGACCCTTTACCATTGCTGGGGTCGGATGTCCCAAAAGATTGGGGAGTTTGACAATGAAACTGGTAAGAGAACATGTGCGTTTGTTAAGGGTAAAAGCGACATAGCTGCTCGATGTTCCAAGCATTGACGAAGACCTCGCCGTCGATGGTCTTTAGCTTGTAGGCGCCTGGCCAGAGCACCTCCGTGATGACGTATGGCCCCTCCCATAGCGAGAAGAGGTTGTGACGGTCCTTGTTGCTCTAGACGAGGTGGAGAACCAGGTCTCCGACATTGAAGGCCCGACCCCACACTCGACGGCTGTGGTATCGTCATAATGTCTGCTAGTACTTGGCCGAGCAGAGGAGGGAAATGTCACGTGCTTTGTCTAGTTGGTCCATGGCATCCTCGAGGGATGCCTCAGCTCCTTGTTCGTCGTACACCCTGACCCTTGGTGCTTCGTAGTCGAGGTCGGTTGGTAGGATGGCTTTGGAACCATAGACCATGAAGAATGGCGTGTAGCCGGTTGGCTGGCTAGGGGTTGTCCTCAGACTCTAGAGCACCGTGGGAAGCTTGGCGACCCATCGAGCGCCAAACTTGTTAAACCTATTGAAGATCCTAGGCTTGAGGCCCTAAAGGACCATGCCGTTTGCGCGTTCGACCTGCCTATTTGTTCGAGGGTGCGCTACGGAGGCCCAGTCGATGCGGATGTGACATTCATCACAAAATCAGAGGAACTTCTTCCCAGTGAACTGTGTGTCATTGTCCATGATGATGGAGTTCAGGACTTCAAAGTGATGGACGACGTCGAGGAAGAATAGCACGACCTGCTCGGATTTGACCGTGGAGATCGCCTAAGCTTCTATCCACTTGGTAAACTTGTCTATGGTAACAAGCAAGTGGGTGTAGCCCCTGAGCTGTTTTTTGACAGGTCCAACCAGATCGAGCCCCCAGACCATGAATGGCTAGGTGATGGGGATTGTCTAGAGTGCTTGGGCTGGTAGGTGAGTCTACCGAGCGTAGTACTGGCACCCTTCGCAGGCACGTACGATCTGCTCAGCGTCGGCCATCGCGGTAGGCCAGTAGAAGCCTTGTCGGAACATGTTTTCAATAAGGGTTCTAGGTATGGCATGGTGACCGTAGACCCCACCATTGATATCGCTCAACAAACGCTTCCCCCATTTGATAGGGATGCAGCGCTATAGGATTCTGGTGTGACTTCGCTTGTAGATTCACTCCCTAGAAGAACAAAGGACTTAGTGCGATGCGCGAGCCTTTGAGCCTCCGTCTTGTCCGTCGACAGCGTATCATGGAGGAGGTAGTCGAGTAGGGCATCCTCAAGTCAACCAGAGGGTCGAGCTCTATCACTGGGTCCTCTTCAAGCTCCATGACTTTGGGGCCGGATGGAGCCGACGGCTGGTCAGCCCCCGAGCCTAGAATGGGTGGACCGTCACCGGCTTGTTCTGACCCCTCATAGCAAACCGATGGCTTATGTTGGTCACTGGCAAAGACACCCATTGGCACCGAATGCTGCCTTTGCTAGCGCGTCGGCCGCCTCATTGAGGCGCCTTGGGATGTGGTTGAGCTCGTGGCCATCAAACTTGTCCTCTAGCTGGCGGACTTCTTGGCAGTATGCAGCCATCTTGGCATCATGGCACCTTGATTCCTTCATGACTTGGTCGACGACCAGTTGGGCGTCCCCCCAGATGTTGAGGCATCGGATGCCCAACTCGATGGTGATGCATAGGCCGTTGATGAGCGCTTCATATTCGGCCACAATGTTGGAGAAGGGACAATGGAGGCGAACCATGTACCTCATGCGTACCCCGAGGGGTGACACGAAGACTAGCCCCGCACCAACACCCTTCTTCAGCAACGATCCATCGAAGTACATCATCTAGTACTCTTGGTCGACGACCGCTGGTGGCATTTGGACCTCGGTCCACACTGCCATGAAATCAGCCAATACCTAGGATTTGATGGCCGTCCGGGAGGCATATGCAATGCCCTGACCCATCAACTCGAGTGCCCACTTTGCGATCCATCCCATGGCATCCTGATTTTGGATGACCTCATCGAGGGGGAAGGACATTTTGACTGTCACCGGATGTGACTCGAAGTAGTGGCGTACCTTCCTCTTGGTGATGAGGACGGTGTACAGGAGATTCTAGATTTGAGGATAGAGGGTCTTAGAGTTGGATAGGACCTCGCTAATGAAGTATACTGGGCACTGTACTTTGAGGTCGTGCCCCTCTTCCTCTCGCTCCACTACTAGGGCGACGCTGACCACCTGTGTGGTGGCTACGACGTAGAGCAGAAGGGGTTCTCCATCGGTAGGAGGAACCACGATCGGAGCCTTCATCAGAAGCTACTTGAGCATGTCAAGTGCCTCCTAGTCCTCAAACATCCATTTGAAGTGGTCGGCCTTCTTCAAAAGTCGATAAAGTGGGATACCTCATTCGCCGAGGCGCGAGATGAAGCGGCTGAGCACTATGAGGCACCCTGTAACTCGTTGTACCCCCTTCATATTCTGAATTGGGCCCATCCCTATAATGGCTGAGATCTTCTTCGGGTTGACTTCGATGCCATGCTCTGAGATGATGAAACCAAGCAGCATGCCCCTTAGGACCCCAAAAACGCACTTCTCGGGATTGAGTTTGATGTCGTTTGCTCGGAGTTTTGCAAAGGTCTGCTCAAGATCGGCTATGAGGTGGTTAGCCCATTTGGACTTGACCATGATGTCATCAATGTAGGCCTCAATGGTTCGCCCGATGAGGTCCCTAAAACACTTGAGCATACAACACTGGTATGTAGCCCCAGCATTCTTCAGACCGAATGGCATCGTGATGTAGCAGAATGATCCAAAGGGGGTGATGAAAGATGTCATGAGCTGGTCGGACTCTTTCATCACGATTTGTTGGTACCCGGAGTACGCATCAAGGAAGCAGAGGGTTTTGCACCTTGAGGTAGAGTTGACTATTTGGTCTATGCATGGCAAAGGAAATGGATCCTTTGGGCACGCCTTGTTGAGACACGTGTAGTCAATATACATCCTCCATTTCCCACTTTTCTTTCATACAAGAATGGGATTGGCCAACCACTCTGGGTGGTACACTTCCTTGATGAATCTGGCTACCAAAAGCTTTGCGATCTCCTCACCAATGGTCTTGCATTTCCCCTCGTCAAAGCGACGCAGGTGCTGTTTCATCGGCTTGGAGCCTGGGAGGATCTTCAAGGCATGCTCAGCGACTTCCCTTGGAATGCCTGGCATGTCCGAGGGTTTCCATATAAAGATGTCTTTGTTGGCGCAGAGGAAGTCGATGTGTGTGCTTTCCTATTTATGGAAAAGTGTGGTGCCAATGCGCACCACCTTGCCCTCGAGGCTGCCAGGATCTATGATGACCTCTTTGGAGCCCTTCACTGGCTCAAAAGACCCGGTCGACTTCTTGGGGTCAGGCGCTTCTTCGGTGACCTCTTTCCTGATGGCCACGAGCTCTGCGGAGGTGATGATTGCTGCGGCGTGATCGTAGCACTCGACCTCGCACTCGTAGGCACGCTAGAAGGAGGTGCTGATGGTGATGACCCCGTCAGGGCCTGGCATCTTAAGCTTGAGGTAGGTGTAGTTGGGAATGGCCATGAACTTCGCATAGAATGGTTGTCCTAGGATGGCGTGGTAAGTTCCGTGGAACCCCACCTCTTCAAAGGTGAGGGTCTTTGTCCTGTAGTTCAACGGACCCCCAAAGGTGACGGGCAGATCAATCTACCCAAGCAGCATGGCCTGCTTTCCAGGAACGATGCCATGGAAAGGCGCTCTGATTGGCTAGATGTGTGCTCGGTCGATGCCCATAGTGTCGAGCGTCTCAGCATACACGATGAGTCGCTTCATGCCGATGATCAGGTCAACCATGAGCGAGCATCTCCCTGGCTGTGGGACGCTCTCCGAATGGTCGGTCCGATCAAAGGTTATAGCGGACTCCTACCACCGGAGGAAGGTAAGTGTCACCGGTTCGGTCGTATAGACCTCGCGGTGCGCAACCTTCTGGCGACGCTTGGAGTCGTAGGCCGTTGATCCACCAAAGATCATGAGGCAGCCATCTGGCATTGGGAAGCCAACGTCCTTCCCCTCAGTGTCATCCTTGGTAGGGTTGGGGTCCTTCCCGTGCTCCCCTTGTTGGAGCCTCTGGACAAGAACCGCTTCATGAGGTCGTAGTCCTTGTACAGATGCTTAACAGGGAAGGCATGGTTCAAGCATGGTCCCTCGAGTAGTTTTTCGAAGTGGTTCGGAGTGCCCTCCGCGGGCTTCCAACCACCCTTGCGGTCAGTGGCGGCCATGAGCGAGCCCTCGCGCCATTGCTTGTTCTTCTTTTTAGCAGGACGATTGGAGGCGCCTTCGCCGGTGTCCTTGTCCTGCCTCACCTTGCCCTTGAGGCGATCAAAGATCACTTCGACCACTTCTTCGCCCAAGGCATGGCTAGTGGCGATGTCGAGGAGTTCCTTGGTGGTTCGTGGACCCTTGCATCCTAGCTTGTGAACCAGGGACTCGCAGGTGGTCCCAGACAGGAAAGCTCCTATAACGTCGGCGTCGGCAACATTAGGTATCTCATTGCATTGCCGGGAGAAGCGCTGGATGTACCCACGGAGGGTTTTTCTGGCCTTCTATCGGCAGTTCTTGAGGTCCCACAGGTTCCCAGGGTGCTTGTATGTGCCCTAGAAGTTTCCCACGGAGATCTTCTTTAGGTCTGCCCAACTTTGGATTCTATCGGACGGGAGGTGTTCCAACCATGTTCTTACCGAATCGGCCAAGAACAATGGAAGGTTGTGGATAATGAAGTCATTATTATCCGCACCATTGGCTTGGCAGGCAAGCCGATAGTCCTCAAGCCATAGTCCGAGGTATGTTTCCCCAGAGTACTTCGGTATATTGGTTGGTGGTTGGTACCTTGGCAGGAAGGCAGCATTGAGGATGTGTCGGCTGAAGGCCTGAGGCCCCGGTAGGGCGAGGCTTGGGCTTTGGTCCTCGGTGCTATCATAGCATCCGCCATGACAAGGGTGATAGCCATGGCTAGCTTCCTCTCTCGGGTCGTCGTAGGCACGTCTATGGGCGTCGAGGGTGTTGCGTGCATCACGGTTACGGCCGAGACGCTGACGCACCGGGACCGCGGTGTGTTGCCTACTTCCTTGTGGCTCCTGGTGGACCGACGCGTCCCTGCCATGGTGCTCCAAGGGTGTTCGCTGGCTGGTGTCAAGCTCGCGTCACCGAGACAATGAGCTCTGAGCCTGCTGCACCGCCGCATGCTCGAGCAGCGTGCGAATCTCGTGGTGGGCCCGATGATCCTCGGGCGTTCCAGCCTCTGGAAGACCACAGAGTAGCGGTGATGTTCTGGCTCACCCGGGCAAAGTGAGGGAGGGCTTCTTCGTCGGCGATGATCCTCTGGTTTATGTCATGGGCCATGGCGCATGCGCGCCCTCCGTCTCCATGGCGCTCGATCTCTTGATCGAGCTCTGCGCATTCCTGCTCGAGGTGGAGTCGTGCTTCCTCGATCTCTCGGTGTCTGGCTTTCAGCTACTGCACCCGCATGCGAGGTGGGGCCGCTATCTCCCCCTCAGCCTTGTCATCGAGGTCATTCGTCGGGGTAGCCTCTTCCTCATGGATGCCTTCAACGTGTCCCTCGGGGGTACCTATCTTGAAGCATTCGCAAGAGGGGTGATGGCTTCCCCTACTGGAGTTAGAGCTAGAGGGCGACTCTGGCTCCTCTGTGAGGAGGTCATGGAAAGACTCCGTGACGTGTTCGATCACCCCCATGAACTCATTGTTCATGTGGGACAGGATCATGCGCTGTGCCATAAGGTGCCAACGGTCTCTACGGCATTACAGAGACCGAACGGGAGCACTGTCGGGGTGCTCCAAATGAGGTATTCCGGGGAGAACGGCTCCCTCCTGGTAAGCTATGCCATGACACTAGCAAACAAGAAGGTGAGGTGGCGTGGGTCCTCCTAGGATGGTTGGGGTCCTAGGAATACGCCGAGCTAATGCTCCAACCTTTCGTAGTTGAAGTCAAGGAGTTGGCTGCTTCCAAGGGCGCGGGCCTCCGGTGCATGCAGCTATAGCTACTCGAGCATCTCGATGATCGTGTCGAGGCCAGTGGAGTGGATGGGTTGAACGATAATGGGTGCCCACGCCAGCTCTCCCTCCGCCATGACGATGAAGTCCAGGTCCTCGAAGCACACATGTGCGCCTAGGACCCAGCTGATGCCATGACTAGCCATCCATGGCCTGATGTTAATGTCGGGACGTGCAAAATCCCCTACCTGGCGCGTCAACTGTCGGTGTTTCGAGTAAACACCAATGAGTGAATTTGTGTTATTGCACGTCTGGCTCGGATAGTATGCTAAAAAGACACAAGGTTTATACTGGTTCGGGCATAATGTCCCTACCTCCAGTTTGTGGTTGCTACTCATGTTATTAGCACTGAAAAGTTCATAGTAGGGGTTACAAATGTGCAAGAGAGGGACATGTCCCAAGTCTTTGATGCAAAGATCGAATGGGTGTCGAGAGCTTAGTTGCTGCTCAGTTATGTGTTCGAGGTTCGACGCTAGTAGTTCCGTTGTGATGTGGTGAATCAATCCCCTCAGTGGGGTGCCCTACTTTCCCTTTTATAGGCCAAGAGAGAGCAGGGATTACAGGTGGGAGAAAAGAGGAAAATTAGAGGCAAAGGAAGTCCTTCAAGGACACCGGGTCTTCCTTTTCCTCTGTGCGGGCCCTGTTGACATGGCTGGCGGTGACAGGAATAGCTCTATGTCGGGCGCATGTCCGCTGACCTTGACAGGGCCGCGCTGGGCATCTGTCCGCTGATGATGCCCTGTCCTGGCATTGTCAGCGAGTTGTCACGTCCCATCCCGCCCCGGCGGGTGGCACGACGGACCAGGGTGCTGATCAATGGCCATACAGGGAGCAGGCAGCACAGTGGTCGCACATCCATTACTGTGGATGATGCGAATTTCCTTCTAGACCATAGTGATTGTCGTGTGCTTCCGTAAGTGAAACGACCCTAATTTCCGCGAAGGGAAATCCATAGCGTCGGAGTGTAATAAGATCGTTGTAGATCATATTACCCAAATTCCAGTTGAATATCACATCCATACAACGATAATATCAGAGTACAAATAGTGTGGAATTACATAATTTATTACATCACCGCATTGGCGGAATCAAAAGTAGCATTCATTCAGAATAGCTTGAAGATAAGATCGCCAAACTCGAGCATAGGCACGAACCCCTCATCCGTCAAACTCCTCGGAGCTATACTCCTCAGCAGAACCTATGTGCCAAAATTTATCAGTACGATTTGTACTAGCCACTCCCATCCCTATGAGCATTGCTTTGTGGAAATTGGATGCAAGTGGGATATAGTCAAAGGAACCTATAAAGCTGGGGTTTCCTATACAATAGCATATCAAGTAAATAGTAATAGTTTGCCAAGTTTTAACACCATTCCCACACACATTCCACTCCATTCCCTTTTCCGAGCTAGGTTTCGATCCTAGGATCGACATACCACCATCTCCATACCATCACCATACCCTACCATTGCTCAGTCGATAGGCCAACTCCCTCTCGGCACTGTCTCAAGGCCCGTAGCCCCTGGCTACGACCGACACTCTCTCACGGGGGAGGAAGAGAAGGACTCATTTCACTATCTAGTTTAAGCAAAACCCAGGAAAGGTTCATAGCCGACAAGTCGGCACATGTATCGATCGATCAACCTTACACTCTGCAGAGGTTTTACATAACCACAAGATCCGCCTTCCTTATTGACCGTCGTCAACTAGGCTGATTCCGGCCGCTTGCTAGCCTAGGATAATGCCACTCTACCATTCAGCCCTGGTTCACCCCAAGTCAAATTTGGGGTGGCTAAAACTGTGAGTCATGAGCCGGGTCCACAAGGTCTCCATGAAGTCTCGGAAGGGTGTGGGGGAAATCCTCCATGCCCTGTACCTCCTTACACTGTCCGCTATCAACCTAGCGGTAGTGGCAATATCCTACCAAGTAGTCCAGCCGTCTCGCACCATATAGGGCGAGTGGTACGTAAGGCTTCCCGGTGAATCTGAGTACTAGTAAGTCCTTAGGGGTGACCAAGCCAGAATGTCTCCATCAGGGTTTCCATTCATCGTGCCACCACAGCACCTCTATCCCGGGCTCCACCCGTCACGGGTTCACACCCAGGTCCACCTCATATACCATTTTACCCACCACAAGTATCCATTCCAGGGGTGCCCAGGTAGCACCCCATGGCAAGACTTGCCCCAGGCTCGTCGTATACTCCAACTTGGTCGACACAACCCTCACCCTTCACACACCCAAGTCACACACGCAGCACTCTCCCCATAGTCTAGGTAACACCAGTTCCCACCACGCACATAGTATAAGCGTAGAAGAAGTATAAGTAATGAAATATATAGTAGCAAGCGTGTGTCTAGCCTAATAGCAGGGTATGCAGGGGTAAGGTTGCGTCAAGGTAAAGGCTTTCAAGCAAGCATACTACCATGCAAGTCCTAGCATAATATAATTGTAGCAGTAAAGTAAAGCAATAGCAGTTCTATATTAGCCATGCGTAATAGGTGCTACGAGGTTGGGTGGGATGTGGCACCTTCAGTGTAGTCGTCTCCGTTCTCCTCACGGTACTCACGGTCCTCGTCCGTCAGGTTCTCCTCTGAGTCTACATCGTTCGCATTATAGTCGCGTTAGCGACGTCTATAGAATAGCACAAAGAAGCAAGAGAAATTCAAAAGAGCCAAATGCACTCAAACATGGGTTCATTGCGTAGATCTTGATTTTAGATGAATTTTGGTCCTAGTTTCGTATTTTTCCGAGGTCGTATGAATTAGTTATGAATTTCCGAAGTTTAAATCATTTCTGAAAATGAAAAAAGGCTGAATTAATCCTGGGCTGACACGTGTCATGCTGTGGTTGGTCCACGTGGCTTGCTGACATCAGCATGACGTCAGCATCATGGTTCTGAGCTGACGGGTGGGTCCCAGCTAACATCAGCATGACGTCATTAACGTCGTCCACACCGACAGGCGGGGCCAAAGGCTATTGGGTCATTGATAGGTGGGTCCGGTCAGAGTCAACGTCAGTCAACGACGAGTCAACGGTCAATGGTCAACCATCACGGTCACTAACATGTGGGCCTGGTCTACTGATGTCAGCAGCTGATGTCAGCGTGACGTCAGCATGACGTCACCTCGACTGTGTTGTCTTCTGACATGTGGGTCCCACGTGACGTCATCATGACGTCAGCATCTGACGTGTGGGTCTAGGGTGTCTATGTCACTGACAGGTGGGGCCTAGTCAATGGTCAGCGTTGACCAGTCAACGATCAATACGGGTCGGGTCCGAACTAGGCCGGTTGGGCTTCGGGTTGGGCCGATCTAGGCCGGGCCGGGCCGAACACGTGGCACGCTGTGACGCTGCCACGTCATGGCCGTGGGCTCTTACTGGGCCGTGGTCCATGGCTGCGGTCTACGATGGACTAAGTGGTGCTGGTCCATGGACCACAGACTGGTCTATGGTGGACCGAGTCCACCCGTCGCCTTCCAGGCATGGTCCAGGTACTCCGGGTGCACGCGTAGGTGGCCGGCGAGGGGGGGTGTTCCCCTATTTTTCCCGCGGCGGTGCTCCTGCCGGCGGCGATCTTCACTGATGAGCCTCTGTGGCAAGGCAGGTGTCTGATTGGTGTGGGGAAAAGTTTCGCCGGGCCACGGCGACTACGTCTGTGGGGTCAAGGTGGCGACCAGAGCTCCCCAAGGTGCTGGCCATGGTGAGCGGCGGCTCGGTAGGACTCGCCGGTGGCAAGGTCGCGCACGCCGGTTCTCCGGTGGCTAGTGCTGGGCAGATGGGGCTTCTACGGTTGTTCCATGGGTGCACGACGAAGGCATCCTGGGCTCAAGTGGGGCTTTGGATTCCTAGGTGGAAGTTTGGGGCTCCAGCAGCCATGGTGACGCGGTGTCGATGGCGATGCGCACGCTGGTGCGCTACGGGCTCCGGTGGGGTGTCACGGTGGTCTCGGTGTGCGCATGGGTGCATGTGTTCCAAGTGGCTGAGGCAAGACACTGGCCTACGCGCTCCAGGCGTGGAGCGCCATGGCCGATGGTGAGGTCCGGCGACAGAGAGAGACCGGAAGAGGGGAAAAAGCTCACCGTGGGTGGCGTGGAAGACTAGATGGCGATGCTGTGTCGATGCGAGGCTGTGCAGCTCCGGTGTGGCCATGCAGTGCCATGCCGAGCCACGTTAGTGACGAAGCACCGGCACCATCTTCGGCTCCAACGACCTCCTCCTCCGCGGTGGCTTCGGTGCTTTCTCCCTCTCCTTCCTTCCCCTTCTCCCTCCTCTCTCTTGGTTCCGGTGCGCAGCGTATGGCCACCAAATGGCGGTGGGTGATGGACGTTCGCTAGGGCTCTGAGGCTGGGGCTTCTTATAGCCGGAGCTTCGAGCTCCACGGCGGACGGCTAAGGATCATGCCGAGCGCATCGAGCGGCTTGCGGGGCGTGGGTGGTTGGCATGGCGTTGGCGTGGGCGCTGCGCCAAGGGGGGGCAAGGCCATGGCTCGGGCGTGACCCCCTGGCCTGCCCTGCCCTGCCATTGCTGTTGGGGCTCTGTCGCGCGGTGGTCGTGCGCGGCGTGGAGAAGAGGAATAGTAGGGCTGACTTGCGGGGTCCAGCGGCAGCGGCAGCGAGCAAAGGCGGGGAGACGCACGGGCGTGGGCGTCGTGCAGCTGACACGTGGGGTCCAGCGGCAGCGGCTGCAAGCGGAGGCAGGGAGACGCGCGAGCGTTGCTGGGCCGCGCGCGCGCTGGGGCTAGCTGGGCCGAGCGACTGGGCTGCGAGGCCTTCTTCTCCCTTTCTTCTTTTCTTTTTTTGTTTTTTTTCATTTCCTTTCCATTGTTTAAATTCAAATTTGGTTTAGATTTCAAATTTAAAACTGAGGTAACTTGTTCATTGGGGTTTAGGGGATTTTTGTTTAGTAATAAACTTTATAGAATTTTTTAGTCATAACATAAAGTAATGAGAATCCAAGTCATAATTTAAGTTAATCATGTATGCAACATCTATTTAATAGAAATTAATAATCATAATCAACATATGACATGCTATGCTTATGTATTGACTTAGGTTGGGTTACTTCTAATGCAACTCCTGGTTGGGTTACTTTATATGACACTCATCATCACATGGAGGTTTTGAGAAAAAATTTGTAGTTGGTATTTTTGGTGTGTGGATTTTTAGGTTGTTACAGTAAGGATCCATGCCCTAGGGCAAATGACAGCGCCCACAACACTATAAGGTAAATTTCGGCGCCTACAACACTGTTTGGGCTCTGACATGCCTGGATGGTCGCAAAGCACCCTTCTGGCATGGCCTGGCGGTACTTTCCTACAAGCGTGCAAGGTATGGTCCTCGGTATTACAGTTGACTTGAGTGCCCTGCCTCGTCTGCGCGCGTCGTTATTTAGGAGTCGCGCGCAGACATCGGGCGAGGTGGAGCCAGCCCTCAGACGTCGGGCGAGGTGGAGCCAGCCCTCAATCGTCGGGCGAGGCGGACCCAGCCCTTGGACATCGGGCGAGGCGGAGCTAGCCCTCGAGGGTCGAGCGAGATGGAGCCATCCCTCGAGAGTCAGCCGAGGCAGAGCCAACCCTCGGGGGTCGGGCGAGATGGGGCCCGTGGCCGCAACGTCCACTGAGGCGGAGCCAACCCTCAGGGGTCAGACGAGGCAGGGCCCACTACCTCGGTGGCCGAACGATGTGGGACCCGGCTAGCGGTGTAGTAGCGCTCTTGATCGCGTGGATGAATCAACGTTGATGGTCATTAGCTCCTCCTCTTCGAGTACCCTAGTATTGGTCCCTAACACCTAGATATGGCTCTTTGCTTCCTTAGAGCAAGTATAATAGGAGGTTGTAAACAAGTTGAATGCTGACGTGGAGGAGCGAGGAGAGGAGAGAGAGAGGAGAAACGGGCTGTAAGTTTACAACCGGCTTAGACACAAGAACTGAGAAACTCTGTGAGAGATACGAATGGGCCATGTATTAATGCTGAAGAGCTAACTACTATATGGGTGGGCTGAGAGATAGGCTGTAAGAATTCTTGCAGCCAACAACGGGCTGTATTATTAGCCTTGCTCTTAGAACTATACACTCCTCCATACCAAAATAGATGACGTTTTGAATTTTAGATATCATGTTTGACCATTTGTCTTATTCATTATATTACAAATAATAAAATAAATAAAGCATTATTAAAGTATCTTTAATAATAAAAAATCATAACAAGATAAATAATATTTATACAAAAATTTCGAATAAGATGAATAGTTAAATAAGATGTCTAAAAAAACAGTCATATGTTTTGGGACAGAGGGAGTAGTAAATTTGAGCTAATTGGTATAAACTTCTACGAAAGAAAACTGACGGATAACAGTGTCCATTCCTTTTGGTAACATTTGAGCTACTTGTGAACACTAGTAGAGAACAGACCTTTGATCCTCGGTCAAAATGGGCTCTAGTCCCGGAATTTTTTGCGGCCGGGACTAGAGATACCTTTAGTCCCGGTTGATGGCTCCAACCGGGACTAAAGGTCCCTGCCCAACAGCTACTGCGCCAGACAGAGGTGGCAGGGACCTTTAGTCCCGATTGGAGCCACCAACCGGGACTAAAGGTATACTTTTACTCCCGGTTGGTGGCTCCAACTGGGAGTAAAGGTCTACTCCCGGGCCGTGGCTGCTCCCGGGGTTAGAAAGTTACCTTTAGTCTCGGTTGGAGCCACCAACCGGGACTAAAGGACCCCCCCTTTATATCCCGGCCGTCTCCTTCCTCCCCGAGCCCGAGCTCAGCACATTTTGAAGCTCACTACAGTAGTGTTCTTGCTTCCTCCCTCCCTCCATTGTTCATCCATCCATTCTTTGATTCCTCCATCGATTTCTTCGATTTCTCTATCGATTCTTCAGTTGTAAAGGTTACCAATCTCATACTCTCAGTTTTCACCATTGTCTTATCTCATTTTGTTCACTATATATATATATATATATAGTTCTTTATTGTGGTTTTTTTTCATTTGTAAGCAATTTGAGCTCAAAATCACTTCAAGCTTGCATATTTACATTGAAGAAGGTTAAAGTAGCTAGTTGAACTTGTGGACTGTGTTCATCTCGGCGATCATATTCTCTGCTGAGCGGTAACGGACGTCAAGGAGGAGCTTTGATTCTACGAGGGAGAGCGGCAACAGTCGTGGAAGACCGTGTTCCCTTCCTCGTAGAATCGGAGCTCTTCCATGGCAAGTACGGTGCCGTCCGGTGGAGAAATGCTCGTCGAGATGATCATGTAAGCAAGTTCAACTAGTACGGATGGTTATTTATTCACATATCCCGATATCGTCGCAGTAGTCTGTCAATCACCGTACTTTTTATTTTAACTTTTTATGAAATGAAAAACTTAGAAAATAGTTAGAAAATTATAGAAAATCCGTACTAGTTGAACTTGCGGACCGTGTTCAGCTCGGTGAGTATGTTCTCTGTCGAGCGGTAATGGACATCAAGGAGGAGCTTTGATTCTACGAGGGAGAGCGACAACGGTCGTGGAAGACCGTGTTCCCTTCCTCATAGAATCGGAGCTCTTCCTTGACCAAGTACGGTGCCGTCCGGTGGAGAAATGCTCGCCGAGATGATCACGTAAGCAAGTTTAACTAGTACGGATGGTTATTTATTCACATGTCCCGATATCGTCGCAGTAGTCTGTCAATCACTGTACTTTTTATTTTAACTTTTTATGAAATGAAAAACTTAGAAAATAGTTAGAAAATTCATACTAGTTGAACTTGCGGATCGTGTTTAGCTCGGCAAGCATGTTCTCTGTCGAGCAGTAACGGACATCAAGGAGGAGCTTTGATTCTATGAAGGAGAGCGACAACGGTCGTGGAAGACCGTGTTCCCTTTGTCGTAGAATCGGAGCTCTTCCGTGGCAAGTACGGTGCTGTCCGGTGGAGAAATGCTCGCCGAGATGATCACATAAGCAAGTTCAACTAGTACGGATGGTTATTTATTCACATGTCCCGATATCGTCGCAGTAGTCTGTCAATCACCGTACTTTTTATTTTAACTTTTTATGAAATGAAAAACTTAGAAAATAGTTAGAAAATTATAGAAAATCCATACTAGTTGAACTTGCGGACCGTGTTTAGCTCGGTGAGCATGTTCTCTGTCGAGCGGTAACGGACATCAAGGAGGAGCTTTGATTCTACGAGGGAGAGCGACAACGGTCGTGGAAGACCGTGTTCCCTTCCTCGTAGAATCAGAGCTCTTCCTTGACCAAGTACGGTGCCGTCCAATGGAGAAATGCTCGCCAAGATGATCACGTAAGCAAGTTCAACTAGTACGGATGGTTATTTATTCACATGTCCCGATATCGTCGCAGTAGTCTGTCAATCACCATACTTTTTATTTTAACTTTTTATGAAATGAAAAACTTAGAAAATAGTTAGAAAATTATAGAAAATTCATACTAGTTGAACTTGCGGACCGTGTTCAGCTCGGCAAGCATGTTCTCTGTCGAGCGGTAACGGACATCAAGGAGGAGCTTTGATTCTACGAGGGAGAGCGACAACGGTCGTGGAAGACCGTGTTCCCTTCGTTGTAGAATCAGAGCTCTTCCTTGACCAAGTACGGTGCCGTCCGGTGGAGAAATGCTCGCCGAGATGATCACGTAAGCAAGGTCAACTAGTACGGATGGTTATTTATTAAAACATGTTTTTGAGCTATAGTGTATTAAAAAATGAGTATAGAGATATAGATAATTTTATAGTTTCTTAATTTTATTTGATTATAAAATAAGAAATTTATAGTGTATTAGAGAGTAGATGGCAACTGCTTCATTGTTTAGAGATATAGATAATTTTATAGTTTCTTAATTTTATTTGTTTATAAAATGAGAAATTTATAGTGTATTAAAAATGAGTTTAGAGAGTAGATGGCAACTGCTTTCGGGTCCTCGGCCTCTCATGGGTTTCCAAAGCGACTTAGGCCGGGCCTCCCTCTCATTCCATGCGGCAAGTGTCGTGATGAGACGAAGATTGTGATGGAGTACCGAGTGAAGAAGGAGGGTCCCAACAAGGATCGTATCTTCTACAAGTGTTCGAATCGCAATGTGAGTTATTTTATCGTATTTAATGATTATGGTTAGTTTATACCTATTTTCATGATGGTTGTGATTAAAGTTCTATTTTTTTGTTTTAATTTCAGTGGGATAGCAGTGGACGATGTTCAGGCTTCTACTGGGAGGAAGAGTATGTTGAACTCGTGCAAAAATATATTGCACAACAGGCAGATACGGCGGCTAATGAGGCAGTGATCCAGCCGAAGAAGCCCAAAGATGTTGCACAATCGGGGGATCTGTCTGTTTTAGTTGAGATTGGTCACGAAATCCTTGTGCTCCTGAAATGTATTTTAGCTTTAGTTCTTTTAGTGGTAGTCGGGATTGTCTATATTGTAGAGATGCTTTCATAAATTTGTACCTTTTGTGGTGGCACGCATGTTTTATAAATAATTAACTATGATCTAGGTTTTAATATGGTATTTATGTCATGTAATGCAGATGAGCCGGCATTGGATGTACAATGCTGATCGCCGCTCCCATGAGTTCATTGACGGCGTGCATTCTTTGTTACGTGCGGCCAAGAAAAACAAACGCAACGGTTTTATGTGCTGCCCATGTGCCATATGTAAGAATACGGTGGAATATCCTTGCTCAAAGACTCTTCATTCACCCTTGTTTAAGTC
Source organism: Miscanthus floridulus (assembly GCF_019320115.1). Lineage (NCBI taxonomy): Eukaryota > Viridiplantae > Streptophyta > Magnoliopsida > Poales > Poaceae > Miscanthus > Miscanthus floridulus. The sequence goes on from NC_089588.1 coordinate 78,368,907, forward strand.
GGGTTTCATGTCAAACTATATTTGTTGGACGAAGCACGGAGAAACCAGTGTTGTAATGGAAGAAGGTGAAGAAGAACAATGGGACGACAATGATATTATTTCCTATGGTGCATGCTTCAATGATACTGCAATGGGAGAAGCTGAAGAAGAGGTAGCCACAGAAGATGATCCGGCTGATGATCTTTGTCAGGTCATTCGTGACGCACAAAGAGAATGTGAAAGTGAAAAGGAGAAGATCAAGTTCGAGCGGATGCTAGAAGATCACAAGAAATTGTTGTACCCAACTTGTGATGCAGGGCAGAAAAAGTTAGGAACCACACTAGAATTGCTGCAATGGAAGGCAAAGAATGGTGTATCTGACAAGGGATTTGGAGAGTTACTAAAAATCCAAAAGAAGATGCTTCTGAAAAACAATGAATTGCCCGTCACTACCTACGAAGCAAAACAAGTTGTCTGTCCTATGGGGCTAGAAATCGAGAAGATACATGCATGTCCTAATGACTGCATCCTGTACCGTGGCAAAGAGTACGAGAAATTGGATGCATGCCCGGTATGCCATGCATCGCGGTATAAGATCAGGCGAGATGACCCTGGTGATGTTGAGGGCGAACGTCCATGGAAGAAAATCTCTGCCAAGGTTATGTGGTATGCTCCTATAATACCACGCTTGAAATATCTGTTCAGAAACAAAGAACATGCAAAATTGTTGCGATGGCACAAAGAAGACCATAAGGTAGACAATATGTTGAGACACCCTGCTGATGGGTCCCAGTGGAGAGCAATCGATAGAGAATTCTCGGAGTTTGCAAATGACGCAAGAAACTTAAGGTTTGCTTTAAGTACAGATGGTATCAATCCTTTTGGAGAGCAGAACAGTAGTCATAGCACTTGGCCTGTTACTCTAAGTATCTACAACATTCCTCCTTGGTTATGCATGAAGCGGAAGTTCATTATGATGCCTGTGCTCATCCAAGGCCCGAAGCAACCTGGCAATGACATCGATGTGTACCTAAGACCACTTATTGACGAACTTCTCATTTTGTGGAATAAAGAAGGTGTATGTGTGTGGGATGAGTACAAACAAGAACACTTTGATCAGCGAGCATTGTTGTTCGTAACAATCAATGATTGGCCTGCTCTAAGTAATCTTTTAGGACAGTCAAACAAGGGATATAATGCATGCACACACTACTTCGGTGATATTAGAGGTGTATTCTTGAAAAAATGTCGAAAGGTCATGTACCTTGGCCATCGTCGATTTCTTCCTGCAAATCACCCCATAAGAAAGAAAGGTAAGCATTTTAAAGGAAAGGCAGACCACCTAACCAAGCCTCACAACCGAACCGGTGAGGATGTACTCGATATGGTCAATAATGTGAAAGTCGTCTTTGGAAAAGGAAATGGCAGCCAACCTGTTCCGAACGACGCTAATGGTCACGCATCCATGTGGAAGAAGAAGTCCATATTTTGGGACCTACCCTATTGGTAAGTCCTAGAGGTTTGTAGCTCGATCGACGTGATGCACCTGACGAAGAATCTTTGTGTGAACCTGCTAGGCTTCATGGGTGTGTATGGAAAGCCTAAGGACACATTTGAAGCACAACAGGACCTGCATTGTTTGAGAGAAAGAGACAACCTACATCCAGAGAAGACAGATGATGGACGCCATTACTTACGTTCTACCAGCTACACTCTAAGCAAAGAGGAGAAGGAAATCGTGTTTGAATGCTTAAACAACATCAAGGTACCATCTGGATTCTCCTTGAATATAAAGGGTATTATAAATGTGCTAGAGAAGAAATTCTGTAACTTAAAGTTCCATGACTGTCACGTTCTCATGATGCAATTACTTCCAGTTGCATTAAGAGGAATTCTACCTCCAAATGTATGTCTAGCCACCATGAAGCTATGTGCATTCCTCAATGCAATTTCTCAGAAGGCAATTGATCCAACTGATCTAGCTAAACTACAGAATGATGTGGTTCAATGTCTCGTCAGCTTTGAGTTGGTGTTCCCTCCTTCCTTCTTTGATATCATGACACACCTCCTAGTTCACCTAGTCAAGGAGATTTTCATTCTCGGTCCTGTGTTCCTACACAACATGTTCCCCTTAGAGAGATTTATGGGAGTCCTAAAGAAATATGTTCATAACCATGCTCACCCAGAAGGAAGCATCGCCAAGGGCTATGGAACAGAAGAGGTCATTGAGTTCTGTGTTGACTTTATTCCTTGACTCGATTGGTGTTCCTGAATCAAGACATGAGGGGAGACTAAGCAGAAAGGGGACACTAGGGAGGAAAACATATATTGGTACGGATGATGATTATTTCAATAAAGCGCACTACACAGTTCTACAGAACTCCTCTTTGGTAGATCCGTATATTGAGACACACAAGGATCTCTTACGATCCGAGTTTCTAGGGAAGACTAAAGCTTGGATTATGCGTAAGCACATGGAAACTTTCGGCGGTTGGTTGCGAAAAAAATGTCAAGGTGATGAGAGCATCCATGAGCAACTGTATTTATTGGCTATGCAACCATCATGGCATATCATCACATACAAAGGGTACGAGATAAATGGGAACATATTCTACACAGTAGCCTAAGATAAAAGGAGTACCAACCAAAATAGTGGTGTCCGCATAGATGCCATAGACCCGAATGGGAATAAGCAGACATATTATGGACGCATAGATGAAATATGGGAACTAGAATATGCACCTACTTTGAAGATCCCATTGTTCAAGTGCCAATGGGTCAAGGTGACCGGAGTCGGGGTAACAGTAGACAATGAGTATGGAATGACAACAGTAGACCTTACTAATATTGGGTACAAAGACGAACCATTCGTCCTTGCCAAGGATGTGAATTAGGTGTTCTATGTCAATGATATGTCTACCAAACCAAAAAGAGGGAAAAACGATAATGACTCAACCAAAGAGCCAAAGCGCCATGTAGTTCTTTCAGGGAAAAGAGTCATCGCGGGAATTGAGGACAAGTCGGACATGTCAGAAGATTATGAAAAGGATGACCGAATTCCACCATTCAAAGTGAACAAAGACCCTAGCATCTTGGTAAATGATGAGGACACTCCATGGTTACGACGTGATCATAACCAAGGGACATACGTAAAGAAGAAGTTCACTGCTGTGCCCACTTGATGATATAGTGATTTAATGTAGTGTGTGTTTGAGATATTATGTAATAATTATGAATTCAGATGTTTATTATGTCATGTTTCAAATTAAATCAATGTTTGATTTGGTGGGATTTCTCTCTCAAAAAGGTAAATTAGGATATTGAGTGATGAAAAATTAAAATATTAACGTTAAAATGATGTGAAAACAAATTTCCTGTCCAAAACCAATAGTTTTAATAATTTTAATTAAACACTACATTTTTGCATTAACGAAATAATAAATATTAGTTACATTATGTTTTATAATTGTAACAAAAAATAAAAAAGTTAGGTTATAGATTTTTCCTATGTGCAATAAAGAAAAAGAAAATCCATATTTTTAACAAAATAATTTTATGCCTTTTATTTAATTTACTATGTATTTAACAAAAACTATTGCATTTCTATTGTATTTAACAAGACTATTGCTTAAAACACGCGGGAAACGAAACTGCAGCCCACCTTTACTCCCGGGTTGGAAGCCCACCCGGGAGTAAAGGTGGCCTGCAGTTTCGAGGCCCGCCAAAAAAATCTTTACTCCCGGTGCTTATTACCAACCGGGAGTAAAGGTAAACCTTTACTCCCGGTGCGTGTTATCAACCGGGAGTAAAGGTACCTTTACTCCCGGTTGGTAACACGCACCAGGAGTAAAGGTCCTTTACTCCCGGTGGGGGGATGGCACCGAGAGTAAAGGGATATGGCATATATATACCAGTGCCACCTTCTTCCTTGCGTTCTTCACTGATTCCTCTCCCCCTGCGCCCACGCCACTCGGTCCGCCACACCGAGGACGCCGCGCCGCCACCCCGCCCGACGTCGGTTGTCACCACCGCCTCGCGCGCGTCTGCTGTCACCATGCCACCCTGCGCGCTGACGACCTCACGGCGCCAGCTGCTGCCCGGCCGCCCTGGCTAGACACAAGGCGCGCGCCACACCGCCGGTACTCTTGCCCCTCGGCCAGACGCACGCGCGCGGCCACACCGTGTCGGTACCCTCGCCCCGGCCAGACGCGCAGCCACACCGCTGGCCGGTACCCTCGCCCCGGCCAGACGCGCGGCCACACCGCTGGCCGGTACCCTCGCCCCGGCCAGACGCGCGGCCACACCGCCGGCCGCCCTAAGGTACGCTAGCTGTGCTTGCTCCGATCCTATTCCATCGATCTCCATGCATGAAACACTACGTACATATGTTTTAGGCAACGATCATGGTAACCGTACGTACATGTTGTTCACATTTTTTTATTCCTACGTGCAAGCTTTGATACAGTAGCGAAACTTTGTTGGTTGTCACTTGCATACGTACGTACGTCAACAAATGTGTGTATCGATCACAAACCCAAACGTATACTTAGCTAATTTTCATGGCACGTCGCACACGGTGTTCAAACGGGCATTATTCTTTGTCGCGCTAACTATTATAAGAAAGAAAGCGCCAAAGGAACAGATCAAAAAAAATTCCAGTGTATACGCGCCATCTATAAGTGCCATGCGTTTCTATGTATAAGCGCCATGCGTTTCTATGTATACGGCGGAGCACCGCCGCCCTCGTTCGCCCTCGTTCGATCATTTTTGGTTGGTGAAGGTTGGTTTGCAGGTGGTTGTGGATGATATAGCTGAGTCTATGAAGGGTGTAGCAGATGAAGTGGTTGAGAGTGTGCTTGAAAATACAGTTATGGAGATGGCGAGGGATATGGCATGCGAGGTGTGTTTTGAAGAGGATGCTCCCAATGTTTGGGAGTTCCAACGCCAAGGGTCGACTTGATGTCTATTTTTTTATTGATGTAACGTGTGTTGTTGTATTTGTTGTAGATTTGGCATGTTGTTGTGAACTTCTTCAAGGGTTCCAATCATTGTAAACACTATTTGGAGCTATTTACTCGATGAGTCAGGATGCAGTGCGATTTTGTTGTCACTTTGGTTTGCAGCAACGCCCCCCTTTTCTTTTAGGCGAGGCTCATCGTTTATTGTTCTCAGAAACTTGACGCGCAACGAGGCCCCATTTCTTTCAGGCGAGGCTCGCTATTTTTCGTTTAATAAAACCTAATGCGTAGCGACGCCCCCCTTTTGTTTTAGGCGGGATCGCCGCCAAAACCTACTCGCTTCCTGATTCTTCTTATCATACAAACCAACCTTCACCTGTCAAAACCTACTCGTTTAGGGTTTAGGGTTTATACGGCGGAAGATTTTATGCATGTAAGCAAAGATTTGACGTACTATATATTGGTTTTGTTTTTTGAAGCTAGATGGCCGACCCGAGAAACATGGATGAGGAGGAGTTGATGATGAATTTGATCAACACTGGCACTCAAGTTGCCGGCGATGATGATGCTAAAAATAACGTGCAAGAGGATGCAGATGATGGGAGTCAGTACTTAGCTCTTGAACAAAATGAGCAACAACATATTGGCCAAGTATATATTTTTTTATTATTAGCTATATATATTATCATATGTATTATGTGTGCTCATGACATTAAAAATAATGTTTATGTTTTGTAGCCCTCTGGATCGACATCAACAACTACAACGAAGAGTAAAAATGTTTGAGGTCCCAAAAAGCCATTGGAGGGCCGCTTCATCATCTCGGAATTCAATGTGGATACAGGAGAACCGAGGGGCCGAATAAAATGAAATTCGTGCACCACTGTGGTTACCTTGTACGGGACCGGCTCCCGATCAGTACCCGCGAATGGAAGAAGAAGACCAATGCTCCTCATATCAATTTTGTCTCCGATCGTGACAAGACGTTAATTTGGAAAGATGTCTTGGTACATTTCACGCTCCAAATAGATGGTTATGATGATATAATAGATGGTGATGAATTGAAGGAGCAAGTTAGGGATTGGGCAATGAAGAAGATGGCCACCCAGTTTTAGACTTGGAAGAAACACCTATACACGACGTATGTCAAGAAGAACATAGCACCAGATTTTACTGTCCTAGGCCCGATCTCAAAGCAGAGGCCCTATTGGGATGAGTTTGTACAGTACAAGACTTCGGAAGAGGGTGTGAGTCGGGTGATAAAGAACCAACGTAAAGCCCAACAGAAGACATACCACCATAACTTGGGATCAGGTGGCTACCCGACTGCCATTAAGAAGTGGAACAAAATGGAAGCAGACCTTCTTGCCAAGGGTATCACACCAGAATCACTCGAGTGGGGAGAACGTGCAAAGAATTGGTTTTTCGGTCATGGGGGGACACTGGACCAGGAGACAGGGAAGTGCGTTTATGGTGTAAGACTGCAAGAAGTAGCAGAAAGATTGTTTTATGCTCAGAGAGCTACTGCTAGTGGTGCGTTTAGGCCCAACAGAGAGAAGGATGAGCTGACATACGCCATCGGGACTATTGAACATGGTGGCCGAACTAGAGGCAAAGGAAGTGTCTCGTGGGAGCATGGATTCCCTCAGGATAGACCTTCCTACAGAAGCCGCTAGAGAAAGAAGGAAGAAGAGGCACAGCGGCTCCAGAGGTTGGAGGAAGCGGTGCGTGAAGCACAGGAGCGGGAAAAAAACCTTGAAGCGAGAATGCAAGAGGAAATCAGAAGGCAAGTGCAAATAGCAGTGAGTACAAGCAAGTAGGCATCAGAGCTAGGAATCAACATTTGCTAATCTGTTCAGTTGAAAAGCAGTTGCGCTTCCACGGAGATACCAAATCAAGGGGACATAGGACTGCGCTTCCCTGTGGATGACATCACTAAACCTTTTACATCGTGTGAGCTACACATTCCGAAGGGGAATTCCACAATCAAGGTGGTTATCGGTCTTGTTAATCCTATCGACCGAACCAAGACACCAAGGATTCATGGGAATATAATCCAAGAAGGATATGCTACCATCTCGGTAGATAAAGCTAAAAAAGGTTTTAGTGATTTGCCTCTTGACATTCCTGGAGGTGATGGCGAGAAGACTCTAGGAGAAGCAGAGAAGACATTCATTCTATGGTGCAAGCGCTACATCATCATTCCCGGGATGTCGGCTCCACCTCCTCCTGAACTACCTCACCATAGGTACGTGCGGATGAAAACACTACATCATTAATTTGTATTGGCTTAAATAATTAACAATCTGCTCATAATAATATGTCATTCCTTTTTTGTAGAAGATCCTCCCCCAACCTAAATCCAATTGTTCAATCGCTAGATCATCATAGTGCTCTGTACGATGACATTGTGTTGGAAGGCGAGGCTACATCCACACCATCTCCAAGGAGGTCTCCAACGCCACAGCCGCCACCTCCAAGGAGGTCTCCAACGCCGCTGCCAACACCTCCAAGGAGGTCTCCAACGCCTCCCCCACCCCCGCCTACCAAGAAGCCTAGCAAGAGGCCAGCCCCGCAAACGAAGAACCAGTCCCCGCCGGCAAAGAAAGCCACCGTGAAACCAAGGGCTATTCCCAAAATAATATCTGAAGAGAAGGAAGAAGGAACTGACGCATATAAAAAAGATATGTCTATATTCTATGATAAACTTAAAAAGAATCAAGAAGCAAGGAGAAACCCGGAGAAACCGTACTTCTTCATAGCTCCAGATATTCTAAGAAAAAGGGTGGCTTCTTACCAGCAACAACAGCGGGAATCTCGTAAGCCGTCCAAATCAACGTTAACGGACTATGACCGCACTCTCACCAAGTCAATTGAGGCGGCACAAAAAAAGAAGCGGGCAGGGAAAGGAGTTGCCCAACTCGGACAACAAGCGCACCAATCAATCCCCCCGCTAGTTGTTGGTAATGAATATGGTTCGAATTTAGGATTAATGTATCAGGTAAACATACCTCCGGATGTCGATTTGGATCACCTTGGTGAATTTATTGATGAGACTGGTCTCGACCTTTACCAGATGTTTGGTGATGGAAACATTGAGAGTGCGGCGGAGGTTGATATTTGGAAGAAAAAATTTGCACTAGGCTAGAGTCTATACAACCCTCAAACCTTATCTGATCTGGGGACACAAATGTACCTGCTAAACAAGTGGTACATGCAGGCGTCTACCGGTGGAGACTTCTGCGTTGGTGTCAGAATTAGAGACGAACATTGGTTCCGTGGCGATGATGTTATGTATGTTGACTTTGCAGAATTTCATCAACTATGTCACCTGACCTCTCTGGACAAAGTTATCATTAGCTGCTATTGCCTATAAGTAATAATTCTTTCGATCTATTATTAAACTCATCATATGTGTGTATATGCATATAAATTATCCTAACAAGTACTATATATATGCAGATTTACAATGACAGAGCTCGGAAAGGAAGGCTGCAATAAAATTGGTTTTGTTGATCCCCATATAGTATTCAAAGACCCAGTTACTCCAAAGACTAATTGGAAGTCTGAGTCAGAGAGTAACCTCATAAACTTCTTAGTGAACCAACGCCACAAGAAGGATATACTCTTTTCCTACAACTTCAAGTGAGTGTTAATAATGTCGATCATCCTTAATGGCTCATATATTGATTCTAGTTAATTAATGAGTGTTATGCGTTATATCCTATAAACACATGCAACAATCACTGGATATTGATGGACATCGATCTGGTGAAAAGTCACTTGATAATCTATGACTCGATGAGAAAACCACAACAAGACTACCAAGATATGATAGATATTATCCAGAGGTAATTTCGGTATCTCTAGCAACTATATATACACACAAACATGATGATTAACTATATATGATGACGTGGCAAATTTTTTATTGGGCAGTGTTTGGAAAACCTTTATTGAGAAGCAACACATAGGAAAATGCAAAGCGCCACTGAATGTAATCCCTTTGAAAGTAAGTCCCCTAAATCGCATCATCTTTATTAATTAAACATATAGCTTTCACCGGATCACCAGATTGGATGACAAATCTTTTTCTCGTAAAGTGGTGTCTGAGGCAGGAACAGGGGAACAACTACTGTGGTTACTATGTTTGCAAGTTTATCAAGGTGGTCTCCCAAAGAACTCCTACAGAGAGACTAAAAGTACGTTAAAAATACACTATATATTCATTTAATTATTATTATTGATTGTGTTACTATGTCTTTATATATATATATATATATATATATATATATATATATATATGTACATATATTAATTTATTTTCCTTTAATTCAAACATGTAGACTCGATGGTTGGAGGAAAAGGTCATACGGCAAGACCAAATCAAAGCAATTCAAGAGTCTACAGCCGGATTTTTTAATGAGCAGGTCATCGATTCCGAGGACGAGTTCTACTTTGACCCAACACTGCCATGGAAGCCAAGCTAGAGGATGAGAGAAAACTTGTTATATCACAACAACTGTAATGCAATCTTTTTGTAATATATGCACATGAAATAATATAATGTAAAATACACATATGCATGCATGCATGTAAATATATATATATATATATATATATATATATATATATATATATATATATATATATATTTTCTATACTTGAATTGTGTGATTTAATACGTTCATTGTGCTTGAACCGAAACATACTATACGCGCGTATAAATGTATAATTAGCAGCGTACAATACGACTTCGAAAACCAATTTTGAAAAGAAAACAAAAAAATGAAAAGAAAAGAAAAAAGAAAAAAACCTTTAGTCCCGGTTCGTATTACCAACCGGGACTAAAGGTGCCGGCCATCGTGGCATGTCAGGAGGCACCTTTAGTCCCGGTTCCTGACCCGGGACTAAAGGACCCCCCTTTAGTCCCGGATGCTTGCTCCCGGGTGGGGAACCGGGACTAGAGGGGGTTCCCCACCGGGAGTAAAACTCTGTTCTCTACCAGTGGAAATTTTGCCAAAAAAAAAAAGAAAAGAAAAAAAAAGAAAATGGAAGACGTACCGACATGGTATATATGATGAAATTCATCAGCACTCCCCGAACTCCCAAAGTCTGGCTCTTTCTTAGGATTTGTAGATTTTTGGGTTTACTGGATTTTAGGCCCCATATGAAATTATCAAACGCATTCATGTGTTCTCCTAATTACTAGTGCAGCAAAGGCCAAGCAGATTACAATCATTATATAATTAAAGAACCTAGTTCTCAAACTAATTAATAATGAATTGAATGATGATGATTCTCTTGATGAGTTGAATGTATCACCGATTGATCCATTATCCAGAACAAGCCAAGCGTGGCCATCAAATGCATGTGCAAAACTGGTGATCCAGATCGATATGGAAACTCTTCGAGCTTGGACCGGATGATTGTGACACCGCCATCCGTGTTCAGTTGCCTACTCCTACCTCGCTAGCAATGGTCCAGAAAGAAGTGAAGGCAAGTAGCACGACGTGTCCACGTGCGTGCATGGGTACATGCATATATGCATGCATGGAGGGGGCGGCAGGCCATGCATGCACGAGAAGGCTGGCTGGGGCACCAATGAGAGAGCTCTCACATCACGCCACTGCAGAAAATCCCATTCATGGCGCTTCTTTTAACTGGCCTGGTGTAGAAGTCGACACTAATCAATGTTCATATATCGAGCAAAACACAATATATATATTTTTATACACACTAATTTGCAGAGGTGACATAATAATGACTTGAAGCCAAGCGTGGCCATAAAAAAGGCATGAGCAAAACTGGTGATCGAGATAGATATATATGGAAGCTTCAAAGCTTGGACTGGATGATGGCGACACCACTGTTGCGATCCCATCCAATTTTAGTTGTCTGTACCACGCTAGAGAGCAAGGGCAGAAAGAAGAGGAGGAAAGCATGCATATACGACGTGCTTGGATGCATATGCATGCATGGAGGGCCCCGCCAGCCATGCATGCATGCAAGCACGAGAGAGAAGGCTTGGGCACCAATCAGATTTCACATCACCACATGCAAAAAATTAAAAAGAAGCTAGATTTGGGTCCATGGAAACTTTTAATTTCTAGCTTTCACTTGGCTGGTTTCTCTCCCTGTTGTGTACGTTTGGGGCGAAAGGTGGCCTTTTCATTGGGAAATGAGAGGATCTTGCGTGAAACATGCCAAGGTACTGGTGGGGGCTTGCCAGCTAGTATATATGAAGCAAATGTTTTTCTCAGATCTCCATTTAGCCCAACAATATATTGGGGTATTTGTCACTGGCTCGGACATCGGAAAAGCTAGAGCCAGGCAGAAGCGCCAAAACACAGCTTTGTCGCCGTATACATTGTCATACCGTGAAAACGGTTCCGACTCCTCCTATGTTATCTCCAGAAGCGCTTTTCCTCCTCAGTCATTCGGTGCGGTTCCAGCTCCTTGCCGGAGCCAGAGCGGTGCTACACAATCCAATAGTCTTTTATATATAAGGAAAAAAAAATTATGCTCATCACAGAGTTTTTTGTTTCCTAGATAATAGAACTTGCAACTGTATTGTAACATGAAAAGGTAACCAAGGTACTCCCGCTAATCCAAAGTACAAGATATTTTGACTTTTCTAAATACATTACTTTTTACTATACATCTAAACACAGTGCATATATAAGTGCATAGCAAAAGACATAAATCTAGAGTCAAGAAAAAATTAAAATGTCTTATATAATTTAAAACAGACAAAGTAGTATATAATTAAGATGGATCCACGGGTCATTCTCTCAGCTAATGCGAGGGCATCATTAGGGGACATAGATTTTGAAGGCTGGGTAGCCATAACCGAATCTGCACAAAAACATTTTTTACATGTGGCTAGGCAGTTTTTTTATATGAAAGCTATATTGTTAATGTGCACGGCCTCTATTTCGTTGTAAAGCTGCTTTAAGACAATTGCATCTAGAAACAGACCACATGGCTACGTGGTCCCTAACGTACATATACCGAGCCTTCTTACGTACACCTGTAGAAAAAAAAAATGGCGTCTTCGAGAACAGTTTTTTCTTTACTTAAGTTGTGATTGTTCATCCGTTGTGGACTTCGTATTCGTATAATAAAATTGACGAATTAAACAAAGGCCCTTTTGCTTGTTTGATTGAAGAAAACGGTATCATGAGATAAGCCAAAAACACTTCCTACACAAATAAATCATGGTCAAACTTGACCAACGTAATAAACTAATAATGTTTTTAGAGCTTTGCATGACTGCATATATGAATACGACGCCACGTACAGATCTGAATCAAAAGCCCTTAGCCCTCTCCTCTGTATATCTCACACCAGATCACTTACATAATTAATAATACTAGTACATTATTGGCCTTTGGCCTTTGGCTCTTTGCTACTGCTACAGTGCCTCCTACATACGTCGTCGTGCTTCTCAGAATATGCTCCTGTAGTATATATAAACCTGCTTTGTTTAACTTGAGTTGAAGTGCTGGGCGCGCAAATAAAGGAATGTCGGTTGGAAGGGCCAAAGAATGGGCGGGAACAAGGCGGAGGGATTATCACTCCAGTATATGGCGCCAAGGCACGAATCATTTGAACCGGCCGGTGGACCACACCCATCCCGCCGCCACGAAGCGATGGGCGCACGCCGCGGGAAAATGCATGATCTTGGATCCAGTCTCGCTTGTGTTCAAACGGATATGGGAGTAGGAGAGGATACACCGAATCTCTTGCCCGTCCGCCGGCCGGGTCCATCGATCCGGCCGGCCGATCGATCAAATGATGGCCGTGTTAATTTGAATGCGCCGCCGGCGGGTAGGGGGCCGGCAGCCAAGACGACGACGACGCGACTCGATCGGGTACGGTCTTCTTCCCACCCACACGCAGAGGCAGTGTGTGTGCGCTTCGTCATGCATGGTCCCGATCGTCCGCGCGCGGTTCGGTTCGGTGCATGGAGACCATCAGATGTGCTAGGATCGACGTACCGCGGAGCCGAATTTTCGTCGCCCAGTCGGCACTAGTACATGCACGCTGTACGTATGCTGTACGTATGAACGACTGTAGCATTTTATTGTAGGTGCATGTGCATCATCTCTGGATTCATTCGACGACGACCATTTGCAGGGAACATGCACGCACGGGTGATTGTCAGGCACGGCGCCGGGACGAGCCCGTCACGTGGGCAAACGTGCAGCGGGCCGCCATCCCACGTGAGCACACCTCGCAGTTGCCCCCCGTCCCCCACGGTCGTTTTCTTTTCTTTTTATTTTGGGGCGAAACTCATTTCCCTTTTGTTTGTGAGCAGCGAGAAGGCCCATCTATCTGCCATGGTTTTTTATCAGAATCTTGCTCCCTCCGCCACTAAACTAAAACAAATCTTGCTTTTCGATAAGTCAAATAGTATCAAATTTAATCAAATCCATACTCTCAGACATTTTGATCTTTTTTTAAGATACGTAGCTTTTGCTATGCACTTAGATATACACTATATATGTCTAAATATATAGTAAAGACAACGGGTCTAGAAAAGACAAACCATCTTATATATAGTTTAGAATTGAGGGAGTACAAAATAATAATAATATTTATAATGTGTAATAAGTATAGATTAATCATGGAATATATTTTTCATAATAATCATATTTGAAGATATAAATGTCGATACTCTCTCCAGTCCGGTTTCTAAACCATCTTGCCGGCACGAGTTGAGAGGAGGGTTGGTCAAGACGTCAACTGGTGTCCTTATTATTGCTATTCGTTCTATGTTGAGTACTCATTTATTTGCGAGGATATGGCATTATGAAACCTGTTTAGTTACATGAACGACTGTTGCAGGTACCCGTCACATGAGCCTTACCAACTGCTCATGTGGAGTGCTTAGGTCCCGTTTGGTAGGGCTTCACTTCACTAGTGAAGCTATTTTTTTTTGCTTCAGCTCCACGAACAGTTCCACCAGTGGAGCTGAAGCGGTTTTGGTAAACCGTTTGGCAAAATGGCTTCCCTGTGAGAGCATGTTTTTAGGGGCCTGGAGGAGGAGCCGGGAGAAGTCATTTTTTTTTGGCTCCATCCCACCCCAAATCACTGTGAGAGCATGTTTTTAGGGGCTTCACAAGTGAAGCTATTTTACTTTACCCCGTTTGGTAGAAAATGGCACCAAACGGCTCCTGAAGCTGGTGGAGAAGCCCTGCCAAACGGGGCCTTAGTTGAAGAGCAGAGTAGAATGGAAACGTTTCGTCCCAAGTTCTAGGGACGGATTGGTTTCATTGTATGTTTAGTTGGAAGGACAAAGTGGTTCTATTTTTATGTCGGTTGGAGAGATGAAAGGGATGAGACAACAGATTCGTTAACACCGTTAGCTATAGGCCCCACATGTCATACAGACAATAGCTTATTCTCTTTTTTATTTCTTCTTTGCCCAACTCCTTTGGCCCACCCTACTCGCTTCGCCACCCTTTGCTGGTACTGCCACTCACCCGCGCACGCGATCCCGCACTGTCGTCCACCTGTGTGAGCTCGCGTAGCCGCCCGCTACATGGCCCGCCCTCACCCATCGATCACTCCACCTATCTCCCACCGTGATGGTTCCGCTCGCCGGCAATGTCGGATCAGTCCTCAGGATCCGATAGGCCGCCACTGTTCGCGGTGGCTCCGCACACCCCAACTCTGTCTCTGGTGGCGCCGGATATGCCCACCCTCAGCGTGAGCTCTTTTGCCACACCTAGCCATGCGTGTGTGCACGAGGGAGTCGACGCTGACGCCATGCGAGTGAAGTTAGCACGTTCTTAATTTTTTTTTGGTGCGAGCATATCCGGTATCTGAAAGAAATATTCCTAGTTAGGGATAACACTATTCTCTTGTCCATATGAACCAAACACTATACAAGGAGTATTCCCTCCGTCCAGAAAAGAATACAACTATGGGATTTGTGCCGGTCAAACTAATGCAAGTTTGACCAAGTTTATAGTGAATAATATTAATGTTTATGTCTCTAAATAAATTTATTATGAAAATATATCCTATAACGAATTCAATGATACTTATTTTGTATCGTGAATGCTAGTACTTTTTTATATAAATCTAGTCAAAATTTAAACTGTTTGACTCCTAGAAAAACAAGAGTTGCATTTCTTTTATGGACGGAGGGAGAGGGAGCAGTATGGAATGACTCCATCCTATTTTATCCCAAACACTATACAAGTACATCCTCGGTTAAGGAGAACCATGGTAAATCTTCCTATACAAAGCAGGACTCGCCTTGTAGTGGTAGCCTTGGGGTGCTCTGGGTTGCATCTGACACCCTGGTCCCACCCCACTTACGCCGAGTCAGCCGCAGCCGTCCAGCACCAAAACAATGCACGATGCAGCAAGTGGTGACAACAAGGGTGGCCCTACCGCCGCAGACTTTTTCTTTTCCCTGATCTGGGAAGTCACGTACCGTACTGGCGTGCCATGCATGCAACAACGTAATGGTTCGATTTGGCCTATATACTGCACCAACGCAGCACTCACGCCCGGCCTCGTACGACGCCGCCCCTTGACCAAAATCTGGCTCTGGGCTCTGGCCGTGGCCGGCTGCCGCTGGCGGGCTTTTCCTGTTGGCGCCATGGAGTTTAAACGCGGCGCTGCCGAAAGCTGCAGCTGCTGCTGGCCTGGTCGAATCGATCTCGTCAGTGGATCGGCTCGGCACGTCCGTCCGTGATCATACGGATGGATGCACGTGGCGGCTTTTCGTGATCTGGCAGCCATGCAAAGGCAGCAGTCCGTAGTTGTAGCAGTGGTGATTGGACTTGCCGAGCCAGAGAGCCCCTAGCTAGGCCGCAGAGAACCTAGGAAGCCTAGTACTTGCAGCGAGTCATCAGTCAGCGAGTGTGGGTGGTCTTTTTTACCCACGTTGGTAGTATGTCTTTTTTGTCATGGCATGAAGAAAGTTGTCATGTTTTTTTCCCTTTCTTCCTTTTGATGATGATGAATGAGGACTTGGCCGGTTGGCCTTCCATACGATACGCGCGGTGAGCAGTTCAGGTGTCGCCACGCCTGCCAGAGCGACGCGACCCTGCGATCCATCCGGCCATCCACGACGTGCCCTGCCGTCACCCGGCCTTGTTTAGTTGGCGAAAAAAGTTTAGAAAACGGTACTGTAGCACTTTCGTTGTTATTTGATAAATAGTGTCCAATCATAGTCTAATTAGGCTCATGAATTTCATCTCGTGAATTTCGTCTAAACTGTGTAATTAATTTTATTTTTTATTTATATTTAATACTTCATACATGCATCTAAAAATTCGATGTGACGAAAAATCTTGAAAAATTTTACAAAATAAAGTGAAAGTAAACGGTACCCTACTCACCTTTCCCTTCGTCACTCGTCACCACCAACGGAGCCCGGAGCCCTGACCCCTGACCCCTGAGCTCGACCGTAACCTGACGACCGCACGGCAGAGAGACGGACGGTGCGGGTGGGCGTCGCGTCATCGAGCGAGGCGACGCTGACGCGACCGGTGCGGTGCGGCGGTGCAGCCGTGCGTCGCGTCGGTTGATGGGCATCATCCCGTCGGATCCGGCTCGGACCAGGATGCCGGGTCTCGTCGTGCATGCATCCGTCTCCCGTCACCCCCGCAGCCCCGCACCGCATATTCCTATTCCCGCCGAACCAGTCAATCAGTCCTCACGTTTGTTCTCTTCTCCTCCTCTTCAGCCTGTTCGCTTGTTGGTTTCAGCCAGTCCAAACCAGCCAGACAACAGTGTTTTTCTCTCACAACGAACCAGCACCAGCTAGCCTAAACTAGCTCAGAAACCAACCAGCGAACAGGCCCCTTGTTCGTTCTCTTCTCCCCTCCCCCCACATCCAATCTGCGAGCTGAGGAGCATGCACCCGGGTCCGAAAGGCAGCCGTGGTGCGGAGAGCGGCCGGAGAGACGCTACCTAAGTTAGTTATATGCCCTTGTGTGTCTAGTCTAGGGGCGGTTTGGTTCTACGCCATGCCCAGCCACGCCCAGTTGTGGCGAGTTGTGGCGGCGGCGGCAAAAACTAGCGCCACAGTCTGTGGCGAAAAACAAGACTCCATGTGCTGTGGCTGCCAAACACTCTGCATGAACCAAACACTAGCCTATTAAATGGTGACGGGCCACAAGTACGGCGAGGCAGAGGCCTCATTCGCTTCGCTGAAAA
The DNA here is from genome assembly GCF_019320115.1 of Miscanthus floridulus. NCBI lineage: Eukaryota > Viridiplantae > Streptophyta > Magnoliopsida > Poales > Poaceae > Miscanthus > Miscanthus floridulus. The sequence goes on from NC_089588.1 coordinate 78,386,030, forward strand.
AAACAAGCCGAAACATTATTCCGACTGATTTGTTGTGAGAGAAAAAACACTGTAACAACTGAAAAAAACAAGCTAAAAAATACGGATCATAAGATAAGCGAACAGGACCAGAGTGTGACCTCAAACCAAACACTCCCCTACTCTTGCCTCCAAAGTTAGTTATACCGATCGAGCATGATTTGAGACCGGACAGCACATGCCTTGCACGTACTAGCTATATCGTGTTGTCCAGTCCAGCCACATATATATGACTGTACGTATGGCTCGGGTGGATGTTGGGGGTTAGGTTACACATACATATATTGCACAGTGCTGCCGCGTGCTGTATGTGTCACCTCCTTCCAATGTACTACTGGACTAGTAATATCGTGGCCAAAAGATCTGACAGCGGTACCGGCCGGCGAATGAGGCCGTCAAGCTAAGATCGGTACGGTCAAGCAGTGCTGGAATACAGCAGTACCATATCACACACACCAATCGACCTGTATCTCTCTCTCTCACGAGCCACCACCGCTCGCTCGCATCGGATCGGATCGACCACCATGTGCAATTAACGAACCTTACTACTAATTTAGTGGAGAGAGCTAGCCGTGCTTTCTCAATGATGATCACAAGCCGTAAACATCTAACACCCTTGCACAGCATATATATAACCGTCTTGACACACCAACCAAGATACGGTAAGATCGTTGTTATATACCCGACGACCGTTACCACCTAAACAAAACTTGAAGGGTAGCCTATAACCTAATAAACGGCTAAACCTAGCCTAGCCGATGATCATCGTAGCCTTCGATCTCGAGTAGGGGTGTGTTTAGTTGGGGAGGTAAAAATTTTTGGGTGTCACATCGGATATGTCGGAAGGATATCGGGAGGGGTTTTTAGATACTAATAAAAAAATAAATTACAGAAACCATCAGGAAACTACGAGACGAATCTAATGATACTAATTAATCGGTCATTAGCACATGCGGGGGTACTGTAGCACTTAAGGCTTTTGATGGACTAATTAGGCTTAAAAGATTCGTCTCGTGATTTTGCCGAGAACTGTGCAATTAGTTTTTTTTCATCTACATTTAGTACTCCATGTATGTGTCCAAACATGCTCTTTTATCGTAAAAGGCAAAAAAAATTTGGAAACCAAACAGGGCCTAGTAACAATAATCCTCTACTACCCATGCATGCATCCACGCGCGGCATTGTCAAATCAAACCCACTAAATCTGGTTTATAAGTTGACTGATGCGGTTTTATTGTGAGAAAAAAACACTGTATTATGACTGATAAATATGGCTGATTAGATCCAGCGAATAGGGTGCCCACGCCTTGACTACCGACCAATCTGCAGCATGCATGTTGCACTGTAGCAGTACCTCTGTATAGGATCGGAGCATATAATGTAGTGCCAGCTAGCTTGTGCTTAAGGCCTCGTTTAGATTGCCTCAAAGTTTTAAGTTTTTTTACTCTCTCTTCATCACATCAATTTTTGGACGCATGCATACGGCCTGTTCGTTGGTTGGTTTCTGAGCTGGTTTAGGCTGGCTGGTGCTGGTTTGTTGTGTGAGGAAAACACTGTTGGTTGGCTGATTTGGGCTGGCTGAAACCGACAAGCGAACAGGGTGATAGAGTCTTAAATGTAGGTAAAAAAAGTAATTAATTGCACAATTTGGTTGTAAATTACGAGACGAATCTTTTGAGCCTAGTTAGTCCATAATCGGATAAAGTTTGTCAAATACAAACGAAACGTACCACAGTGTCCAGATTGCAAAATTTTGTAATCTAAACAAAGCCTAAATTACCATTGATGAATGTTGCTGGACCGGAAACCCGTACAGCTTGACTGCTTGAGAGTCCGCGACGAAGCACCCCACCCCCCACGTTGCCAAAAAGGGTACAGCCACCCTTCAAGCACAAGGGATTGATTGCCTGCCACTCGCTGCTGCCGCTCTAAGAGCAAGTATAATAGCAGACGGTAAGTCGACTAAATGTTGAGGTGGAGGAGAGAGGGGAAGAGAGAGAGAAGAAGCGAGCTGTAAGCTTATAACTGGCTTGGGCACAAGAACTAAGAAAGTCTGTGAGAGAGACGAGTGGGCCATGTATTAACTGTAAATAGCCAACTACTATATGAGTGGGCTGAGAGAAGGCTGCAAGGAAACTTACAGCCAGCAAGCCAGCTGTATTATTAGCCTTGCTCTAAGTATCAATAACATTTTTACACTTTCCCGTATTCCTTTGTACTCTACTCAAGCACAAGTACATACAGTACTCCGTATGTTTTTGGTTAGGCTGTGGCCCCGTTCGCTTGGCTCAAACAAAAAAATATTATTTTGGCTGAATTGTTGTGAGAGAGAAAACACTGTTCCGGCTGAAAAAAAAAGTCGAATAAGCCGATTTTTAAGGTTAGCCGAACGGGGCCTGTGTTTATTTCCCCTCCTAAATTGTAGCCCCTGTCACATCGGACATGGAGTATTAAATATTGACTAATTACGAAACTAAATGTACAGATTAAGACTAATTTGCGAGATAAATTTTTTAATCCTAATTAATCCATGATTTGAGAATATGGTGCTACAGTAATCATGTGCTAATGACGGCTTAATTAGGCTTAATAAATTCGTCTCGAGGATTAGTAAGGACCTATCTAATTTGTTTTATTATTACTCCCTCCGTCCCATATTAAACGCACGTATAGGATCATGCATGTCAACTTAGGGCCTATTTGGTTCGTCTAGTAGCTACTAAATTTAGTAGATTTTAATCACTTTAGTAACTTTTTAACCAAACGCTATGACTAAAAGCTATTAAAAGAGCTTTAGTCCTCTCTAATAACTCTGGAGTTACTAAAAGTGACTAAATCGTTCAGTAGCTACTAAAGTTTAGTAGCTCGAATCAAACACCCCCTTAGTGAAGCTGCCAAATTACCTTTCTACCTCTATGACTGTCATCCTGTAACAGCACAGTACGCTCAGCGGTGTAGTGCCTCGGTGGGAAGGAAACAAAGCAATGTGTGGTCTAGAGCATTCCACATGTGGACAGAGCGCTCCGGCAGCATGTATGCTTCAGATGCCATGGAGCCTTTCATTTTGGGATTTTTTTTTTAAAACCATAGACGTGCAATTAAATTGGAATCACGAAGTATTATCAAAACAATTGTGACACCCGTAAATTTTAGTCTCTAAATTTAAACCCTCGGAATAGAAATGTCCCTGTCTCCACATCACGGCGACCACGATACAGAATTTTGGACGTACTGCCCAATTTTTTTTTACTGTAGCAGTTTTGATCATATGTTTTTTTCTGCAAAAGATTTTTTTTAGATACATCAAGTTTTCACATATATGATTCTTTATTGAATATACTTCATTAGTGTTATATATATTGAAGTATTAAGATTTTTTAGAAGAAAAAATAGATGGTCAAATTTGCTACAGTAAAAAATGCTGACAAGTAAACCCAAACGAAGGAAAGTACTATATTTTACACCTCTACTGGAGTACACTGGACGTCTGGACCCCAGCCGTCCTGCCTCCCTGTTCCTCTCCCTCTACGTAAGCGCCGCGTCATCACAAAGATCCGGTGGTGGCGACGAGATGCGCAGCGCAGGCAGCCGAGCAGCGGGCGCATGCATGTCATGCCAGGTAGATGGCGCAGTGCGGAACACATGCGTCAGCGGATTGTTGCCCAGATTGCCACAGGTCACAAGCCTGTTGGGCTCCGCCTCCGCAGTCCGCACTGACCGATTGACCATCCCCAGCAGCAGAGCAGAGACCGGCGTGGCGTTGGCGTTGGCGTTGGCGTGGAACGCCTGCAGCAGCCAGCAGCCGTCGCAGTAGTACATTTTTTTACGACTCTGTTCCTGACCACTTTCATTTCAGCCTACTGTGCCGTATGGCCGTGTCAGGATGGATCGTGTAACGGCGTGGTTGGATAACACTATTCTCGTGTCCATATGACCAAACGAGTACTCTGTCTGGCGAGGAAAGAATACAACTAATACAAGTTTAATCAAATTTATAGTAAATAATATTAATATTTATATCTCTAAATAAATTTATTATAAAAATATCCTATAGGGCAGTGTCCGTCATGGCGGCATGCATGTGGCCGCGCCCCGGCGCCGATCGAGGCGAAAAGCGACGCGGCAAAGCCACGCAAACGCACCGGAAGGCCCGCCGGCGCCATACCTACAGAAATGCATTGGTGCTATACCGGCGCCGCACGTACGCATACCATCATCTCGACTCCAGCACTCATCATCTATATTGTATGTATGTATGTACCCGTCGCAAAATGTATGATCAAGTAGGGGTAGTTTAGCGTATCTAAACAAAGATTAGCACGGCGGCGGTGGCGCTACACCGCATTACGCGCCCGTAACCGTTGTTTATGACCTAGTAACATAACAAACCAGCTCTATTACCCAACGCCCCAACCAGGCAACCAGTGCGTGAGCCAAAGCGGCGGGCGGGTGGGTTTCGTCGCGTCCGCATGCATCACCTCACCGTGGCCTCGCGGCCTTTTTGGGTCAAAAGTACCTTCCGCGCGCAGTCGCGGGAGGGTTTGGGTGGTGGGTCGTTCGGCAGTCGGCTCCAAGGACCAGGGCACAGAGGGCACTGCGCACGGACACGCCTCGCCTGGGTTGGCTGGTGGTTGGTCGTCGCCGCCGTCCCGAGGCAGCATGTGCGGGACTGTGAGCGCGGGGAGACGGGAGGTTTTTGGTTCGTCGATCTCTGACGGTTGGGAGTTGGGGGTTGGGAGCTCGGCTCGGTCGTCGTCGGCTAGGAACCAGATCGAGAAGCTGTTGGCGTTACCACTACCACTGTTCACGCTCATTGGTTTGTTGTATTCCGTTTCGGGGCTAACACGGAATGGCTTACTCGTACGTGCAGGCCCCGTGCCGTGCATACGACCACCGAGTTCACAACTCAGGTCTCAGGTAAGACTCGGAACATTTCAGTTTGGACGCTGGAGCTACCGCGCGCCAGTGTTGTGCAGAGGCGACTCTGGCCCGGTTATACAAAGCCAAGGAACACCCCCTGTTGACGCTATGGCCGTGTTTAGTTTTGGCTACTCTAACACTTTCGTTTTTATTTGACAATTAGTGTTCAATCATGGACTAATTATGCTCAAAACGTTCGTCTCGCGGTTTCCAACCAAACTGTGCAATTAGTTTTTTTCGTCTACATTTAATGCTCCATGCACGTATCGCAAGATTCGATGTGATGGTTGTTGTAGCACTTTTTGAAAAACTTTTTAGAAACTAAACATGCAATAAATTTTAGACCCGCTTGCGGATGTTTTGTTCGATGCTCGTGCTACTCCTCTGCTCTCTCTGCAGTGCTCTCGCTCTGGTCTGCAGTTTCACGCTCCACCTGCAGGTCAGGCTCTCTCTAGCTTAGCGCTGCACTGCACCTATGAGTCAGGATGGCGCCAAGAGAGGTGACGCTGAGCTCGACACCAAAAACCACAGCATCGAGCTCACCGACGTCACATACACGTCACACAAGCAGTCACATCAACGTCATGGATAAAATAGTCTTGATCTCGACGTCAAAGATCATGACGCCGACACGTGTAACCTTGACGCTAATTACTACGACGTCGAGCTCAGGGTCCAGAAAATGAAAAAATCTTCCAAAGGTCTAAATGTGACTATTTTTCAGAAAAATGGCTAAAAAATAAAAAAAAAGTGCCCCAAAACAGTCAGGCGATGCGGAGGCGTAAGATCCTCATCGCTGGGACCACCCCCCGACGTTCTTGCAACGAGCCATCTCTGAAGCTAACAAGAATCACTGCCACTAACAAGGAACAACTGCCAACTGACACTCATGAGGCTTGGCCTCAATCCGTACTCACGGGCTTGGCCCCGAGTAAATCTGTCAACTGTTCAACTGCCAAGCAGACTCACTGCCCGAACTGACTACACGATAGAATAGGAGGTATATATAAGCAACTTTATATACTAGGGAAGTGAATGATCTAATGAAAAGCAAGTAGTAGAAAAGTAATGAGCAAATATGGCTTGCTACCTTAGAACAAACCCGAGACATGTGAAAGGATAAGTTGTCAATCACAGGGACACCACACGCGAATGACAATAGCACTACAAGGTCATACGACCGAGAGAGGAATTAGAATTGAAATCAAAGTCGGTTGAGACAATTCGTCGAACACGTGGTAGGCAATGGAGATGGCTTACCTTTAGGGCTAGGGTTTGGCATCGCGAAGCAGTGCGGCGGCCGAGGAGGCGCAATGGCACCGTGAGGCGCGGCGCTAGGAAGCCATCGGCGTGAGAGGATGGCAACACGGCAGCGCCATGGTGCACGAGCATGCGGCAGCGCAGTGGAGCGCAAGCACGTGGTGGCGGGCATGGACGGCTGCGCGGGCGAGATGCGTGCGCTAGCACGGTGGCGCGATGCAGGCGGCGCGGGTGAGCGGGCTGCGCGACGGTCGAAAGAGAGCGAGGCGGCGGTGGTTAGGGCAGCAGCAGTGGCGCAGTGTATGGAGGAAGGACATGGGACACTAGATAGAGAGAATGGTACATATGATGGCCCCCCGTGATAGACAAGGAAAGAAAAGAAAAATCTATTCTGCTTGTACTTTAGTGACCAGACGTTGCCCTCCAAAGTCCGGTCAACAACAGAGATGTTCAGAGACCCTCAAATCGTGACCGGACGCATCCGATGACCCTTGACCGGACCCAGCACAGAGTTTGGTCCTTCCTTGAGATCTATTCTACACTGACCGGATGTAGAAATATCGTCACACCAGACGCTGTAGAAAACACTGTTCATCGTCCGGTCCTCCTTCAACAACTGCTCCTCCTTTAGCTGCAGTCTTTCTTCGTTCCTACGCGCTGCTTTTTTCTAATTGAGTTCCAACTTCAATAAGACCAAAATAAACACCAATTGAGACTGATATGAGAGACCTCTCTCAAACCCTCAAGTTTTTCAAAATAATTTGCATTCGGCTATAATTCTTTTTAAGAAAATAGGCAATAAAAGGGCCGAGGAGCACCATGTGACCACACAAGAGGGTTTTATGACCAATAGGAGCTTCAAATGCTCTCCCTATTTGTGGATAAACACAGTGAGTGCTCAAAAGATAACCGAAAAGAAACGACAAAGCAACACACATGCACATGCAATGTAATGCAATACTTGAAAGTAAGTCTAGATGCTTGTCAAGTTTGATCCAAGGTTAAGCTTCTTCACACGCTTTTCGATGGTTATCTTAACCATGTTAGATAAGCCTTAAGTGCATTACTAAAAATTAAGCATGTTTTATATTACAGTGCAATGCAAGGGACAACACAGGCTTATTTTTTAGTGAAGTTACTAAGGTCAAGCACATTGAGCTCATTCCTCAACCGATAAAATAAAGCCTCATCTAGCGGTTTAGTGAAGATATCTACCAATTGATCCTCGGTCCTTACACCTTCTAGTGATATATCATTTTTAGTAACATGATCTCTAAGAAAGTGGTGACGGATATCTATGTGCTTGGTGCGAAAGTGTTGAACCAGGTTATTACCAAGCTTTACCGCGCTCTCATTGTGACACAAGAGAGGTACCATTTCTAGAACTACACCATAGTCTAGAAGAGTTTACTTTATATAAAGAATTTGTGCACAATAAGCACCCGCAGCAATGTACTCCGCCTCGGCGGTGGACAATGACATGCTATTTTACTTCTTAGAGGTCCAAGACACTAGTGATCTACCAAGAAAATGACACCCTCCGGATATATTTTTTCTATCAATTTTGTAACCGGCATAATCTGAATCAAAATAGCCAACTAGTTAGAATCTAGCTCCATTAGGATACCAAAGACCAATGCTTGGTGTGTCCTTAAGGTACCTAAGGATTCTTTTAATGGCAGCTATGTGAGCCTTCTTAGGATTAGCTTAAAATCTAGCACACATACACACACTAAACATGATGTCGGGCCTAGATGCGGTCAAATATAACAAGCTACCAATCATAGAATGGTAGAGAGTTTGATCAATCGATTTACCTCCCTCATCTAGGTTGAGATGTTCATTAGATGGCATTGGTGTCTTGATTGACTTACATTCATCCATTTTGAACCTCTTGAGAAGGTCCTTGGTATACTTTTCTTGAGAGATGAAAATCCTCTCTCTCATTTGCTTGACTTGAAAATAAAGAAAGAATGTAAGCTCCCCAATTATAGACACCTCGAACTCCTTTAACATCAATTCACCAAACTCTTTGAAATAGTCTTCATTTGATCAGCCAAATATGATATCATCAATATATACTTGACAAATGAAGATCTCTCCATCAAGTTTCTTGGTGAATAGTGTGGTGTCGACCTTTCCAATGGTGAAGCCCTTCTCAATGCAGAAATCCCGAAGGCGCTCATAGCAAGCTCTTGGGGCTTGCTTAAGCCTATATAGCGCATTGGACAACCTATAGACATGATTAGGATATCTAGGGTCTTCAAAACCGGGAGGTTCATCAACATAGACTAGTTTATTTATGAAGCCATTTAAAAATGCACTTTTAACATCTATTTAATATAATTTCATTTCATGATGAGATACATATGCAAGAAGGATATGAGTGGCTTCAAGTCTTGCAACCAGTGCAAAGGTCTCTCCAAAATCTAACCCTTCGACTTGAGAGAACCCCTTTGCAACTAGCCTTGTCTTGTTCCTCACAACGATGCCTTGATCATCTTGCTTGTTGCGGAACACCTATATTGTTCCAATGACTCTTATATCTTGTGGTCGCTCTTCAGGTATCCAAACTTCATTGCAGGTGAAGTTGTTCAACTCTTCATGCATGGCATTTATCCAATCCAGATCTTGAAGAGCTTTTTTTACATTCTTAGGCTCAATGCAAGAAACAAATGAGTGATGTTCAATAAATAAAGCAAGTTTTTGAGAGTGAGTCATTACTCTCTTTGAAGGACTTCCTATGATGAGATCTTGTGGATGTGCTTGTAGTAGGGGTGAATTTCTTCTATCAACCACTTAAGGGGGAGGTTGTGGAGCATCAAAATCTTGAGCTTGTGCCACCATTTGATCCTGGTGCATGGTTATAAGCCATTTCAGCTGAAACGAAGAGGCTGCTACATATAAATATACTAAATTTCGAGCCCTTGATAATAGTGAAATATAATATCCATACCTTACTACACCTTTGTGAGTATCCAACCACCATAGACCTACGGGTGAATATTAAGGCCTGGTTTAGTTCCAAAAAATTTTCAACCAAAACTATCACATCGAATCTTATGGCACATGCATAGAGTATTAAATATAGACGAAAAAAACTAATTGCACAGTTTAATTGGAAATCGCGAGACGAATGTTCTAAGACTAATTAGTCCATGATTAGCCATAAGTGCTACAGTAACTAGCATGCGCTAATGATGGATTAATTAGGCTTAATAAATTCATCTCGTAGTTTCTAAGCGAGCTATGTAGTTAGTTTTTTGGGGAAATGGTGTTCTTGCCCCTTACACATATGTGCAATTGTGATTTTGTCCTCGTTTTTCTAACTTTGTGATTTTGCCTTTAACTGTTCACAAGTCAATGCGATTTTGTCCCTGGTCAACGCGAATTTACCCCTGTTTTTACCGTTGACCAGGGGCAAAATCGCGTTGACTTGTGAACAGTTAAGGACAAAATCACAAAGTTAGAAAAACAAGGGCAAAATCACAATTACACATCAAAGTGGGGGCAAGAACACAAGAGCCCCTAGTTTTTTTTATTAGTATCCGAAAACCCCTCCCGACATCCCGAAACATCCAATGTGACATCCAAAAATTTTTATTTCATGAACTAAACACACCCTGAGCCTATGTCCAAACCTGTCGACTACAAAACCTGTGGGTACCTCTGTCTATGGGTCCAACTGTCATCCATACAACCAGAGTGAATATACACAACATGAGGTACGTAACAACGTGAATTATTATTATTTGTCTCAATCTTCTTCTGCCTACGTACACTTCAAGCAATCGTCACAAGTACGTTACTAGTACGTCTATGTGGCTCACACATTTGCCGCAAACACGTAAACCGATAGTATCATCATTTCCTAACACGGTTATCGCCAAAGGCATGCCCGGATGCCCCATTACGCTAACACACCGGCCAAAGCTTAGCTGTAAAAAGCCGAACGAGCCAGTGAGCCGATGCACGCACGCACGACGGCACGAGCTCCACTGACACAACACACCTTTAAACAAGCCGGCGAAAAAAAAAACAACCAAAAAGGCATAAAGTGCATGACACCGGGGCCCACGCGTCATCCTCAGCACGGCCAGCTATGCCGTCGACGACGCCAACGTCTCGCCTCCCCACCCGCTCGTACAAGTAGCGCGGGGGTAGTAGCGTCATTTGGCGCTCCCCCGCCACCGCTTTAAATTGATCCCAAAAGCGGGAGCCGAACAGAGCGAGGCACCCCAGAGCGCCGCGGCCGCACGCAGAGGAGGCGAGAGGAAGCAGAGGAGGAGCAGGATGGTGGCGATGGGCGTGGACGAGGACGAAGAGCGGCGGATGGATGAGCGGCCCATGCACCAGGGCTGCATGGCGGGGTTCCTCCACCTGTTCGACCGCCCCCAGATCCTCTCCGGCCGCCGCCTCCACAACTCGCAGCGCCGCCTCACGTCGTTCTCCAGTGTACGTACGCGCGCGCCCTTTCCCCTCTGTGCTGCAAACGGATAATGAATCTTGGCTGTGACCGCTGTGCTGTGTGTGTTTCAGGGCTCGGCGACGCCGTCCGAGCGGTCAATGCCGCTGGAGCGCGCGACGCCGGCGCCATCGTCGCCGGACATGACGCCGCCGGCCGCGCCGCGGCCGTCGCTGCAGCTTCCGCCGCTGGACCTCAAGGACGGAGGCGGTGGCGGTGGTTACGGCGCCGCGCCGTCGTGGAGGCTGCCGCGGCTCTCGTTGGACAGCCGCGCGGTGGTCGACGCCAGGGGCAAGCTCCGGCCGCGCGAGATCCGGACCTCGGCCTCCGCCGCCGGCGCGCCGCCGTCTCCATCAGCGGGGGGAGGCGACGAGCGCCGGTCCCCCAGCGTGGTCGCGCGGCTCATGGGCCTCGACGCGCTCCCGCACGGCCACCAGGCGGCGGACGTCGAGTGCGGGCAGCACGGGCACGGCGGCGGCGCGGCGAGCCCGGCCACGCTCCGGCGGTCCGCGTCCGAGCGCGTGCCGCGGGACCCGTCGCAGTTCCGCTTCGTCGACCCGTCCTTCTTCGAGAGGCCGGCGGCGTCGCCGCCGCCGCCGCGCCGGCCGTCGCCTGCGTCGTCCCCGACGGCCGAGGAGGCGGCGGCAATGCGGCGGGCGCTGGATCCGGCCGTCGTCCCGCACGCGTTCCAGAGGCGCAGCCGCTTCGACGCGCACGATGTGTTTCCGGAGCCCGCGAAGCAGCGCGCAGACCAGGCGTCCGGCGGCGCCGCCCACGGCGAGATCGCGCTCTACGGCGAGATCGAGCGGCGCCTCCGCAAGCGCGGCATCGCGGAGCCCGCGCGGGATCTCGAGACGCTGAAGCAGATACTGGAGGCGCTGCAGCTCAAAGGGCTCCTCCACCACACCCCTCCTCCGGCGCCTGCGCAGGCACGCACCCCTCCGCCACCCATCGTCGTCATGCGCCCGTCCAGTCGCGCGCCGCCGCAGATGCCGCCGCCGGCGCGGCTGACGCCCGCGTGCCGCCCACGCTCGCCGGACCTGGCGGCGTCTCCCGCACGTAGCCCGGCCTCCCCGGCTCGGCGTGGCTCGCTGTCCCCCCAGCGTCGCGTCTCGCCGGCGCAGTCTCCGAACCAGCAGCAGCAGCCGCAGGCTCCTTTTAGGAAGCCAAGCGGCTTCGACTCCGCCGGTGCCCGCTCTCGCATTGCCCGCCGCGCGGCGCACAACGCCGCGGCCCTGTTCCCCGACGACGAGGCCTCCACCACATTCTCCGACGGCGGCAGCAGCAGCTCCTTAAGCGCCTCCTCCCGGTGGGACTTCGAGCCGGGAGGACCGCGGCCTGCTGGACCGTTGCAGCAGCCGGACCCCCGGACGGACCGCGGCCTGCTGGAGCGGTGCGGGAAGCTCCTGAGCAGTATCCAGGCGTTCACCGGCGGCGACGCGGCGGGGACCGACCAGCAGCCCAGCCCCGTGTCCGTGCTCGACGCGGCGGCCTTCCTCGCGGACGAGGACTCGCCGTCGTCGTCGTCCGGGTCAAAACGAGCCATCGACTTCCGCCGCAGCAGCAGCGTCCGCCCAAAGGCCGCGGCCACCAAGGTGTCGGACCCAGAGGATGACGTGTGGGCCCCATCGTCATGGCCCCTGGACCCGGAGGCTTGCAGCGACCCGGACTACGCGTACGTGGCCGACCTCGTCCGGCTGCTCGGTGGCTCCCGCCGAACGCGGCGGGACCCAACCGACGCGTACAAGGCCGCGGAGCAGCGCAGGCGCCACCAACGTGGCGGCGACCCCGACGACACGTGGCTGCTGTGCGGTGCGGTGGCCGAGGCCCTGGAGTCGCAGCGGTCGGTGTGCCCCTGGGAGCCCGCGGCGTTGCTCCGCGGCGCCGAGCTCGTAGCGCACGTCTGGGCCGAGGTCCGGCGCGCCGGCGAGCCCGTCGTGGCGCGTGCCGCCGGGGAGGACGCGGACCTCAACGACGTCACCTGCAGCGCCATCCGGCGCGACCTGGCCGCGGACAGCAGCGGCCCGTGGGGATCCCAGCAGAAGCAGCGGCACGGTGCGGAGGTCGCCGACGCGGTGCTGCAGATCGAGCGGCTGGTGTTCAAGGACCTGGTCGCGGACACCATCCGGGAGCTTGCTGACGCGGACCGGCCCCTGCCACGCCGGAAGCTGGTGTTCTGATCACGCAGTACTTCGCCGTCTTCAATTAGGCAGTGATGTAAAACTATAACCTGTTTTTTTTACCACGCCTTAATCATGTTAATTAGCATTGCTCATCGGAACTGTTAATTAGTAGCCATGTAACGCCGATGATTATGGAGCAGTTTTAAGAACTCCAACCAAGGAAACAATGGATGCATTTCAGCTGCACTGGCCGTTTCGGTTCTGTTCCGGCGTCATGGCTCGCATGTTACTCTACCAGCAGTAGAGCCTGCTGCTGCTGCCGCCATTGCTGCTTCTGGTGATATGATGATCTGTTTGCTGTTCCGGGCATGTGGCGGCAGTGAAGAGCGACGACCGTATCGCACAGTACCGGCACTCACCATCGATGGGTGAAGGTGAAGGCGAAGCAGCGGCCCTGGCCGGGCCTTGACTTGGGCGTCGTACAGCCGCTTGAATGGCGCCATTATTCGTGGCGAGATGCGGGATGCGGGACTGCGGCGTGAAGGCGAAAGAACGGCTGGCAACATGGATGGGCAGTGCAATGCGAACCAGCTGCCAGCTGATGGGTGCACAGTTTCTCGATTGGGGGCCTGGCCTCCTGGGCGGCCTGCGCTGCGACGGATCTGGCTTGGACGCGTGGGACGACGGGATCATGGGAAGGGTAGGCCTGCCCGCCTCTGCCCGGAGTGCGCAGTGCAGTGGTCGGCGTGGAAGTGGCAACAGTGCCCGAAATCCGTCGTGTTCGTATCACGACGAGGGTTCGTCGTCGTCGATGCTCTCTCCCTGTCTGGACGTGTTGGGGGGTGAAAGTGAAATGAAATCGATGGGATCGTTTACCCAAAAATTTTGCAAAATTTTTCACATTTCCCGTCACATCGAATCTTTAGACGCATGCATGAAGTATTAAATAAAAATAAAAAATAAAACTAATTACACAGTTTAGACGAAATCCACGAGACGAATCTTTTAAGCCTAATTAGACTATGATTAGACACTATTTGTCAAATAACAACGAAAATGCTACAGTACCCATTTTACCAAAAATTTTGGAACTAAACTGGCCCTGAATCGGGAAACGAAACAGAGCCGACGCTTTCTTGGTCGGTACTCGATCGGTAGCGCCCTGAAAGTGCAATGGCTGGCTAGAATTGTACACTAGAATCCCGTCGATGTAAGAGTAGTGGAGTACCACATCATGAATGCGTAAAAATCGCGTAGCTGAAGAAGCTGCTGGTATTCTGCATCGTCTCTGCTGACCCACACCACACCCCATCACGAACCTGCCTGAGCCGTCGTCGGCCCACACCCACCCACGCGTCCAGTCCAGCCGCAGCCGTGAGTGCAGCCAGGCAAGCCACGGCAAATAGCGGCGTGACCACGGACCAGCGCCCCCGTCGCCCGCCCGGCGGCTCCCCGGCATCAACATCAATGCGGGCGCGTCCCGTGTCTGTCCGGTGGTGGGCTGGTGGCCGCGAGGCGGTGCACCCAGAGGAGGAAGGCGACGGCATACGGTGGCCCAGGAGAACCCCCAGGGCCCATGCAGGGGAGGGACGGAGAGGGAGGCCCCGCCGCGCCGGGCCGCCGGAGCAGGAGCTGCTGGCTGAGCCCGGCCCACGCCTCTGCGCCGCTGCGCGGCGTGCTCCCCCGCGGGACGGCAGCTGGGGGCCCAACCGCCGGGCTGGACCGATCGCCCGACCCGTCGTGGATCGATCGATCGGCATTGGCTCGTGCTGCACGCATCAGATGTGTGTGCATCGCGTGATCGCGTCACGTCACGCGGCGTATGTACGCACCCAGTATATGCGATGGTCCCGGCCGGTCGGTCCAACGAACGAACGAACGAACAGAGGAGCCGCAACAGGTGGACCCAGGCTAGGTGGGAGTTGGCATGCATGCACCACAGTGCAGAGCTGTTGCTGCATCGCGCCTAGCTAGCTAGGGAGGAACAGAGCCAGGGATGAGGGTCGTTTGAAACTGGCTGAAAAATACCGTTCCGACTGAATTGTTGTGAGAAAAAAACACTATTCTAACTGAAAAAAAAGTCGAATAAACCATTTAAAAAAAAAGGAACGGCGCCAAGGTGGTCATCATCGCGTCCGGCACCGTCGTCGCCAACGCCAACTCCGATGGGCCCGTTCGATTGATCGACATGGCGCCGTTTGGGATTTGGTCCCCCTACGAGTACGTACGCGCGGCTCTCCGCTCGCCGGTGGGCGGTGGCATGCTGACCGGCCGGCCGGCCTTGTAATGATTGGAGCCGCGCCCGCGCGCCTGCTACCGCAACTGCGTCGCGTCGCATGCATGATGCAGGCACTGAACGCACCTGTGGGCACGCATGGCATGGGAAACAAGCGGGCGCCGGTCACCATGCACGGAATCCGGCGCCGATCCTGTGACGACGACGTGACTCGGCTCGGCGATCAGCGGTCAAACCCCTCACGGCATCATGGGTGAAGATGGGGGACCCTGACCCTGGCCGGCCGGCCGGCTGCCAATGCAAGCTTTCTAGATCGTCGTGCGTAGTGGAGATCCACGCAGGCAGCGCGGGCGGGCGGCGTTGCAGTTGCAGGGGGGGAGTGTAAAAAGCATGGCAGGACCAGCCGGGGAGCGGGGATGAGGACCATCTGTCCGTGTTGCTTTCCTCTGTCTGTGGCGTCACTGATGGGACGGTCTGATCCGATGAGGACGACGACGATGACGAGATACGCGCGGCGCGAATGGCCCATGGCCCGCCGGGGACGAGGATGATGGGGGGATCCTAAGGTGTGCCTGGACATGATCGAACGGGTCTGGTCGATCTCTGGACCAACGCACACACGGCCACTGTGGACACGTCCGCGGTCCACCCCGCGTGGCACCTGCGTCCTGTCACGGCTCACGAGGTGTGTACGCCGGGCTGGTTTCCTGGTGGTGGGATCTCAATTAGGAATGGTGCTACAAGCCATTGGGCCCTATGGGCCTTGTGATAGGCTGCAGCCTTGCTGCTTCTTGGGCTGTGAACCATGCACGCAATCGGTTGTTTTTTTTCTTTTTATGGAGAATGTTCTGTGAACGCCTAGGGGCGGTAGCGGCCAGTATGCACAGCTAATCGCAGCATCCCAGCATTTCCGAGAGTTTCCAAAAACATACTCCCAATTCAGTTTTTTAGACGAGATTGAAAAATAAAACCCACATCGTCGCCAAGAAAGTTTGGCGTGGTACCAAGTTTTTGATCTTCTAGGAAGAATGATTGTCGGGTATCGGTACTAGGAATACCTAGAAGAAGGAAGCCAATGATAGCGTAACGATAATCTGCCCGGATGGTCAGAGGCGTATTTAATGTCTCGCCCGACCCTGAGGGCGCGGGCTCTGTCTCGCCCGACCCCTCGGGCACGATCTTCGCCTCGCCTCAACCTCGAGGGCATGGGCTCCGGCTCGCCTGACCCCGAGAGTGTGGGCTCCGTCTCGTCTAACCCCTCGGGGGCGGGCTCCGCCTCGCCTGACCCCGGGGGCACGGGCTCCGAGTCGCCTGACCCCGAGGGCGCGGGCTTCGCCTCGCCCGACGGGGGTCCGTACCGTCTCCAACCACTACGGGTCCGAGAGTATAGACCTAGGGTCAAACTTCTGACACCAGAAGGGGAGTAGGCGTGCCTTGACGTGACCTATGGCCACGACGGGCCACGTCTAAGGGCTCACGTCGCCAACAGTGTCGGGCGTGCCGACGCTGTGCTACCTAACCCCCGTACAGCTTCGGACAGACCATGCCGCCCGTCGGGACGGAAAGGAGCACCACGACCGACTGACGACGCCCGTGTGTAGCGCCAGTAGTGAATAGGGTCACGATGTGGAGCCGTCCCTGTAATCATCTACAGGACCTGTGGGACCCGCATAAGGGAGAGGAAGGACGCCGCGACCCCGGAGGCCTTCTTCTCCTATGTTTTTCTCTCTTTCCCTCTTTCTTTCTCTCGTGTAATCTGCGCCTTCCCCTTCACCTATAAAAGGGGGAAGCAGGACGCCCCACGAGGGGCACGGCTGAAAAGCTCATCTAGACTCAACATCGTTAGACCTTTTCACCTGAGGCTTGGGATCCGCTGTCTCTCTCGCCTGTTTGTAACCCCTACTACAAACCAACACCGGTAACACGAGCAGCTCCAGACTGGACGTAGGGACGTTCCACCCGAACCACTATAAATCCGTGTCCTCCAAGCGCACCATCCTGGGCCAGACGCGTAAATACAAATTTACTAGTCGGTGATCCGAAACGCCGACAGTTGGCGCGCCAGGTAGGGGCCTTTTGTGCGCCTCGTCGTCCATAACAGGCTGTGGATGGCTAGGCACGGCATCAGCTGGGTCCTGGGCGCGCACATGCATTTCGGAAGCTTAGACTTCTTCGTCACCACGGAGGGAGAGTTGGCGCGGGCTCCCGCCCCCGTCCAACCTCCTTACTCCGCCGGCCTCAACACAATCGTTGAGGCCCTCGAGGAGCTACAGCTGAACACCATGGAGGCTACGCCCCCGAGAACAACCAGCTCCGCGACTTTGACTATGAGAGGCTGGAGCGCCAGCTCGATGCCTTCCTGGGACCCCGACCGTCCTAGGAGAATCTGCGCTGCCTTGCCTTCTCGTTCACCAACGTCATGACGCAGCTTGCTGGGGGGGAACCGCTCACCCCAGAATACATCACTCGAGATGCCCCGATATTGTTTTCATTCGGTGTGCGCAACATCGCAAGGACCATTCGTCACCTCGTGGAACAGCGCATGCACCCGTCCCCCACGGATGACGAATTCGTCGGAGTGATGGACTACATCGTGGAATCTTTCCATGACCTTCTCATGGGAGATTCAGAGATGATTTCTGACTCTGACTCCAGCAGGGGTAACCATCATCCCTCGCTAGAATGCTTCATGGCAGGTACCCCTGAGGGACGCGTCGAAAGCATCCATGAGGGAGGGGTTACTCCTACGGACAACCCTGACGACGAAGTTGAGGAAGATGCAGGGGTTCTTCCTCGCTCGTGGATGGAGCAGCTGAGGGCGCGACACAAGGAGATCGAGGATGTGTGGCTCCAGCTGGAGCAGGAGCGCGTAGCGATCAAGCGTGAGATCGAACGCCGTGGAGACGGTGGATGTGCATGCGCCATTGCCTGCAACGTGAATCAAAGGATCATCAAGGATGACAGAGGCCTCCCGTACTTCACTCGGGCTATAACAGAACCGACCAAATCATAAGAACGTAAGTACAAAAACAATCACCGAAGTAATCAAATTCCTGTACTTAAGATCCCATAATCCTGGTAGTCCGGAAATCACGAAAGATTTCAACCAACTCTCGACATATAAACCAAGACCGTAGTGATTCAACACAACATATCATTCGTTACAACATTTCACAAGTAGCATTCGGATTACATCCATCAGAGTTCAAATAAATATTACAAACCAAGTTCGAATTTGCGGAAGCAACATAGTTTAGTACATAACTTCATAGTTTCAAATACATTGCCAGATCTGAGTCATGTCCCACAGAAGCATCATCAGGTATGAGAACTAGTAGAGACCGCGCCCAACGGTCTAGTCTTCATCCCCAGACGGGAAAAGGCAATACTTGCAGCAACCAAAGTAGAACTGGTCATCTGCAACAGGTGGGAGATAAACCCTAAGTACGAGAAGGTACTCAGCTAGACTTACCCGTCAAAACCAGAAATAAAGGACACCAAGGGTCATGCAAGGCTTATGAGGTGGGCTAGCTTGACACAGTTGCATAAAAGAGCTTATGATTATAGTAACCAATTTAAACTTAGCATCAAACTTATCATCATTTACCTGTCCACTAGATTAGCACCTGTACTAGAGCACTCACTTATTAGGAGCAATCAATATTAACCATAGCAGGTATAATAAGGCTGTCATCATCATATCATCATTTTCGAACCATTAGGTTATTTAGTGTATCTACTTTGGAGATAAGCCCGTCAAGTTCTCACTAACCGGGAGAGACGGCGACTCGAATCGAATTACAACTCAGCTAAGGGGGTATTCCTAACTCTCACCCTGGCATACTTAGCAAGGGTAGCCGTGGGTCATCTTTGGAACAACTTAGGAACCAAATTCGCGGGTTCGATCAACGCCAGCACTCTCAGGGATTACCCTTCTGCCAGGACGATCAAGACTTTTAAATCACCTGCCCTTGGACTCACGCCTACGGCTCCCTTCTGAGGCGCATTTTATACTTATCGACTCCCGGCCTGAGGTGAGCTACTCGGCTTCATGGTCGGTCTCCAGACCCGGCCAACTAAGAGAGAGGCATGCGTTCAACATGAACAGGAAAGGCTCCAAGATTCAGTCCTTAATCAACACAAACGAAGTCACTACAAACCGGCAAGCCTCCGTCCGGTCTTCATTTTAAATTAAGACTAGTTCTTTTCCACGATAGCAAATATAGCCAACCGTGCCATATGTATCTTCCTATATCTCGCAGATAACAGGAAATCACCTGACTTCTACCGTGTTTAAGCAGGGCTAAGCACTACACGAGCCTGAGCTACATAGGATTCAGGGTATCAATATCTGGACAAGGATTGGATAACTAATGCAGTAAATATTTGCATCCAACGCCTAAACTTAATGCAACAATATATATATATATATATAACAATTAATACTTTAACTGCATTTCAGAAATTAGGAGGCTTAATATGCTCCGGGGCTTGCCTTTCACAAAGTTGCACGGATGGTGATCCGGGCACTCAACTGCGACCTCGTCTGGCACTTCTCCTGAAGGCTGCACCTTCTGAACCTCTGGTGTCGGCTGCTGCTGCTCGCTCGGTTCCTCAAATTCCAGCAGTGTTACTCCCTTCGGTACACCTATTGCATGCCAATGCACAAGATAAATACCATGGATGCATAAGGAATGACATGATGCTCATGATGAATGAATCACAGTAAGTGTTTACGAAAGCATCACTGGACACTCGTTTACCGAGTAAGAATAGTTCTATTCAAATCACTTTAAAACAAGTATCTAACTTAACTTGAAGAACAAGATCAACTTACCTAACTTGCATAACCTAAGATAAAGATGTTCATCTTCAGTTAAAGGCCTAACACCTAGGAACATTACCACAACTTAGAAATAGTAAAGGCATACTTAAATCAAAGTTAAGGTTTTACATGCAACGAGTAGTTCCTTAATTCAATCATAACCAGAGTTCTATAAATTCAAATGACTTGCAAGAGGACATTCTGGAAAGCTTATGAATTTCTCTACAAATCATTTGTAAACATCAAAGCATGATTCTTACGTTAACCAAATCGAATTCCAGTAAACCTATAATCTGTCCAGAAATGACAGGGTTACTAACTTAATTATTTAATGATGATGCAAAAGCATAATTGGATCAAACCAAGTTTACCAACTTGTTGCACATACTAGAGGAATATCAGAAAGTATAGTGCCAACCTCTAAATAAATTATTTAATGTCCTTTTCTAATTTATTTAGTTAATTAGGTGATTAAAGCAATATATAGTAAAACTATTCAGAAAAATCTATAAAAATTATAGTAGCTATCTCATGCTTCACATAGACTACCATAAAAATTTCAAAGCCATTGGGCAAGCAAAACTTGTTGTACCCAAAATAACAGGTGGCATGTCTATTTTTAGCATAATTCGGAAACCCTATTGAAAAGTGTCAAGCAACAGATTTCTCATTTTTCCTAGTATCATTCTAGCATAAGAACAGCACTCACCAATTTTTACCCTTACTGGATCTATAGAAAAATTATGAAAATTCACACAAGATCCATCCATGCAAACAAGATAATTTTCTATCTCCTACATACAGTGTCCAATATATATGAAAATTTAACTACAAGCTATTCATAATATGAGCAGTACACCATAAAAATTTCATGCCATTTCGAGCTACATAGAAAAAGATATAATTATCCCTATTTCCTCTATGATTAAAAGAGATAAATAGAAACTCCCATTTTCATAACAGAACATAGCATAAATTATATTTTTAATAAAAACTAAACATTATCATGAACTCAGCAAAATTGGAACCACATCATTTGAAGCTACCAACTAGGAGATACATATTTTTGAATCTATACACAATTCTGTGAAAAGAATAAAACATAAATGAATTTGAAACCCTAACTCTACTTGCTGGGCCGGCCCGAAGGACATGGCGGCCCGCGAAGCGCGCGCTGGCGTGGCCTAGACATGGCGTAGCCCAGGCTGGCTCCCACCTTGGCATTAGCGGCTGACAAACGGGACCCGCGCGACAGTGAGACAGACAGGGGAGGAGAAAGAGACGGCGACACAACTCGTCGTCGGTGGCCTCTCCGGCAAGTCCAGCGGTACTTTAGTGCTCACCTCATCAATGTGCATCTAGCGGTACCATCAATTTTGGCTATCACCACAGCAAGAGGGGGTGGTGACGGCCATGGCAGCGCTCGGCCACGGCATGGCCGGCTCCGGCGAGACGACGGTGCTACGGCCCTAGTGGTCTACACGACGAGCTTCAGCGTCACATATAGTAGCTAGCACAAGGGATAGAAGGGACGGTAAGGCTGTGGTGGTAGTTGGCCATGTGGAGCATCAACTCCGGTGAGGTCAGCCATGGCGGCGGTGGAAGAAACGACGAATACACGCTTACCAAGACTCAATTGACTCAATTGAACGGTGGAGGTGGTAGAGGAGATCATGGCAAGGCTAGGAGCAAGAGGGCCAGCGCGTTTTTGCAGTGGTGAGCGCGCATGGCGATGGTGACGCTCGGTCAAAAATGGAGGGCGGCTGTGGCTCGGCACTGCGCGCGGTGAAGGCGAAGGAGAAGCAAATGGAGTAGGCGAGTGCGTCGGGCAGGCGCTGGTCTTCTTCTGGAGCGTGGATGCGCGACGTGGTGGCGTCGGCAGAGCATGTGCACCACATGGCAAGCAACTCCTACGTCAGTCGGCCACAGTGAGCTCTGATGATTTTCTGAAATTTCGATTCAGAGTTCGATGACTATGACTGATAGCGCAACTTCAACGTGTTGATACGGCTAAACGATTGATCCAATGCAAAAACTGTGTACATGAAAAATGTAGGCCTACCATCCATCTACAACTTCTTTTCAAGGACCATCATCTAAATCGCCATGGATCAGAAGTTACATCAAGCCAAAGATGGCTCAATCAAACTGAAAATGGATTATGACTTAGCAATTTTTCCAAGTGTGAAATCAGCATGAAATTATGACTTGTGGGCCATGTTTGAGCATGTTCTAGCCATTTTCATGAGATGATCATAAAACAACTTTTGTTCCTAGATAAATTAGCTACAACTTTGGTAAAGAGTGCACAGCCATGCAAAGTCTCTAAGTTGGTCTTTTGAATCAGTCAAACAGTGGCACTCTAAGGGTCATTCAAAGTCAAACCTCCACTTGAGGGTATTTTTGTCATTTTGATCTACATGAACAATGTTGAAACAATTACCCTAAGTGTAGTTAAGGTGTATTAGACCATGATCAACCACTTTACACAATTGTTATACCAATTTCTAATGATCACATGTGATGAAGCATAAAACAATCAATTTACTCAATTGTTGCAATTCCATGTTTCACATGTTTCATTACTTTTGTTGCAAGCTTAACCTGCCACATTCCTACCATGTTGCCATGTTTCAAGGTATGAGAAACTCATGTTGCATTCACATGTTATACCATTACTATTCACAACAATCAAGTATGAAACACACACAGTTGAAAATGTTGCATATGCATGTTTCAGTAACAATGGCATGATGACATGGATGATGCATATGTTTATGAGATGACATGCAATTTCGTGGAAACCAAACACCTAGGGTGTTACATGGGCAAGCCAAAACATAGCTGCTGCGGCTACCTTGCTCCGAGGGCTCCCGAAGCCCATGACACCCGAAACTCATCGGGCCCATCGTGAGATCTGCACGCTGCTCGAGCGCGCGGCGGTGAAGCAGGCGGAAAGCTCGCTGTCCTAGCAACGCGAGCTCAACACCAGTTAGCGCGCATCCTTGAGGCGACATGGTAGAGACATGTTTGTCCACCAGGCAGCGCATGATGGTGGGAGGTTCGCCGCAGTCCCGGTGCATGAGTGTCTCAGCCCAAACCATGACGCACGTAACAGCCTGGATGCCCATAGGCGTGGATGGGTCGACGAGAGAGAGGAGGCCGGCCGTGGCTACCACCCTCGTCATAGTGAATGCTATGATAGTGGTGAGGACTGGAGCCTGAGCCCCGATCTGCCGGGACCTCAGGCTTTTGGCCAACACATCCTCAACGTAGCCTTCGTGCTGCGGTATCGACCGCCGACCAACATCCCGAAATACTCTGGGAAAATGATCCTTGGCCTATGGCTCAAGGATTATCGGCTTGCTTGTCAAGCCAGTGGTGTGGATAGTGATTACTTCATTATCCGCAACCTCCCCTTGTTCCTGGCCGATTCGGCGCGAACATGGCTGGAGCAACTTCCGCCCAACCAAATTCAAATTTGTGCGGACCTGAAGGAGATCTTTGTGGGAAATTTGCAGGGCACCTACATGCGGCCTAGAAACCCCTAGGATCTAAAGAATTGCCGATAGAAGTCTAGGGAAACTCTTCGCGAGTACATCTGATGCTTCTCCAGGCAATGCAACGAGTTGCCCGACGTCGTCGACGCCGATGTCATCGGGGCCTTCCTGTCCGAGACCACCTGTGAGTCCCTGGTCCATAAGCTGAGACACAAGGGCCCATGAACCACCAAGGAACTCCTTGACATCATGACCAGCCACCCCTCAGACGAAGAGGCAGTTAAAGTAATTTTCGACCACCCCAAGGGTAAAGCGAAGCGGGACGAGGTCGCCGGCGAAGGCACCTCCAACCTCCCAAACAAAAAGAAGAACAAGCAGCGACACAGGGGCTTGCTTGTGGCTGCCACCGAGTGGAAAGGCAGCTAGGCGCCCACCAAGGGCGCTCTCAACTACTTTGAGAAGCTACTCAAGGGGCCATGCCCGAACCATGCTTTCACCGTTAAGCACTTGTACAAGGACTGCGCCCTCATGAAGCGGTTCTTATCTGGCGGCCCCAAGAAGGGGGACCAGAGAAAGAGGCCCGAGCCAGCGGCGGACGACTTCGAGGGGAAGGATGATGGCTTTCTGACAATGGACGGATGCCTCATGATCTTTGGTGGGATGGCGGCTTATGACTCCAAGCGCTGCCAAAAGCTCACGTGCCACGAGGTCTACGCGGCTGAGCCATCCACGCCCTCTTTCCTCTGGTGGTCGGAGTCCCCCATCACCTTTGACTAATCTGACCACCTAGAGAGCGTCCTGCAGTGGAGCAGGTACCCACTTGTGGTTGACCTAATTGTTGGCATGAAGCGCCTCGCTAAGGTACTGATGGACGGAGGCAGCGGCCTCAACATCATGTATGCTGAGACGCTCGACGCCATGGGCGTCAGCCGGTCGCGCATCCGACCAACCGAAGCACCTTTCCAAGGCATCATGCCGGGGAAACAGGCCATGCCGCTCGAGCAGATCGACCTGCCCATCACTTTCAGGAATCCGACCAACTATAGGACGGAGACCCTCACCTTCAAGGTGGTCGGGTTCCACAGAACCTACCACGCCATCCTAGGATGACCATGCTACGCAAAGTTCATGGCTGTCCCCAACTACACCTACCTAAACTCAAGATGCTAGGCCCATGAGGGGTCATCACTATCGATACTTCCTTCTAGCACGCTGATGAGTGTGAAGTTGAGTGATGCGAGTACGCCTCAGTGATTATCACTTCAGATGAGCTTGCGGTCATCAAGGGGGGACCGCCGAGGAAGCACCCGACCCCAAGCGGTCGACTGGGTCTTTTGAACCCATGAAGGGTGTCAAGGAGGCCCTCATAGACCCCAGCAGCTCTGAGGACAAGGTGGTGCACATCAGCACCACGCTTTCCTCCAAATAGAAAAGCACGCTCATCGACTTCCTTCCCGCCAATAGAGACATCTTTACGTGGAAACCCTCAGATATGCTAGGCATTTCGAGAGAAGTCACCGAGCATGCCTTGAAGATTGGGCTAGGATCCAAGCCAGTCAAGCAGTGCTTGCGTCGCTTTGATGAGGAGAAGCGCAGGGCCATCGGTGAGGAGATCATGAAGCTTTTGGCGGCCGGATTCATTAAGGAAGTGTATCACCCTAAGTGGTTAGCCAATCCTATTCTTATACGAAAAAAGAGTAAGAAATGGAGAATGTGTATTGACTACACGAGCTTCAACAAGGCATGTCCAAAGGATCCATTTCCTTTGCCACGTATTGATCAAGTAGTCGACTCGACCTCAGGGTGCGAAACCCTCTACTTCCTTGATGCGTACTCTAGGTACCATCAGATCACGATGAAAGAATCCAACCAGCTCGCGACTTCTTTCATCACCCCGTTCGGGTCATTCTGCTATGTCATGATGACATTCGGTCTAAAAACATAAGGGCTACATACCAGCATTGTATGATCAAGTGTTTCGGGGACCTCATCGGGTGAACCGTTGAGGCTTACATAGACGACATCGTGGTCAAGTCCAAATAGGCTAACCAGCTCATAGTAGACCTATAGCAAACCTTCATGAAACTCTGAGCAAACGGCATCAAACTCAACCTTGAAAAATGTGTTTTTGGGGTCCCGAGGGGCATGCTGCTTGGGTTCATCATCTCCAAGCGCGGCATCGAGGCCAACCCAGAGAAGATCTCGGCCATCACAAGGATGGACCCAATTCAAAAGCTAAAGGGGGTGCAGCGAGTCACGGGGTGCCTCACAACACTCAGCCATTTTATCTCGCACCTTGGCAAATTAGCCCCCCCCTTTACTGACTTCTGAAGAAAGCTGGCCATTTTGAATGGACATTCGAGCCTCAGGAGGCGCTTAACAAGGTCAAGGAACTCCTGATGAAGGCCCCAATTCTGGTCCCACCGACCGACAGGGAACCGCTTCTGCTCTACATCACGGCCACCATGCAAGTGGTCAGCGCTGCCCTGGTGGTAGAGCAGGAAGAAGAGGGACACGCCCTTAGGGTGCAATGCCCCATATACTTTGTTAGCAAAGTCTTGTCCGATTCCAAGACTCGTTATCCCTAAAAATCTAGAAGCTCTTGTACATCGTCCTAATCGCTAAGAGAAAGTTGCGTCATTACTTCGAGTCACACCCGATGACGGTCATGACGTCCTTTCCTCTCGGTGAGGTCATCCAAAACTGGGACGCCACAAGAAGGATCATGAAGTGGGCACTCGAGCTATGGGTCAGGGCATTTCGTATGCCCCTCGGATGACCATCAAGTCCCAAGTGCTTGCTGATTTCACAGTAGAATGGATCGAGATCCAAATGCCGCCAGCGATCGTCGGCCAAGAGTACTGGACGATGTACTTCAATGGGTCGCTAATAAAGAAAGGCGTTGGCGTGGGGCTGGTCTTTATTTTGCTCCTCAAAGTACGCATGAGATACATGGTCTGCATCCACTTCCCTGCTTTTAATAATGTGGCCAAAGTATGAGGCGCTCATCAATGGCCTACGCATCGCCGTCGAGTTGGGCATTCGACGGCTTGACATCCAGGACGACTCCCAGTTGGTCATCGACCAAGTCATGAAGGAGTCAGGCTACCGTAGCACCAAGATGGTTGCGTATTGCTAAGAAGTCCGCCAGCTGGAGGACAAATTCGATGGCCTCAAACTCAACCACATCCCAATACGACTCAATGAGGCGGCCAACACGCTAGCAAAAATGGCATCTAGTCGAGAGCCAGTGCCGATGGGCATCTTCACTAGTGATTAGTACAAGCCCTTAGTCCGCTACGAGGAGCCAGAACAGACCGACAATGGGTCGCCTGCCTTAGGCTTAGGGACGGACCGACCGTCGGCTCATTCTGACCCCAAACCCATTGAGCTTGACGAAGATCTAGTGGCAGGGCCTGACCCTCTAGCTAACTAGAGGACACCTTACCTCGATTACCTCCTTCACAAGGTGCTCTCGACGTACAAAACAGAGGCTCGGCAGCTCGCGCACCGCACCAAGTCCTTCGTCATTATTGAGGGGAGCTCTACAAGCGAAGCCACACCAAGACCCTTCAGCGCTACACCCCACCAAACAAGGGAGGCAATTGCTAGGAGATATCCACGGTGGGGTCTGCGGACACCATGCCACACCTAGGACCCTGGTCAGAAACGCATTCCGATAGGGCTTCTACTGGCCGACACCGAGCGGATTGTGTGCACCTACGAAGGTTGTTAGTACTATGCTCATCAGACCCACCTACTAGCCTAAGCACTCTAGATGATCCCCATCACCTGGTCGTTCATGGTCTGGGGGCTTGATCTAGTTGGACCCCTCAAAAGGGCATCCGGGGGCTACACGCACTTGCTTGTCACCATGGATAAGTTCACAAAATTGATAGAGGCTCGGCCTATCTATGTGATCAAATCTGAGCAAGTTGTACAATTCTTCCTCAACATCATCCACCGCTTTGGAGTCCCAAACTCCATCATCACAGACAACGGTACACAGTTCACTAGAAAAAGTTCCTCTAATTCTATGATGATTACCACATCCGCATTGATTGGGCCACCGTGGCACACCCCCGCATGAATGGGTAGGTTGAACGCGTGAACAACATGGTCCTGCAAGGCCTTAGGCCTAGGATCTTCAACCGGCTAAACAAATTCAACGAATGATGGGTTGTGGAGCTTCCTATGGTGCTCTAGAGCTTGAGGACAACCCCCAGCTGGGTGACCTTCTACACACCTTTCTTCATGGTGAAAGCATCTAGGCCCCTAGTTGGGTTTTGGTGATTAATGACAATACAAGATTACTATGACTAACGTGTGTTTTGCAGAGGCAATTTGAGTTAGGTCATGGTAATGGTAATTGATTGGGCAATCATAGTTTTCATGGCCCTATCGATGGAAATCATTTTGGTTTTTAAAGGATGGACAACATGGTTAAGGACAGACTAGTTATAAGTGTCATTTGGTATTGGAGAGACACTTAGAGTAGTTTAGGACTTTGTTTTTCCTTTGGCCGTACTATTAAGGGGGTATGGACTAGTAGCTTGACCTAGGTGAGTCTAATGGTTTAGGTGTGGTGCACACTTGTCAAACTTAGCACTAGGTAGCTCAAGAATAGCCCTAAGATCGATTGGAGTCAACTTTATTCACAAAGGATTTCAAATTGGAAGTGAATCGATGGTCATTTTATTGACCGCACGCAGAAGAAGCAGTGACTGGACACTAGATCTAGAGTCCAGTCAGTTCATTTGATCAACAGCAGAAGCCAGAGTGCGATCGGACACTAGATGGCATAGCTCACCAGGCACGACGTTAGCGGTATCTGTAGTAGCGTAGACTCGCTGTTGACCAATGACCGGACGCTGGCAAGAAAGTGATCAGACTCTAGGCAGCCAGTATTCGGTCAACATCAGTAAGGTTCTAGAGAGGGAAATTGCTGATTGGACGCATCCGGTGGGTGCTAACTGGACGTAGGCTAGAGTCTGGTCAGAGCAATGACTCTCTCTAACACACTGACATGTTCCACTGACCAGCGCGTCCGGTCACATTGACCTACGCGTCTGGTCAGCCTGAACTTTGCTGAGTTGGACCCCAACCGTTATGTTTTGAATGGAGGGGTATAAATACATATCCTACTTGTCCATTTGAGGTCTCTTGCCCATTTGTTCAGCTAAGAAACACCTTTGGAGTGTAAGGGAGAGCAAGAGCCTAGTGGGGTGATTGAGATTTGATAATCCAATATTAAGGACCTCATTAGTGCGTAGAGAGTAGCAAGTGTGTATCCACCCTTCTCATTAGGCTTGTCTTGGTCAAGTGAGAGTTTATGCTTGTTACTCTTAGTGATCGCCATCACCTAGATGGCTCGGTGGTTATTGGAAGCTTGGTGATCATCCGGCGAAGCTTGTGGATGATCCAAGTCATGTTGTGAGCGGTTGTGGGCTATTCACCGTGATGGAGTGTTGAAGAATCAGCCCATAGAGAGCACTTGATCCTTGCACGGATCAAGGGGGAGCTACACCCTTGCGCGGGTGCTCCAACGAGGACTAGTGGGGAGTGGTGACTCTCTGATGTCTCAGGAAAACATTGCCGCGTTCCTCTCCTTCTCTTTACTTTGAGCATTTACATTTGAGCAATACATTTGAGCAATTCATTTCATGTCTTTATATTCTTAGCATTTACATTTGGGTGCAAAACTTTTGCGTGGAAGAACAATAGAAACACTTCTAGGCACAAGGGGGTGAAATGGGCTAAGTGTAGGGCTTAATTATTGCAGGAAATTTAGAATTAGCCCAATTCACCCCACTCTTGAGCATCTTGATCCTTTCACATGGTCTACGGTTTCGAGGCAGTCCTCCCAACCGACCTCGACTACGGAGCACTAAGGGTTAGGGCATACGAGTAGGGAGCCGAGGCATCCCTTGAGGATGCCATGGATCAGCTAGATGAAGCATGCAACATTGCCCTCCTCTGCTCAGCCAAGTACCAGCAAGCGTTGCGCCGGTACCACAGCCATTGGGTGCGGGGTTGGGCCTTCAATGTCAGAGACTTGGTGCTCCACCTCGTCTAGAGCAACAAGAACCACCACAAGCTCTCTCCACCGTGGGAGGTGCAATACGTCATCGCAGAAATGCCTGGAACATCGAGCAGCTATGTCGCTTTTACCCCTAGCCTATGCGTGTACTTGCAAAAATTAAGAACGATGTTTCTAAAATGCAAAAACGTCTTTTATCAGTTTCACTACTTGTCTCCTCGATCCTAAGTGACCACTGATCCCAGCAACGGCAAGGGGTCGAGCCTCACTCAGGGGCTGATGGGAGTATGCTCACCCAAAAACATTCTCCGCGCCTGACCCTCTCTCACATTAAGATCTAGAAGCAAGGGTTGCGGAAACAAACTATGAGTAAAACTGGTCAGACTACAAGAAACCAACACCCCAGCAGCTATGGCGTTTTTGCTCACCAGGGTGATCAGAGTTTTTTTTCGCCCGCACCTCAAACCTTACAGCTTTAATAATAGAAAGGGTCAGAATGCATTAACCTTTTTTATACATAAAAAGAGGGAGAAGAACCAAAAGTCTGTTCGACCATAATAATTTTTTTTAAAAAAAACTTGTCTATTTATTACAAGTTTGCCGCCTGGCCTATCTTAACTAACTAACCCCTCGGGGGATGATCTCATCCTCGATCTTGATAGATAGGTCCTGCGTTAGGGGGCCACCGCTTCCTCGATGTCTTCCAGCTCGGCCTCGAAAAACCCGGGCGCGAAGCCTTGGCTCATTGTCGCTAGATCGATGTTCTCGTAATGAGAATGAGCGATCGTGAATAATCGGTGAATGCTGAAGTGAAGCGCGTCCCTCGAGAGCTCACATGCCCAATCCGTAATCCGGATGGCGTGAACCATGAGCGAGCTCATCACCTGCTCTGGGGCCAGCCTGAGGTCATCATAGACCAGCTGGACAGCGACGCGCAAAGTGTCATGCTCATTACTCTCCTTTAGGAGGGAGGCCTTCACTTCGCCAAGCTCCTTCTCTAGGCCACAGCTCTTCATCACTCTGCCCCAAGCTTGTCATCGAGACCTGTTCAAGACACACACTGGTCGTGTCAAAAGTCCTTCCACAAATTCTAGGGAGAAAGACAACAAGGGAAAACTAGAGGCTTACCGTCCACGTTTGCCTGGAGCTTGCACGCCTTATCAAGCTACCGGGCCACCTTGGCATCTAGGCGCCGGATCTTTTCTTGGTGTTGGGCGACCTCCATGGCTAGCCTAGTGGCCATGCCCTTCGCTATGACCTTGATGTCCCTCTCCCCCTTGAGGTTGCCCTCTAGGAGGTCGATCCACTACTGGGTGTCGGCGTGCTCCAAGCGAGCCAAGTCGCGCTCCGTGCGGAACCCTTCTATGGCTCGGAGCAAGTCATCCCGCTCCTTCCATAGCTGCTCGGTCTCCGCGGTGTCCGTTTGTGCCCTCTCGATCAGGTCCTTGAGCTTCTCCCTAGCCTCACGGGCATCATCAGGAGCCTTCGCTTCCCTAATTCGAAGGCCTACTGGCGGGGGCAAGCTCGGCCACCTCTGGACGGGTGGCAGCAAGCTGTGTTTCTAGCTCCTCATGCAACCGCCTCTCTTTGGTGAGGCGGTCCCAAACGCCCTTCTCGCAACAAAGGAATAGGAACTTCTCCCAGCCGTGGGCCACAAGAGACTGGGAAGAGGTTGCGAGTTTGAGGTACAAAAAGGGAAGATGAAGGTCAGAAACATGGATGCATCATACCTGCCCAACTAGAGTGACGACGTCGCGCAGTGAGTCTAGCATGGTGGTTAGGGCGTTGACCGCATCCCAGACCTCCATGTGGATGCTCCCCCATTCTATCTCCTCCACGACATCGTCAAGGGCGAAGAGCGTTATCGTCGGGTCCCGCCGATCAACCCATCGGACCCGAGGTCCTCCCCATGCATGTGAGTCAACGTCCACCCAGACTAGAGCCGGGGATGGACCCATGCCAACCCCAAGTTGCACCAACCCCTCCTACGGTAGTGACTCCTCTAGAGCGGCCCCTCCGATGGTAGAGGCGGCGGGCAACATAGACACGGAGGCCTGCCCTGTCGCTACGTCTACCGAAGATGCCTTGGGTGCACCCTCTTCCGTCTGCCCCTCATGGACACGGCCTCCTGTGTGGATGATGACTCTTGTTGCGCCTACGCGGATGACGGCTCCGGTTGTGTTGTCTCTGCCTGTGATGTCGTGGCCACACCTAGCCACGCCACGTCCTCCATGGGCGCCCTCGATGCGCCCTCCTCTGTCTGCTCCCCCGTGGACGCAGCCATTGGCTGAGCCTCCCCGGCTGATGCCATGGTCGCCCTGGTGCCACTCCCACTTACCTCTGGCGCGGCACCAGTCAACTCCTGGCGCGTCTGCCAAAGGACGAGGGTCTTCTTCGGTGCTAGCCTCAGGAGGGTCCCACATCCTCCAACATTGCGAGACACATGACGATCAGCTACGCCAAAAGTTCGTTAAAACGAAGGGACGAAAAAGTCTTGACTTACCACGATGCCCCTGGACGATTATGTTTTGGGGTCAGCCCCCCCAACCCCAGCTTTGAATCATCATCACGCTACTACTTTGAGCCCTCCCTCTACTTGGAGGGTCTAGATGGAGCGGAGCTGCCAGCTCCCGTTGACTCCGGGGGCGCCATAGAAGGCCCGGACGATGCGGGGCGGCTCGATTCCATCGGCTCCGGGGGTGTGTCCTCCCCCTCCTGCCCTAGGCATGTCATAGGAAAGTCCCCACATGTAGTAGGGATGGGTCCTTGTCCCCTCCTCCCAGTTCATCCCATTGGACGGGCAACCTAGAGCCGTCGCCTTCCTCCTCCTCCGAGCCTTGCTGTCGCTTTCCTTGCTGTAGCTTCACTCGCTCCTTCGCCCACTGCCTCACCTTCTTGTCATCCTTCTTCTTCTTCTTCCTCTGCCCGTCTACAACATGGTTTGCCTCCCTCATGGCCACATGCTCCGACAGCGGTGCAACGAAGGCTCGATAGCCCAATCCCACTGGTAGCTCGATGAAGCCCATGTCCGACTGCATCGTGGGATGTCTCAGGATTACAAACACGGCGTCAGACTCCTCCGTAACCTCCTTGATGCGCTATGCGACCTCGCTATTGTGGAGCAGCCCCTAGGCGAGCACCATCCCGTCGAGCTATGCGTTGGGCATCATCCCGTAAAGTGGGAGAGCACGCGCCATCAGCGGTGCCACCCTCCTCGCATGATACGCCCTGATGACACCGGCCCCATGAAGGCCACAGCTCTTTAGAAACGTGAGGGCATCGAGGATGTCACGCATCCTCTTCTTTTAATTCTTAGGAGGCCCCACGACCACACCTATGGTGCCTCTTCGATTAGGCGCCCGGTGAAGTCTGGCAAGGGGGTGGTGCGGTCATTCTTCACGTAGAACCACTACGTATGCCACCCCTTGTTGGACCTCGATAGCATGCGGGGCATGTACTTGCGCGGACCACTGCCCCTGGAGGTGGATGCCCGTGTAGCCCATCGGTACCGGTAGGTCCCCAGCTCTATCCCTCTTCTTGAACAGGGAGATGGAGAAGAAGTACCTCCACAGCTCAAAATGGGGATCGATCCCCAGATATCCCTCGCACAGCGCGATGAAGGCCACGATGTGCTAGATCCCATTGGGGTTTAGGCGTGGTAGCTCGATCTGGTAATGATGCAGTAGCCCCTGGAAGAACGGGTGGGGAGGAATCATGAGTCCACGCTCATGGAAGAGCGTGAAGGACATGACGTAGCCGTCGGGCGGCACTAGCACCTCCTCACGACTGGGCACGAGCCACTCCGCCGTGTCAGTCCTCCCACAGAGAAGACCACGCTTAACGAGGCCCTCCATGTGCGCATGAGTCACGTTGGAGTGATACCATGACTCCATGAAAGCGAGGGTGGAAGAGCGAGGGCAAGAGATCCGAACGCTGGCGGCGGATGAGCTAGGGCAAGACATCCAAATGCCGGCGACGGAAGAGCGAGGGCAAGAGATCCAAACACTAGCGGTGAAGATGTGAAGAGGGCAAGACTGTGGTTAGGCGTATCTAGGATAAAAGGAAAGGCCCCTATTTATAAGGCAAGGTGGAGTGAAGGGCGAACCGTCCGCCTAGATCTATGCGCCTGCCGTGCCTCGTCACATCACCTCTCCAAAAAATGCACGCACGCCACCTCTGGCCGCTCCCTCGAAGGACGCGCCGGATGATGGTTCTCCCAATCGATGGACCGATAACCACTATAGGTAAGGACTAAGGAGGGATACGGGGCTGAAAACGCTTCCATGGCCCATTACGGCCCAAGAGTTCGAAGGTTGGCCCACCGATGGGTTCACAACCGCTCCAGGGCTCCTTTAGAGCGAGGGGCCAAAAGGGATGGGCCCGCTAGTGGCCAATACCCGAGCGCATTAGCGCCATGGGCATCTCAGCCCATGTTCGAGTCTTGACCAGAGCACAGTCCATGGTTTTTCCTCGAAGAAAGGCAACGAGCCATTGGAACCGGTCGAATGAACCTAAGAACAATATGGGTTGGTTGGCAGGAATCTGGAGTTGGTCACCCGCTGACCCATGCTGGACCCCCGCGAACGGGAAGCTGAGGCCCCACTCGGACCAACCCATTAATAGCTCACCGAGTACCATGATTCGTCCATCGAGGAAAACATGGCACGTCTCAAACCCTCCGTTTTACCAAAAAAATGCTTGAGGGAGGATGATCACAAGACGAGCCGACCCCTCAACTGGATCCCTACTACGCGCGGGGGCTTGGGGGAAGTTGGACTCGCAAGGAGACCGAATATGCGGTCGCATGACAATGGCGGATCTATCGGATCCCGGGGAAGGATCGGAATCAAGAGAAAACCTTCCCAACACCCCAAATCCCGCAGCTGCATGCTCTCAAAGAGTCCGATCGTGGTAGAAAGGAACCGCAACCCTGCCAAGACATCCCGCGGGCCACGAAGGGAGATCAAGGCCCTCGGAATCCTTACGATAGAAAAATTGTTCAAAGGAGTATTCTACTCCTCTACAGGCTCGGGGGCTACTGTCGGGTATCAGTTTTAGGAATACCCGGAAGAAGGAAGCCAATGATAACGTAACGATAATCCGCCCGAATGGTCAGAGGTGTATTTAAAGTCTCGCCCGACCCCTCAGGGGCGGGATCCGCCTTTCATGACCCCTTGGGTACGATCTTTGCCTCGCCCGACCCCGAGGGCATGGGCTACGTCTCGCCTAACCCCGAGGGTGCGGGCTCCGTCTCGTCCAACCCCTCGGGGGTGGGCTCCACATCGCCTGACCTTGAGGGCACGGGCTCCGAGTCGCCCGATCCCTCGAGCGCGGGATCCGTCTCGCCCGATTGTGGTCCGTACCGCCTCCAACCACTACGGGTCCGAGAGTATGAACCCAGGGTCAAACTTCTGACACCAGAAGGAGAGTTGACGCGCCACGCCGAGCCACGCCTAAGGGCTTGCATCGCCAACAGTGTCGGGCGTGCCGACGTTGTGCTGCCTAACCCCTGTACGGCTTCGGACAGGAGCATCTGTTGACCATGCCGCCCGCCGGGACGGAATGGAGCGCCATGACAGGCTGACGACGCCCACGTGTAGTGACAGTAGTGAACAGGTCACGACGTGGAGCCGTCCCCGTCATCATCTACGGGACCACGCGAGACCCCCATAAGGGAGAGGAAGGACGCCGCCGCTCCCGGAGGCCTTCTTCTCCTCCGTTTTTCTCTCTCTTTCTCTCGTATAATATGCGTCTTCCCCTTCACCTATAAAAGAGAAAGCTAGACGCCTCACGAGGGGCATGGCTGAACGAGCTCATTTAGACTTAACATCGTTCGACCTTTTAACTCGAGACTTGGGATCCGCTCCCTTTCTTGCCTGTTTGTAACCTCAGCTATAAACCAGTGCTGGTAACACGAGCAGCTTCAGATTAGATGTAGGGATGTTCCGTCCGAACCGGTATAAATTCTTGTGTCCTCCGAGTACACTATCCGGGTCAGACGCGCAAATACAAATTTACTGACCGGTGATCCAAAATGCTGAGAATGATTTTTTGAAAACCGTTGGAGAAATCCTTTTTCTGCTTCCAATTCTTTTCGGCGACTTGGAAAATTCAATAATTTTGGAAACTACTTTTCGGAAACTCTCGGAGATCCTCTAACTCCCATCGACCCATGTTCTCTTCTTTTCATCCACTGCCCATCCAACCATTACTTTGTATTGAGACTTAAGGTTTTATCAATGACTGATGAGGACGAAGCGTTATCCTCAGCCTGGCCACTTGGGTGTTCGACGTCCACAACGTCGTCTTCTCCTTCCGCTCCTTCATGGCTGCGAACGCCGTGCGCAAAGATTTCACCTTCGATTTCGCCGGAGACGAGGACGAGGACGACAATGAGTTCCTGGCCGGGCCTCCGCGAGCCCAGATGTAGGGTTCCATCCGCGGCAAGATGACCAGCACCCATGGCGGCCTCGACGACCAGATCGAGCGGCTCATGCAGTGCAAGCCGCTCGCTGAGCCCGAGGTAACGCCTTTTTCGTCGCCCCCTTCTCGGTTTGAGGTGCCTTTTCACCAGATCTGGTGGAATTGCAGTGCTGGGGGACGGGTCCCGGGGGAGATCGGGTCTCCGGCCGCGTTGCGATGCTGGTTGGCGTGGAAATGGCTGGCGGTGGCGTTTGATTTGCTCGGACGGGTGCTGGGCCTGGGCGGTTGCGAGTTGAGGATGTGGTTGTGATCTGAGCGGGACCCTACTTTTTTTAAGCTGAAGAAACTTAACAAAAAAAAAAAAGAGAGATTTTTAGCCCCCCTCTGGCGTTTCTGACGTTGAGTTAATTTCTCTGCTTCAACTGAAAACAATTATGTCTTCTCATTTCACCACGATCTTTGGTAGCCACATTACGTTTTCTCCCTCCATTTTATACTAATGCTAGGGGGCCTAGAACTGCTCCAAGGATGTTAAAAATCCCACCGTCTGATTATTGGATCTGTAGAATTAATATCCACAATTGATTTGCTCTGCTGGGGAGGGAGGTTCTGATCCAGTGCAATTTATGGTACAGGTCAGAGCCCTTTGTGAGAAGGCAAAGGAGATTCTGATGGAGGAAAGCAGTGTTCAGGTTCGCTGTTTTGATTGCTTTGGCTTAAGAGCACTGGAATATGGTGTCCTGCTTATATACCTATTTCTTTTATGGGCTGTGCTGGCTTACATAAATTGAGATTTTTATATCTATTGCTTTGGCTTAAGAGCACTGGAATATGGTGCCTGCTTATATATAGTGAAAGAAAATATGTTTATTAACCTGTATCTGCATTTGTCCCAAGCCTCTTCTTTTCTTGGGAATCCTATAGAGAACTTTGAGTTTTCTCACTTAGTGCAAATTTGTTGGATCAGAAGATTTACTTTCTTTGAGACAATGCCATTTGCAGGCTAAACTAGATAGGATTATTCCGTAACGTAATTTAATTTTCATTTTTTGGATTTTGTCCCATCTTTTTCTAACTTGTTGGAGCTACTGCCCTTGCAGATGTAATTTGTTTATTCAATATGAAAACATGGTCGACGATATTTCTATTTGATGGTACCTGTGAGCCCATGGATTCAGCTAATTGAATGTATAATGGATTGGCTTGTGGGTTCAATAAGATGGCCAGATGCACAAGGAAATATTGGGAAAAACTGAAATTTCAGTGCTCAGTTTAGTGCTTTGACAGACCACAATTAGCTAAGTAGTTCAAACATGAGAATCTTGTCAAGGTACTTCCTGGTCGGAATGGCATGCTTGTGTGGCTACATAAATTGAGATTTTTTGGGGACCTTCTCACAACTGTTTGTGCACTCATGCAGTTCAGTGGAGCTGCGAAGGGACCATCGGTGGTGATTGTTATTGAGCTACTACCAGGGATGTCACTGAAAAATTATCTGAACAGCATTTGGCCTAGCCAACTAGATACACACATACACAGAGGCTTGAAACCTGGTAAAGATGCTCTTTTGGCATTGTACACTGTGAATCTGCGATCCTTTAGCACTCAGATAAGTTTCTTTTATGTTGGCAAAACAGAAATTCCATTGCATAGCATGCTGATATTTGGTTTCCTGATGCAGCTGCATTGCATAGCATGCTGATATTTGGTTTCCTGTTGCAGCTTTCCTTAGATCTCTGTATTTCATTTGTGTGTATTTTTTAATGCCAAATTATTTCTGTTGCAGCTTGAGTAAATGGCAGCATAGACTCCATGCGCCAGAGATCGACATGATGAAGGAGCGCTTCGCGAAGCTCCTGCTCGGCGAGGACAGCAGTGGCAAGGGCGTCTACATTCGTATTCAAAAGTTCCACTAATATGTTGCGTTAAGTATGAGTAGATTTGGGGCAAATTTCGAAGAAAGTAAGGCCGCCATCAACAGATCAAGTAAGACTTTTTATGCAGACCTGTATTAGCTTATTGCATTTGTATTCGAAAGTTCCACTGATATGTTGCGTTAAAGTATGAGTAGATTTGGGGCAAATTTTGAGAAACATTAGGAGAGATCTGGACAAAAAGTAATTGTTACATGGGGCCAATTTATAATGGGGTGACATATAAGTGATTCCTCGGCACGATTGAAAAGTCTTCAGAAGCTTAAGCTTTGGCAATTCTGTTTTCTAGGAATTGCGCCCTTTTTTGTTAAAAAATTAATCAATGAAGATATAGATACAAATATTTTTTTGTTTGGGTACCAACGGGAATTCTGCAATGCAGGTAGCCGGGCTCAGCGGGTAGCGTGGCCGCAGGAGGAGATGCTGGAGAGCACGTGTGGAGCAAAATCTAAAGCATCGCCGAGGTTAGAGCATCTCCAAGAGACTCTTCATATCCTTCCTAGATAAAAGGAATAGAGATTTTGGTGAAAAACTATCTTCCAACAACTTTTGTAAATGGTCATTCAAATCTAGCCATCTTCTATTCCGGATTTTTCGCTAGCCAAAAATAGAAGACGAGAATGGCTCTCTAAAGTGCGCATGACATATAGAAAAACTGTTGGAGAGTAAAAAGGTATAGAAAACGATTTTTATACAAATGACTCTCCAAATGATGATTCAGAGAGTGAGATTTAGAAAGTCTCTTGGAGATGCTCTTCTAGGCTATGTAAATTCTCGGTGTTTGCCAAACTATTTTTGTTATATGTTAAAAACTGGAAGGTTGTGTATGTATTCACTATATTCTGATATCATTGTTATCATGAGAATCATGTTTTTTATTCTAATATTATAATATGTGAGCGCTGATTTATTTTTTCAAAATCACCAAAACATTCATACTATTTTGGCTGTTTAAGTTGTGTTCACCTAAATGTTACAATAGCATTAGCACGGGCAATATACTAGTGCACAGCTAATGGCAGCATGTGAGCATCTCGAGATTTCCCAAAACATATTCCCAATTCAGTATTTTTTGGAACGAGATTGAAAAAAAACCCACATCGTCGCAAAGAAAGTTTCGTGTGGGACCAAGCTCTTTTGATATTTTAGGAAGAATGATTTTATGGAAACCGGAGAAATCCTTCTTTGCTGCTTCCAATTCTTTACGACGACTTAGAAAATTCAATGATTTTGGAAACTACTTTTTGGAAACTCGAGATCCTCTAACTCCCATCGACTCAAGGTTTTATCAATGACTGATGAAGATGAAGCATAATCCTCAGCTGGGCAATCGGTTTAAACTGACAGTTCGGTTCGGCTATTCGGTTGGTGAGAACTTCGGTTTTGGGAAATGCTACAACCGATCGGTTGCAGAGGAAAGGAGTAACCGACGATTTCGTTTTCGGTTGAATCTGTTCGGTGTTCGGTTTCAACCGAGATTTGCCTGCTCTATGTCGTACCTGCGTAGGATCTCGTCGCCAACGCAGCTCCGCCCCTGTGCCTGCGCCGTCCCCAAGCCGCTGCTTGCAGCTCGTCCCCTGCGCCTGCACCTTCCCTGGCAGCCAAAGCTCGTACCCTGCGCCGCACCGCTCGCCGCTTGACGTTCGCCACGCGCAGCCGCGCCGCACCGCTCGCCGCTCGCTGTCGCGCGCGCTCACTCGACGCGGTCGAGCTCGCGCCGCCGCCGCTTGCTTCCCACGCAGGCACGCACTAGCTAGCGCTTGCATCTGTGGACTCGTGCTGGGCTTTGGTGCCATGAATTGTTGGGCCACGTTGGGAAGGCTTTTCTGGAAGGGCCACAGGCGAACAGGCACCAGGGAATAGGGACCGTGGACTGGACCTGGATGGCTGCGGGCTCCTTCGGTTTAACGGTTTGTCGGTTCAGTTTGGAGGCAGAACCGATGACCGAGCCCAACACCGAATCTCCCAAATACAAAAACTGAAGCCGAACAGAGAAACCGAGATTTTGGTTCAGTTTCAGGTCGGCTCGGTTCGGTTCGGTTTTCGGGTTAAATGTGCTCACCCTGACATAATCCTGATTCAAGTGGTTTGGCGCGCAAATGAAGAGCTTTTTTTCCCCTTTGTTTTAAATATGAAGTTGATGTTGAAACCGTTTCCCAGTACAAATGATCTCTCTCTCTCTCTCTCCCGTTGCAAACAAAAAGATTCGAACATTGTTGTTGAGGCCATGCCATTGCTCGTTGATGTGAAAGCAAATTTGAAAAACTGGAGCTATTATTGTAATAAGTCAAAAATCATTTATTTTTGTTTTTAAAAAAATACCGAAACTAGTTAAGGCAATGCTAAGATGGGACCTGTCAAGGCTTGATGGGAACTTAATCGCTCAAGAGCACCACCATTGTGTTAATACTTTGTGTTTGTGCACTTTGATTTTATTGTCCCCATTGACGAAGCCACACACCTCACTCATTGTCACACGTTGCTTACCACTATACCTGAGTGAACAGGATAGGAACCTAACAAACTAAGATATGAAGCTTTAGTTCACATCGAAAAAAAATGTTTAATTTACATACTTTTACACACAGAAAGAAAATCATGAAAACCATCAGGTCCATTTGCAGACTATCAAATTTATTGATTTTTGACTAAACATTGTCTGTCCGTGCATAACAATTTGGAAATTGTTCAAAACGTGATGATGTTTTTTTTGACAGAACATAATTCATTCATTTGTTCGTGACACGAGGATTGATATATGTTGTTTCATGCACATGAACAAAAAAGTAATTGTTTGATCCATAGTCAGGCAGAACCTTTTGTTCTTAGCAAACGCCAAGAAGCATGGTTGGACTAACGTACTCCCTCTGTCCCAAAAGAGTGTGACCCATAGGTTCTGAGCAGGTGAACTTTTCTTAAATGTCTTTGGAAACCGAGCCAAGTGATCTAAATCTCTTTATTGGAATCTAATTCCGTTTTTTATAGGGTATCGGTTACACATATTTTCTTATACTGTGGGGGTACGATTCCGGATATCCACGGCAGACCACATGAGTTGCGTTCCCAGGGATGGCCTAGCCCACAAGACGAAGCCTTGCGGGGCACGACTCTGCTCCGCGTCTCCCGCAAGACACCGGGAAGATACCCTGAAGATACTACGAGATCTGTTAGGATGCATATGATCCTAAGATTCCTGTAATCCGTTATTACTTTCCGGTTATCTCTCAGATCTAACCAACTTGCAACCTTGCCCCCCGGACTATATAAGGCGGGCAGGGACCCCCCCTCCAAACTCACACAATATCATACGATAGCTAATACAAACCAACAGACCACAGGAGTAGGGTATTACATCATACTGACGGTTTGAACCTGTCTAACTCGTGTGTCTCTGTTGCCTTCTTGTTCTTGATCACACGCTTCTCTGCCGATCAATCTACCTTCGTGGGATACCCCTCGGAGGACTGCCGACGATATTCTGTCGACAGTTGGCACGCCAGGTAGGGGTGTGCGTGCTGTTTCCTTGTCGAACAAGATGGCTTTTTCCACAGACTCTTCGTCCCTCCCGTAGCCCGGCCAGATCTTCATGGTCGGATCCATCTCGTGGATCATCAACGCTGACGGAGTCGGAGAGCTCCTCGAGCCGGTGCAGATCAATTCTGCGTCGATCACCCCCGCACCTGCGACTACAGATCCGATCTCGGAACCGTCTCCGAGGTCGCCTTCATTGATGACTCGCCGCCCGCTTCCTCGCTACCAAAGGGGGCAGATCAACAATGATGATCTGATCGCATCCATCGATCAAGTTGGTCTGAAGCTCACCGATTGTCTCTCCATCGCCGAATCGGCTCTGGACACTTTAGTTCAGCGCCGACCACACTCTGATCCAGATCTATCGAAGGCTGCTCGGGAAACTCCAGGGGTTACGGCCCTACCCTTCGGGTTCACCAACGCCGCCGCCGCTTACCAAGATGCCCTAAGGGGCAGATTCGCCGACCAGGTTGGAGATGTCCATCCTCCCACCGACCAGATTGCCGACCAGTCTCCGCCGGCCGTCAACATGCTCCACATCGGCCGATGCTCCATAGCATACCTCTAGACCATCTCGAAGGAGAATTCAAACTTTGAGTCCTAGGGCTCTATGGAGACCGTCGCCGAAACGACCACCGAACTACTTCCCCCTTTGTTCCGTGGCGGCGCAATCTTTAACGTCAGCGTTGATAGCCCCCCTCGGAATGGTGAAACCGAGGAGGAACGCGCCACTCGCAAGAACCAAAACATCACCGCGCGCAGCGCCGAGCAATCGAGATTGTCCTTGAGAGGGCCGAGCAGCAGCTGACTAGTAAGGAAGACCACTCCAACGCAACCTCGACGACGAGTTTGTCCGTGTCGACGGCAACGACATCCATAAGACCCCTTGCGCCAACCTGGCCATGGCTGCCAACGAGCTTGCCCGACTCCTCAGACACCGAAGGTCGCTAAGGTCACCGCAATGCTTAAAGCGGTGCATTGCCAGGTCAATGAGATCCGCTAGGATCAGAGACCTTCTTACTCCACAACTTCGATTCGCCGATCAGTCGCCACAAGATCCGATCGTCGCCCAAGTCGCTTCATCGACCAACACCGCGACGACAGGCAACCCCTCTAGGGCGGAGCTAGGGGCAACCGCATTGAACATCACTGCCAACCCAACCAGGAGGTTGACCAAGACATCTGAGTGCACCTCAATAATCTCTGAGATGCACGATGACGTATCAACGAATGCCGTTTTGGTCGCCATGAAGAAGTACGCCACCGCCAAGAGTACGAGCAAAAGTACGGTAACCTGGACTCAACTCTCGAGCCGCTCGCTGCCGGCAACACTGCAGACGATGG
This sequence comes from Miscanthus floridulus, assembly GCF_019320115.1. Classification (NCBI taxonomy): domain Eukaryota; kingdom Viridiplantae; phylum Streptophyta; class Magnoliopsida; order Poales; family Poaceae; genus Miscanthus; species Miscanthus floridulus. The sequence continues at coordinate 78,428,649 of NC_089588.1, forward strand.
CGTCGACAACCTCAAAGGGCCCCCAGCATTCATGAGGGCGCTTCGAACACTTCAGTGGCCCCATAGTTTTAAAATCATCGGGGTCGAGCCCTATGAAGGAAGGATGAATGCAACACAGTGGCTACAGGCTTATGCCACTGCTGTCCACACCACCGGAGGAGACACTAGTGTCATGACGAATTATCTTCCCGTCTTGCTCACTCCAGCCGCCATGAGCTGGTTTACAAGCCCTGCCCCGGACACCATCGGATCCTAGGAAGAGCTGAAAAAAGTCTTCATCGATAATTACATGGCTACGTGTACTCGGCCAGGCACCAAGCACGATCTAAACCGCATCAACCAGAAGCTGTCCAAGCTCCTCTGTAGCTACATCCGATGCTTTTCTGAGACGAGGAATTCTATTCCCAACATCATGGAAGCTGAGGTCATCACCGCCTTCATCCGAGAACTCCACCACCGCGAGCTTCACTCCAAGTTCAACCGCAAGCTGCCCACAGGGATTGGTGAGATGATCACGATCGCCAACTAGTACGCCGACGCTGAGGAAGCCGAGGTGCGCTTCAAAGAGGATGCGAGCACTCATCGCCCAACATGCCGCTATGACAACCGTCCCGATGACCGATGCTACAATGACCGCCGCTACGACGACCACAGTTACCATCGTGACAGTGGCCGTGATCAGCCAGAAGGACCCAAGTCTGGCCAAAATCACCACCACCGGCCAGACCACATCGTCACCGCCGTCAATGAACCTCACGCCAAGTGCAACCACGACGAGCAATACAAGAAGATCCTCGATGGCCCGTGCCCTCTCCACAAGAATGCCAGACATAAGATGAAGGTCTACCTCGGCTTGGCTAAGGAGTTCTAGGATGAAAAGCTGGACAACGACACCAACGACAGAGCCGAAGGCCGCTGACCACCTAGGGGCAATAACAATGCCTTCCAGGACTATGACAAGGTGGTCGCCACCATCTTTGGGGGCCTCACCTCCATCGAGAGCAGAAGAGAACAGAAGCTTGCCGGCTGGCGGGTGCTCGCCGTCACTATGGAAGACTCCACCACCAACCCCAGCTATCGCCCATGGTCTGAGGTCCCCATCACCTTTAGCAGGGCCGACCAGTGGACGGACATCCCCTACATAGGGCATTTCCCCCTCATCCTCGACGCAACCGTCCAGAAGGTGCTTTTCAGAAAAGTGCTCGTCGACGGTGGGAGCGCTCTGAATCTCCTCTTCGCTAGAGCCCTAAAGGAGTTGGGCCTCAGGATAATAGATCTCACACCCTCATACTCCTCCTTCTAGGGTGTGGTACCTAGTAGGGCATCCAAACCACTTGGAGAGATCACCCTACCGGTACAGTTCGGCACGGCAAGCAACTACCGTGTCGAGCACATCAACTTCTATGTGGCTGACTTCAACATCGCCTACCACGCCATACTTGGTCGGCCAGCTCTGGCCAAGTTCATGGCCATACCGCGCTATGCTTATCTGGTGCTAAAGATGCCTTCGCCTGCAGGAGTCCTAGCCTTGTGGGCCAACCTCTCCATCGCCTACGCCTATGAGACAGAGAGTCTCGCCCTCGCCGAAGCCACCGACCTCTCCATCTAGATGGCCAGTGTGGTCACCAACGCCAAGACGGTGCCCGCCGACAACCTAGAGATCCCATCGCTGGAGCCTCCTCGCCCCTCCGCCAAGTCCAAGGAAACCAAGGAGGTTAGCCTTGGCCTCGACAACCCCTCCAAGACCATGAAGATTGGGGCTCACCTCGACCCCAAATAGGAAAGCGCGCTCGTCTCCTTCCTACGTGCCAATGCCGACGTGTTTGCTTGGAAACCTACAGACATGCTGGGGGTACCACAGGAGAAGATTGAGCACTCCTTGAATGTCTCACCGACCGCCAAACCGATCAAGCAGAAACTCCACCGATTCATGCCAGACAAGAAGGAGGCTATTAGGGTAGAAATAAAACAGCTCCTAGCGGCTGGATTCATAAAATAAGTGTATCATCCTGAGTGGTTAGCAAACCCTGTTCTCATTCAAAAAAAGAATAAAGAATGGAGAATGTGTGTTAATTACACTGATCTTAACAAACACTGCCCTAAAGATCCCTTCGGTCTGCCTCGAATAGATGAGGTTGTAGACTCCACCGCCGGTTGTGAACTGCTCTCCTTCCTTGATTGTTACTCTAGCTATCACCAGATCACCCTCAAGGAAGAAGACTAGATCAAGACATCGTTCATCACACCCTTCGGTGCATACTGCTACACCACCATGTCCTTCAGGCTTAAGAATGCCAGGGCGACTTATCAAAGGGCTATCCAGATGTGCCTTGATCAACAGATTGGCCGCAATGTTGAAGCTTACATCGACGATGTGGTCGTCAAGTCCAAGACCGCCAATGATCTTATCGCCGACCTCGAAGAAACATTCACCAACCTTAAAAGGTACCGATGGAAGCTGGACCCTTCAAAGTGCATCTTTGAAGTTCCATCCGGTATACTCCTTGGCTACATCGTCAGCGCATGAGGCATTGAACCCAACCCTAACAAGGTTTCCGCCATCACCAACATGAAATGACCAACATGCATCAAGGATATACAGAAGCTTATAGGCTGCGTGACTGCTTTAAGCCGCTTCATATCGCACCTCAGCGAAAAAGGGCTACTGTTCTTCAAACTCCTCAAGGCCTCTGAGTGCTTTTCCTAGTCGGAGGAGGCAGACACAGCTTTCGAGTAGCTCAAGTTGTTCCTAACAAAGCCTTTGATCATGACGGTGCCATGGCCAGACAAAACTCTCCTAATCTACATTGCCGCTACTTCTTGCATCGTCAGCACGGCCATTGTGGTCGAACACGAGGAGGCCAGGCATGCCTATAAGGTGCAATGTCTGGTATACTTTATCAATGAGGTTCTCAATGAACCCAAGACTCATTATCCTTAGGTCCAGAAGCTGCTATACGCCATCCTGATTACCTCGTGCAAGCTCTACCACTACTTCGAGTATTACAAGATCGCCGTAGTCACCGAGTTCCCTATGGGGGACATTCTCCGCAACAAAGAGGCCAACGGCCATATCATCAAGTGAGCTGTCGAGCTTGGCACTTACTCCATTGAATTCAGAAGCAGGCCTACCATCAAGTCTTAGGCGCTTGCTAATTTTGTCGCTGAGTGGACTGAGATTCAAGAGCCCATTGCCGCTACTTGCCCCAAGTACTAGGTGATGTACTTTGATGGTGCTCTCAACATCAACAGTGCTGGTGCGGGCATTCTATTCATCACGCTGACCAAGGATAAGCTCTGATATGTTCTCCGGATACATTTTCTGGCCTCCAGCAACACCGCCGAATATGAAGCATGTCTCCATGGACTCCGTATAGTCATTGAGCTCGGTGTTAAACGCATCATGGTATATGGGGACTCCGCACTGGTCATCAACTAGCTCAATAAATACTGGTCCTGCTCCAGTGAGAAGATGGATGCATATTGCACTAAAATCAGGAAGCTTGAAGGGAAATTCTACGGTATCGAGTACCACCACGTGGTACGCGATCAAAATTAGCTCGCTGACTACTTATCCAAGTTAGGCTCCTCTCGCACCGCGATTCCACTGAGGGTCTTTGTTCTAGATCTTCTGGCACCATCCATTAAGGAAGATAAGGAAATTCAGGAAGTTCCCCCCACCGAGCAGCTGGTACTTACGATACCTTCGCCAGCCGCCGATTGGAGGGAACAATTCATCAAGTACCTCTCCAGCGCCGAAGTACCCACCGATAAGACTAAAACCAAATGCCTAATCCATCGAAGCAAGCATTATGTGCTGGTGGACGGCAACTTGATGAGGAAAAGTGCTAAGGAAGGGATACTACAAAAATGCATCACCCAAGAAGATGGAGTGAAGCTACTTCTCGAAATTCACTCTGGTTCCTGTGGCTACCATGTGGCCTCAAGAACACTAGTCGGCAAAGCTTTCTGAGCTGGCTTTTACTAGCCCACGGCCATCTCTGATGCAGAAGACCTCATCCGACGTTCTGAAGGATGTCAATTTTTTGCCAAGCAAATACACGTACCGGCACAAGAGCTGTAGACCATCCTTGCTTCCAGGCCCTTTGCATGCTGGGGACTGGATATGATTGGGCCTTTCAAGCCAGCGCCAGGTGGTTTCCGATACATATATGTTGCCATTGACAAGTTCTCCAAGTGAATCGAGTATAAACCGCTCGTCTCGGCTACTGCATAGAAAGCAGTCGAGCTCTTCAAAGATATCATCCACAGATTCAGTCTCCCAAACAACATCATCACCGACCCTGGAACTATGTTTACTGGCCATCACTTTTAGGACTTCTGTGAAGACCGGTGCATCTCTGTCAAATACGTCTCTATTGCCCATCCTAGAGCCAACGGCCAGGTCGAATGGGTGAACGACATCATCCTTGATGCCCTCAAAAAGAGGCTATATCAGAAAGAAGAAAAGCATCCGGGCAGATGGCTCAAGGAGCTACTAGTTGTAGCCTAGGGACTGTGCACTCAAGCTAGTCGCAGCACTAGTGTGTCTCCATATTTCTTGGTCTACGACTTAGAAGCCATACTACCAGCGGATATTGCCTTCCGAGCACCTAGGGTTTAAAATTATGATGAAGAGCAAGCCGCAGCTGTTCAGACAAAAGACGTCGACAGGGCTGAGGAAGAACACCTAATCACTTGCACCGCACAACCAAGTATCTAGAAGGCTTGCGGAGGTACTACAACCGCAACATCAAAGGTCGTTCATTTGCTGTCGGCGACCTTGTTCTTTGTAGAAAACAAAAACCGAAGGGATGCACAAGCTCTCCTCCCCATGGGAAGGGCCTTATGTTATCAAAGAGGTTACCTGACCAGGGTCTTATCGCCTATGTGACTTAGATGGAATCGATGTCCCCAATTCATGGCACATCGAGCACCTTATACGTTTCTATCCTTGAAACGCTCCAGATATGTACTCTCCACTTCATGATGAATAAAGTTTTGGTCTCCATAATTTGTCTCCATTATTTCTTCATTATGGTTTAATCTCCACTTACGGTCGCCGAGCATTTAGCTACTCCATAACGAACTCCAATACGAAATTGCCATAACCGCGCCGAACATGTTTCTCCAAATCGCTGTCGTATTTCGCTCAACACGTTTCTCCAAATCACCTAACACGTTTCTCCAAATCACTAAACACGTTTCTCCAAATCGCCATCGTATTTTGCCAAATAGGTTTCTCCAAATCACCGAACACTTTTCTCCAAATCTCCAAGATATTTCGCCGATCAGCGAGCAGCATATGTTCTATTCTATTCTCTTTGGAGAAGATCTAGTCTCCGATCTCTCCCTACACATGCTACGGGCTCCGCGCTCTGCGTTATGGGTGGTCGGCTATGGTTCCTTGGTGACTCCTATTCCTCCTACACATGCACGGTCTCCGCGCTCGACGTTATGGACTATGGGCTAGCCAAGCCCGAGAGCTCAGTAAAGAACTAACTACTCGGATGCCACTTATACTACGCTTATCTCCATGTTATTTCGCCAACCGCCGAGCAGCACACGTTCCACTCTACGCTCTTTGGAGAAGACCCAATCTCCGATCTCTCCCTAAACATGCTACGGGCTCCACGCTCTGCGTTATGGGTGGTCGGCCGCGGTTCCTTGGTGATGCCTGTTCCTCCTACTCGTACACGGGCTCCGCGCTTGACGTTATGGACTATGGGCTAGCTAAGGCCAAATAGTTCAGTAACGAACTAACTGCACGGATGCTACTTATACTACGTATAATTGCATTAGGGTTATTACTACAATGCTTTTTCGCCGTAAATATGAGCAAGCTGCATAAATATGCACTTTATAACATTTATATAAATACATAAATGTTTTCTACGCACTCACGCGCTCTAACTACCCTCTCCAGATGTTACAGACTATACTCTCCGAGCAGATCACCGAGCTCCACCATCATCGTCCGTCACGTCGAACAGGTCTATGTCGCCGGCCAGCTTTTTCGCCGTGTCCTCCACCTCATCCTCCAGCTGTAGGGTCTCCACCTCACCCATTGTGGTAGAACCTCCTAAATTATAGGACCCACATGCACTTGTCACTGTCCAATGACCATTGACAACTATGCATATGTTCCTGGTAACTTAAGAAGTCTGTCGGGTGTCCTTGGGGAACCCCGAATCATCCACAAATTCCGAGCAGGATCACATTATAGAGTCATTGGGGTATTACAACAGTTTATTCAAATAGATACACTAGAGTAAAACACAGCGGAAGACTTACAATAACATAGTTTACAAACCATTTGTTTCAAACCATACAACTAAGTTCGGTTAATATTACAAAACATAGTAGTGGAGTGGTATTATAACATAGTACAGATCACACAAAAAGTTGCCCTGCCCAAGGGCCATGTATTTACTTCTCATCGTCAGATCGAACAATAGTCATGCAGCACGATCCAAAATAGATCTGCTCATGAGGCTCACCTGCAACAAGGGTCAACAAACCCTGAGTACAAAAGTACTCAACAAGACTTAACCAAAATAAGAACTGATAAACTCAGGAATGCAGGCTCAGGGGTTCAAGGTATGGCTTTAGTAATAATCAAAGTTCTTTTGCGTAAAAGCTTTTTAATAACATTCTATACATCAACATTTAAAACTTCATAAAATCATAAACAAAGTTGACACGATCCGTATTGAGATCATGAAACTTCATATCCAACAACTTCTCAAATTTTAGTTATTAAGCTACGATGATGAACAGTGAGTTGAGTCTCCATAATCGAGGAGCAACGACAATTCGAACCGATTAAACCTAGCTGGGGATTCCAGACCACACGACATATGCAGGTCCCCGACCTACATATACCAACCTACCCTCAGGTCCTCTAAAACAAGAACAGGTCCACGCCACTCGAGAATACAGTACTCCACTAATCCAGCCCATTGCCACGTGGGTACACACTATTCCCGCCATCTCTCAACTCCTAGTGCGTGAGTAGCCATTCTCGTACAAGAATCGCCAAGTTAAGGCTTACCGGAGTATGTGGTTAGTACTACAAAGTCTCACCTCGTGCACTTCAACAACGGTACGGACCTTAATCGACACAGGCGGAAAGAAGCCGCTCACAAGACCTCCATGTCTTGTGGCTCTCACACACCGAGTCCGTCCGGTCTAGATTTATTACTTCCCATGCTCATATCTCATGATAACATAAGTAACCAAAGATCCATTTAAACTTCTCAGGTGACAGGTAATCACCCGACTTTCATCGTTCTAAGCATAGCTAAGCATGACTAGGCATATACGAATTAAAACTGGTAACAAGGTAGATATGGAAAAACAATGTTGGTAATGCACCAATTAGGCTTTTACTTAACTCCTAATCACTTAATGTAGTATAGAAAAGAAAAAGCAAAATTAATTTGTAAAACACAAGGTAGGGTTGTATGCATCCGGGGCTTGCCTTCGTTGACGGAAAAGTCCGGTTCCTACGATGTTCCACAAGTATTCGATCCGACCTCAACAGACGGATTAACCTCCTCCACAACTTGATTAACTACCACATGTTCACCTTCGTTCACTACATGTAGTAACAATGCCATGTTTAACATGATGCGGAATACGAAACATGATGCTTGATGATGGATCCAAAAGTTAACAACGGGAATCCAACTTTCCTTCGCGGTACTGTTACAAATCAAACTAACTAAATCTTTTTTGTAACACATACATCAATTGCCAAGGATCATTATCAACTAATGACCCAAGGTCATCACACAATCCAAAATTCAATTAAAACCTAAATCATTAAATGTTACTATTTGCTTTTATGAATTAATTAATTAATTAAGAATTATGAAATAAATCAACTTATTCTAATTGAGCTCAAAATTTTAGTAAAGGTTCATCAAATGATAAGTAAGTGGTAAAACAAATTTCATAATTTTTGGACAATTAAATAAGCCTAGAAAAATCATGGAAATCCATTTATTAATAAATTGAGAAATTTTTATCACATTCAAAAAGTGTTGAAAATAACATTTCATATTTTTCCTAAATAGTATTCATCACAAAGAGGTCATACAAAAATTTTCATAATTTTTGGAACTCTAAATAAATCTATACAAAAATAACAAATTACATTACTATTCATTCAAATCTGAAAAACAGAAAATTCATTTTGAACTACACAGTCGCTGACACTCGGGTCCCACCTGTCATCCCCAACCTCCAGCTTTGACCCCGACGGTGACGGCGCTGACCGACGCTAACTCGCCGATGGTGAGTCCAACAGCGACGGCAAAGGCACCAAAACAATCACCATGACTAGGCGCATCGACTAACGTCCTTACTTGCACCAATTACGGCCCTATACTAGCTCAATGCCAGCCATGGCGGACGTGGCGGCTCAGCGACACGACGCCAGCGAAACAAAGCCAAAATTGGTGAAACAAGAGGCACAGGAAGGTTCAGTAGCTCACCACGATCATGTTGGAGCAAGGAGCGAGACCGGAGAAGCAACGGCGACACGGGTCGACGTTCACGGTGATCGCGGCAGAGCAAAGGTTGTTGGTGACGGTGTTCCGGTGGCTGCAGCGGGTGAAACGACCAAGAAACACTGGATTAAGCACTATGGCATCGAGATAGAGCCGTAGGTACACTGATCAAGGACAACGGCTCACCGAAGGGCGCTGGCCACGACGACGCAAGCACGACGGCGAGGTTACCGACCACGGAGAAGAAAGCGATGCATCGCGAGTTCCCAGCGAAATCAAGAGACCACAGTTGGTTGGCTAGGTGTGCAAGGAGTAGGCGAAGCTATTGAGTGCTTTGCTGTGATGGCACCAGCGCTGGTTCGACGGCGAGGGCTCGACGGAGATGATCGGCAACGTCGGGAAAAACAGAGGATGGAGAAAGAACGACGATGACGGCGTCGGAGCTTTATAGGGCGGCCAAGGAAGCAAGGAGAAGCCATGGAGGAGTCTTTCCTATGCCAGCGCGAAGCCGAGGGCAGCCACAGTCATGCCTGGAAGACCGGAGAAGGAACGCCGGCAATGTAGCAAGAGCGATGAACACTGTTCATAGTATTTACAGAATTGCCATTCGTTTTAAAATCCAAATTACTCCCAAATTTGTATAACAACTAAAAAATCTCCAAAAATAAAAGTTGTTCAAAATCAAAAGTTCTACAACTTTTCATTTATAACCACCCCCTAATTCGGTCTACATTTTGAAATGCAAATTTGAATTCAAAAGGGGACACTTTAAGTACATTTCGCCTTTTCAAATTACTTCGAATTTTTCATAACAACTTTGAAAACTCCAAAAACAAACTTTGTATAACTTGACAAGCTCTACACTTTTGCTTTTAGGCTCAACCCCAAAATATGCTTAGATTTTGAAATGAGTTTTCAGGGTAGGATTTAAATGCTAAAAATCAGGGTTTTCTTGAAAATTCAAATCCAAACCAATTTTTGAACTTGATTCAAACAATACAATTCAACACTCATAACATAAATGTAAACTTGTTTTAGTGAATGCATATTAAAGTTTGCAATATGACCAAATGCCTTGCAATGCATATGATGACATGTCCTATTTTTAGTATTTAAACACCTAGGGTGTTACAATCCTTCCCCCTAAAAGAAATCTCACCCTGAGATTCAAAGCCATAGGGTAAGTAATGGAAAAGGAAATGTGTCGCAAGAACACATACAAAATCTGTCCATAAAACAGCTGAGGTCCCTTTATAAAACACAACTGGTAACAATCGAGCTCAATTAACATTACTCTATATTGACACAAGAAACTCTAGAAATTTTTCTAACAAGTAATCTTCTGATTCCCAAGTAGCTTCTTCTTCTGAATATTGATTCCATTGTATCTTGTAGAACTTGATTGTCCTCCTTCGAGTAACATGATCTTTCTGATCCAAAACTCAGATAGGATATTTGGAATAAGTCAAATCTGGTTCAAGTTCCACTCCTTCAACCTCAACATTCTACTCAGGCACTCGGAGACACTTCTTCAATTAAGAAACATGGAACACATCATGCACAGCTGCGAGATGTTCTAGTAATTTCAAGCAATATGCCACTTTTCCATACCTCTCCAAAATTTGAAATGGTCCAATATATCGAGGTGCCAACTTGCCTTTAACACCAAAACGGGTAACTCCCTTCATTGGTGATACTTTCAGATATACAAAATCCCCCTTGTTAAATGTCAATGGTCTACATCATTTATCCGCATAACTCTTTTGTCGGGACTGTGCTATCTTCAAAATACTTTGTATTTGCCTAACCTTGTCTTCTGTTTCTTTCACAAGAGCAACCCCAAAGAACCTTCTTTCTCCAGGCTCAGACCAACTCAGCGATGTTCTGCATCTATGGCCATAGAGTGCTTCAAATTGATCCATTCTAATGCTTTCCTGATAACTATTGTTATATGAGAATTCAGCCAAAGGCAGACATTCATCCCACTTTTTGGAATAGTTAAGAACACAACATCTTAACATATCTTCAAGTACTTGATTGACTCTTTTAGTCTGTCCATCAGTCTGCAGATGATAAGCTGTACTATATAGGAGTTTTGTACCTAACGAAGCATGTAAGTGTTTCCAAAAGCTAGAGACAAATTGTGTACCCCTATCTGACATTATGGTCTTTGGTACTCCATGTAAGCTCATGATTCTTGCTAAATACATCTTGGCATATTGGATCGTAGGATATATAGTCTTAACAGAAAGAAAATGTGCTAACTTAGTGAGTCGATCTATAATAACCCATATTGAGTCAAATCCTTTTGATGTCTTGGGTAGACCAACAATAAAGTCCATACTAATGTCCTCCCACTTCCAAGCTGGAATAGGTAATGGTTGTAATTCACCAGCAGACCTCAAATGTATAGCTTTCACATTTTGACAAGTATCACACCTTGCTATATATCTAGCAATCTCTATCTTCATTTTAGTCCACCAAAACTTTTGTTTTAAGTCATGGTACATCTTGTTGCTTCCTGGATGAATAGATAACCTAGTAGCATGTGCCTCTTCAAGAATTGACTGTCGTAACTCAGGAACCTTTGGTACCACCAGACGATCCTTGAACCATAGCACACCTTCATCATCTATGCTAAAGCATTTCACTTTTCCATTCCTGACTCTTTCCTTGATATGGGTTATACCCTTGTTTTCCTTCTAAGCAACAATAACTTGATCTCGAATAGTGGCTTCAACAATTATGTTGGTCAAACTACCTTGTTGAATTACTTCTACATTCAACTTCTCCATTTCTTGACATAAAGTCAAACCCATTGTTCTCACTGCCACAATTGCAATAACTTTTGCGACTGAGGGCATCTGCAACCACATTTGCTTTACTGGGGTGATAATATACTTCCAAGTCATAATCTTTAATCAGTTCTAACCATCTTCTTTGTCGCATGTTCAACTCTGACTGAGTAAAGATATACTTTAAGCTCTTATGGTCTGTATAAATATGGCACGTATTACCAAGCAGGTAATGCCGCTAAATCTTCAGAGCATGGACCACAACTGCTAACTCTAGATCATGAGTTGGATAGTGTTCTTCATGTTGCTTAAGTTGCCTGGATGCATAGGCAATGACTCGGCCTTCTTGTATCAACACACATCCAATACCAATACCTGAAGCATCATAATAAACATCAAACGGCTTCTCGATATCAGGTTGGGCTAATACTGGTGCAGTAGTCAACAGTCTCTTCAAAGTCTAGAAAGCGTCTTCAAAGTCTGGAAAGCCTCTTCACAATCAGATGACCAGACAAACTTGACTTGGTTCTTCAACAATTCAGTTATGGGCTTTCATACTTTAGAGAAATCTAGAATAAACCGACGATAATACCCCACCAATCCCAGAAAACTCTGAACTTGATGAACTATTGTAACACCCGGGTGTTTAAATATAAAAAACATGACATGTCATCATATGCATTGCAAGACATTTGGTCATATTACAAACTTTGATGTGCATTCACTAAAACAAGTTTACATTTATGTTATGAGTGTTGAATTGACTTGTTTGAATCAAGTTCAAAATTTGGTTTGGATTTGAATTTTCGAGAAAACCCTAATTTTCAGCATTTAAATCTTACCCTGAAAACTCATTTCAAAATCTAAGCATATTTTGGGGTTAAGCCCAAAAGCAAAAGTGTAGAGCTTGTCAAGTTATACAAAGTTTGTTTTTGGAGTTTTCAAAGTTGTTATGAAAAATTGAAGTAATTCGAAAAGGCGTAATTCGTTAAATGTCCCCTATTTGAATTCAAAAGTTTATTTCAAAATGTAGACCAAATTGGGGTTTGTTATAAAAGAAAATTTGTAGAACTTTGAATTTTGAACAACTTTTATTTTTGGAGATTTTTGAGTTGTTATACAAATTTGGGAGTAATTTGAATTTGAAAACGAATGGCAATTCTGTAAATTCTATGAACAGTGTTCACCGCGTAAGCTACATCGCCGGTGACCTTCGGCTTGCTTCCAGGCGCGTCATGGCCATCTATGGTGTCGCGCTGGTGCGGGAAAAGGCTTTTGCGTGGTTTCCTTGAGCTTCTGAGCCGCTCTATAAGGCCGAGATGCCGTCGCCGTCGTTCTTTCTTCTTCTCTGTTTTTCCCGTCGCCCTTGCTCATCTTCGGCGAGTCCGTGTCGCCGTCGTAGTGCCTCTCTAGCCTCAGCAAAGCTTTCCACAACTCCGCCTACTCCTTGCGCACTCAGTCGACCTGCCATTGTAGCTTGATTTCGCCGGGAGTCACCGTTCATCGCTGTTCTTCTTCGCAGCTGGCAGCGTCGCCGTCGCGTTCGCCTCACCGTGGCCAGTGCTCCTCGGTGCGTATCCATCCTTGATTTGTAGCCCTTCTGCTTCACCGTGTTACCGTGGTCCTTTGTGACCTTTTGATTGAACCATTCCTCCGCTGCAGTCACCGGGAGTCGAGCTTGCCATCGCCGCCGTTGCTGTCACTGTCGTCTGACGCCACCTTTGCTGCTCATCGTCTACCGCATGTTCTAACATGTTTGTGGTGAGCTTCTGTTGCTTCTCGAGTAGTTTTAGAGAGCTCTAGAAAGCTCTAGTTGCTTGAACACCATGGTGCCACCATGTCCTACTCGGCCGAGCCGCCATGGCCGACGTAGTGCTCGGTCCTGGCCGCATTTGGTCTCGGTTGTGCCACCAATTGTTGCGCCTTGTTGTGGTGATCACCATGGTGTCTTTGACGTTGCTGTTGGTCTCACCGTCGGCAAGGAAGCGTCGGTTAGTGCCGTCGCCGTCGTGGTCAAGGCTGGAGGTTGAAGATGACGGGTGGGGTCGGGTTGTCAGTGACTCAGCGTTCAAAATAAATTTTCTGTTTTTCAGATTTGAATGAATAGTAATAGATTTTGTTATTTTTGTGTAGAATTATTTAGAGTTCCAAAAATTATGAAATTTTTTGTGTGACCTCTCTGTGATGTATATTATTTAGGAAAAATATGAAATATTGTTTTCAGTACTTTTTGAATTTGATGAAAATGGCTCAATTTATTAATAAATAGATTTCCATGATTTTTCTAGGCTTATTTAATTGTCCACAAATTATGAAATTTGTTTTGCCACTTACTTATCATGTGATAAACCTTTACTAAAATTTTGAGCTCAATTAGAATAAGTTGATTTATTTCATAATTCTTAATTAATTAATTAATTCATAAAAGCAAATAGTAACATTTAATGATTTAGGTTTTAATTGAATTTTGGATTGTGTGATGACCTTGGGTCATTAGTTGATAATGATCCTTGGCAATTGATGTATGTGTTACAAAAAAGATTTAGTTAGTTTGATTTGTAACAGTACCGCGATGGAAAGTTGTATTCCCGTTGTTAACTTTTGGATCCATCATCAAGCATCATGTTTCGTATTCCGCATCATGTTAAACATGGCATTGTTACTACGTGTAGTGAACGAAGGTGAACATGTGGTAGTTAATCAAGTTGTGGAGGAGGTTAATCCGTCTGTTGAGGTCGGATCGAATACTTGTGAAACGTCGTAGGAACCGGACTTTTCCGTCAACGAAGGCAAGCCCCGGATGCATACAACCCTACCTTGTGTTTTACAAATTAATTTTGCTTTTTCTTTTCTATACTACATTAAGTGATTAGGAGTTAAGTAAAAGCCTAATTGGTGCATTACCAACATTGTTTTTCCATATCTACCTTGTTACCAGTTTTAATTCGTATATGCCTAGTCATGCTTAGCTATGCTTAGAACGATGAAAGTCAGGTGATTACCTGTCACCTGAGAAGTTTAAATGGATCTTTGGTTACTTATGTTATCATGAGATATGAGCATGGGAAGTAATAAATCTAGACTGGACGGACTCGGTGTGTGAGAGCCACAAGACATGGAGGTCTTGTGAGCGGCTTCTTTCCGCCTGTGTCGATTAAGGTCCGTACCGTTGTTGAAGTGCACGAGGTGAGACTTTGTAGTACTAACCACATACTCCGGTAAGCCTTAACTTGGCGATTCTTGTACAAGAATGGCTACTCGCGCACTAGGAGTTGAGAGATGGCGGGAATAGCGTGTACCCACGTGGCAATGGGCTGGATTAGTGGAGTACTATATTCTCGAGTGGCATGGACCTGTTCTTATTTTAGAGGACCTGAGGGTAGGTTGGTATATGTAGGTCGGGGACCTGCATATGTCATGTGGTCTGGAATCCCCAGCTAGGTTTAATCGGTTCGAATTGTCGTTGCTCCTCGATTATGGAGACTCAACTCACTGTTCATCATCGTAGCTTAATAACTAAAATTTGAGAAGTTGTTGGATATGAAGTTTCATGATCTCAATACGGATCGTGTCAACTTTGTTTATGATTTTATGAAGTTTTAAATGTTGATGTATAGAATGTTATTAAAAAGCTTTTACGCAAAAGAACTTTGATTATTACTAAAGCCATACCTTGAACCCCTAAGCCTGCATTCCTGAGTTTATCAGTTCTTATTTTGGTTAAGTCTTGTTGAGTACTTTTGTACTCAGGGTTTGTTGACCCTTGTTGCAGGTGAGCCTCATGAGCAGATCTATTTTGGATCATGCTGCATGACTATTGTTCGATCTGACGATGAGAAGTAAATACGTGGCCCTTGGGCAGGGCAACTTTTTGTGTGATCTGTACTATGTTATAATACCACTCCACTACTATGTTTTGTAATATTAACCGAACTTAGTTGTATGGTTTGAAACAAATGGTTTGTAAACTATGTTATTGTAAGTCTTCCGCTATTTTTACTCTAGTGTATCTATTTGAATAAACTGTTGTAATACCCCAATGAATAAACTGCTTGGAACCAGACTTTTCTGTCAACGAAGGCAAGCCCCGGATGCATTTAAACCTACCTTGTGATTTACAAAGTGATTTCGCTTTTGCTTTTCTTTGCTGCATTAAGTGATTAGGAGTTAAGTGAAAACCTAATTGATGCATTACCCACCTTGTTTTTCCATATCTACCTTGTTACCAGTTTTAATTCGTATATGCCTAGTTATGCTTAGCTATGCTTAGAACGATGAAAGTCGGGTGATTACCTATCATCTGCAAGTTTTAAATGGAACTTTGGTTACTTATGTTATCATGTGATATGAGCATGTGGCGTAATAAATTTAGACCGGGCGGACTCGGTGTGTGTGAGCCACAAGACATGGAGGTCTTGTGAGCGGGTTCTTTCTGCCTGTGTCGGTTAAGGTCCGTCCATTGTTGAACTATGTGAGGTGAGACTTTGTAGTACTAACCACATACTCCAGTAAGCCTTAACTTGGCTATTCTATTACAAGAATGGCTACTTGCGCACTAGGAGTGGAGAGATGGCGGGAATAGCGTGTACCCACATGGCAATGGGCTGGATTGGTGGAGTACTGTATTCTCGGGTGGCGTGGACCCATTCTTATTTTAGAGGATCTGAGGGTAGGTTGGTATATGTAGGTCGGGGACCTGCATATGTCATGTGGTCTAGAATCCCCAACTGGGTTTTTAATCGGTTCGAATCATCGTTGCTCCTCGGTTATGGAGACTCACTTCTCTGTTCATCATCGTAGTTAAATAACTAGAACTTGAGGATGGTTTGAGAAGGTGTTGGATATGAAGTTTCATGATCTCAATGCGGATCATGTCAGCTTTGTTTATGATCTTTATGAAGTTTTAAATGTTGAATTAAAGAATTTTGTTAAAGAGCTTTTACACAAAAGAACTTTGATTATTGCTAAAGCCATACCTTGAATCCTTGAGCCTGCATTCCTAAGTTTATCAGTTCTTATTTCGGTTAAGTCTTGTTGAGTACTTTTGTACTTAAGGTTCATTGACCCTTGTTGCAGGTGAGTCTCATGAGCAAATCTATTTTGGATCGTGCTGCATGACTATTGTTCGATCTGACGATGAGAAGTAAATGCGTGGCCCTTGGGCAGGGCAACTTTTTGTGTGATCTGTAGTATGTTATAATACCACTCCACTACTATGTTTTGTAATATTAACTGAACTTAGTTGTATGGTTTGAAACAACAAGTGTTCTATATTCAAGCTAGGGTATACCAACCTACCCTCAGAATTTCCCCAGCTTGAATATAGAACACCCATCCTATCTTCCTCTCATCTTTGCCCTTCTGAGCATTCTGATTGGGGTTCTTGTTTGGTGCCTGACCCTGTTGTTGACTGGCAAGGGCCTTCTGATAATTTTGATTAGCCTGCCTGGGATACGGACATTCCCTGGAGAAATGACTGGTCCTTCCATAATTGTAATATGGATAATTATGACCCTGAGATGTTGGAGCATTGCCACCAGGAGCATTGGTCTGTTAAGAATTCGGGTAGGTTATAGCAGGATAGACATTTGACTGTTGCCCAGCTTGAAACTACGGTGGACGATAAGGAGGACGATTATGATTTACTGGATGATAAATCACCCTCTGCCTCTTTTGATTTCCCCCAAAAGATCTAGACAGCATACTCTTTTTCTTTTTGAGCTCCTTATGCTGCCGATACTTTGCCTCTAAAGCAATTGCAATATTTACTGCCTCATGATAAGTAACATTAGTACAAGTTGTCATCATTGTCTGCAGCTTGGTATTCAGGCCTCTCATAAACCACCTCTTCTTCTTGGTATCAGTATTGACATGTTCAGATGAATATTGTGACATGTGATTGAATCTTTCCACATACTGCATCATGGTTTGATCCCCTTGCTTCAAAGCAAGGAATTCATCCAGCTTCATAGCCATAACTCCTTCAGGGATATAATGGGCTCTGAAGGCAGTACGGAACTTAGCCCAAGTTATTGGAATTCTAGCTGGTTGCATAGCCACTAAGTTTGCCCACCAAGCACTTGCTACTCCTCGAAGTTGCTGGGTGGCAAACGCAGGTTTCTGATACTCCGTGCATGGAATAAGATCAAATTTCTACTCCATGGTTCGAAGCCAATCATCAGCCTCCAATTGTTCATCTACCTTGGTGAACACCGGTAGTCTTGTGTCTATAAAATCAACATATGTAGCCTCCTGCCTATTATGGTGGCGACCACGGTTTCCTTGCATCTGATTTTGATTACTCTAAGCTATCTCATGAAGCAAACGAGAATTTTCGACCGTCACATTGACAAGTGCGGCTATAGCATCAGCCAGATTGGTTGGAACTGGTGGTGGATCTAGAATACCGTTCTCATCTTGTGACGTTCCTGGAATATACGAACCCCGCGTACGACGCATCTGCTCATAACAAACCAAACTTTATTCACAAGTCTTTATTGAATTGCACAAAAGCTTCCTCTAGACACATTACATAGAGTTTACTAAAATAAACACAAACCCGCATGAACCTAAACAAAACTACTTAACTTTAACTAGAACTAACTATTATACAACTCTACTCCTTTCCTTGATTACTTCAAACTTCAGGCTTGGTATCCATTCTGGAAATATTACCGCCTTCATTATCACTTTCATTGATCATTACTAATTCTTTAGGATCTTCTTCTTCCTCTTCTAATTTGTCATCATCGGCAAGGATGACACTGGGGTCCATGGCATCAGCTTGGGGTTCATGATTTGGATATAGTAGATTGCTTAGCCTATGAACTTCCTCATGCAGATAAGTATTATGTTCTTCTAAATCTTCTACATAGAATTTTAGCTCATGAGTTCTAGCTCTAGCTACATTTTCCCTATGCCAAGCTTCATTCCTTCCTTCCACTGTACGAACTAACATACATTCGTAGTTCCTATGCGCGGTGGTGAGATGCCTCAATTGATCCTGTAATTCTCCTACCTGTATGGCATCCAAAGCCCTATCTCTAGTAGCTTGTGCTAACTCTACAAAAATCCTCTGTATCTCTGCCTGAGGATCAGACCTAGAACTACTACTGCTAGCACCGTCATTCCTAGGGGCAAGTTAGTGATGAGGAACTCCTTTGGGTCCAGTGGACTTACGAGGCGTCATCTTGGTACGAGCCATACTGTAGGAAGCCAATTTAATCCAGGTAAGACCAATTGATCAAAGTCTAAAGAGCAGCTAGGATGGATTACATTACTCAAACCAGACTCACTACTCAACTCCAGACTCAAAGGTGAAGGAAGTAACAAGTGAATTAATCATGATGCATAATCGTTCTTATGAACAAAATCATCAAAGCTTATAATGCACATAAACAACATTTGTTTTTATATAGGGCATAGTAAGATTACTACTCCACCACACAAAACCTTTTTAATCAAATAAGGAATGGTGAGAAAGAAATAAGATAAGTCAGAAGCAATTTGGACAAAATTAACAAGTTAAATTTAGTCATCCCAAATCATTTTTAAGTTTTTGTAAACCAATACGACAAAGACTTTGTAACGATCACGCTCTGATACCATTCTGTGGTAGAACCTCCTAAATTATAGGACCCACATGCACTTGTCACTGTCCAATGACCATTAACAACTATGCATATGTTCTTGGTAACTTAAGAAGTCTGTCAGGTGTCCTCGAGGAACCCCAAATCATCCATGAATTTCGAGCAGGATCACATTACAAAGTCATTGCAGTATTACAACAGTTTATTCAAATAGATACACCAGAGTAAAAACAGCAGAAGACTTACAATAACATAGTTTACAAACCATTTATTTCAAACCGTACAACTAAGTTTGGTTAATATTACAAAACGTAGTAGTGGAGTGGTATTATAACATAGTATAGATCACACAAAAAGTTGCCCTGCCCAAGGGCCACACATTTACTTCTCATCGTCAGATCGAATAATAGTCATGCAGCATGATCCAAAACAGATCTGCTCATGAGACTCACCTGCAACAAGGGTCAATGAACCCTGAGTACAAAAGTACTCAACAAGACTTAACCGAAATAAGAACTGATAAACTCAGGAATGCAGGCTCAGGGGTTCAAGGTATGGCTTTAGTAATAATCAAAGTTCTTTTGCGTAAAAGCTTTTTAATAACATTCTATACATCAACATTTAAAACTTCATAAAATCATAAACAAAGTTGACATGATCCATATTGAGATCATGAAACTTCATATCCAACAACTTCTCAAAGTTCAGTTATTAAGCTACGATGATGAACAGTGAGTTGAGTCTCCATAACCGAGGAGCAACAACGATTTGAACCGATTAAACCTAGCTAGGGATTCCAGACCACACGACATATGCAGGTCCCCGACCTACATATACCAACCTACCCTCAGGTCCTCTAAAACAAGAATGGGTCCGCGCCAGCCGAGAATACAGTACTCCACTAATCCAACCCATTGCCACGTGGGTACACGCTATTCCCGCCATCTCTCAACTCCTAGTGCGCGAGTAGCCATTCTCATACAAGAATCGCCAAGTTAAGGCTTATCGGAGTATGTGGTTAGTACTACAAAGTCTCACCTCGTGCACTTCAACAACGGTATGGACCTTAATCGACACAGGCGGAAAGAAGCCGCTCACAAGACCTCCATGTCTTGTGGCTCTCACACACCGAGTCCGCCCGGTCTAGATTTATTACTTCCCATGCTCATATCTCATGATACCATAAGTAACCAAAGATCCATTTAAAATTCTTAGGTGACAGGTAATCACCCGACTTTCATCGTTCTAAGCGTAGCTAAGCATAACTAGGCATATACGAATTAAAACTGGTAACAAGGTAGATATGGAAAAACAATGTTGGTAATGCACCAATTATGATTTTACTTAACTCCTAATCACTTAATGCAGTATAGAAAAGCAAAAGCAAAATTAATTTGTAAAACACAAGGTAGGATTGTATGCATCTGGGGCTTGCCTTCGTTGACGAAAAAGTCCGGTTCCTGCGACGTTCCATAAGTATTCGATCCGACCTCAACAGATGGATTAACCTCCTCCACAACTTGATTAACTACCACCTGTTCACCTTCGTTCACTACATGTAGTGACAATGCTATGTTTTACATGATGTGGAATACGAAACATGATGCTTGATGATGGATGCAAAAGTTAACAACGAGAATACAACTTTCCTTCGCGGTACGGTTACAAATCAAACTAACTAAATCTTTTTTGTAACACATACATCAATTGCCAAGGATCATTATCAACTAATGACCCAAGGTCATCACACAATCCAAAATTCAATTAAAACCTAATCATTAAAGGTTACTATTTGCTTTTATGAATTAATTAATTAATTAAGAATTATGAAATAAATCAACTTATTCTAATTGAGCTCAAAATTTTAATAAAGGTTCATCACATGATAAGTAAGTGGCAAAACAAATTTTATAATTTTTGGACAATTAAATAAGCCTAGAAAAATCATGGAAATCCAATTATTTATAATTTGAGCAATTTTTATCACATTAAAAAATTGTTGAAAATTAACATTTCATATTTTTCCTAAATAGTATTCAACACAGAGAGGTCATACAAAAATTTTCATAATTTTTGGAACTCTAAATATATCTACACAAAAATAACAAATTACGTTACTATTCATTCAAATCTGAAAAATAGAAAATTCATTTTGAACTACACAGTCGCTGACACTCGGGTCCCACCTGTCATCCCCAACCTCCAGCTTTGACCCTAACGGCGACAGCGCTGACCGACGCTAACTCGCCGACGGTGAGTCCAACAGCGACGGCAAATGTACCAAAACAATCACCATGACTAGGCGCATCGACTTACGTCCTTACTTGCACCAATTACGGCCCTATACTAGCTCAACGCTAGCCATGGCGGACGCGGCGGCTCAGTGACACGACGCTGGCGAAACAAAGCCGAAATTGGTGAAACAAGAGGCACAGGAAGGTTTAGTAGCTCACCACGATCACGTTGGAGCAAGGAGCGAGACCGGAGAAGCAACGGCGACACGGGTCGACGTTCACAGTGATCGTGGCGGAGCAAAGCTCGTCGGTGATGGTGTTCCGGCGGCTGCAGCGGGCAAAATGACCAAGAAACAATGGATTAAGCACTATGGCATCGAGACGGAGCCGTAGGTACACTGATCAAGGACAACGGCTCAGCGAAGGGCGCTGGCCACGACGGCGCAAGCACGACGGCGAGGTTACTGGCCGCGGAGAAGAAAGCGATGCACCACGAGTTCCTGGCGAAATCAAGAGACCACAGTTGGTTGGCTAGGTGCACAAGGAGTAGGCGAAGCTATTGAGCGCTTTGCTGCGATGGCACCGGCGCTGGTTCGATGGCGAGGGCTCGACGGAGATGATCGGCAACGTCGGGAAAAACAGAGGACAAAGAAAGAACGACAACGACGGTGTCAGAGCTTTATGGGGCGGCCAAGGAAGCAAGGAGAAGCCACGGAGGAGTCTTTCTCACACTAGCACAAAGTCGAGGGCGGCCACAGTCGCGCCTGGAAGACCAGAGAAGGAACGCCGGCGATGTAGCAAGAGCGGTGAACACTGTTCACAGTATTTATAGAATTGCCATTCATTTTAAAATCTAAATTACTCCCAAATTTGTATAACAACTCAAAAATCTCCAAAAATAAAAGTTGTTCAAAATCAAAAGTTCTACAACTTTTCTTTTATAACCACCCCCTAATTCTATCTATATTTTGAAATGCAAATTTGAATTCAAAAGGGGACACTTTAAGTACATTTCACCTTTTCAAATTACTTTGAATTTTTCATAACAACTTTGAAAACTCCAAAAACAAACTTTGTATAACTTGACAAGCTCTACACTTTTTCTTTTAGGCTCAACCCCAAAATATGCTTAGATTTTGAAATGAGTTTTCAGGGTAGGATTTAAATGCTGAAAATCAGGGTTTTCTTAAAAATTCAAATCCAAACCAATTTTTGAACTTGATTCAAACAATACAATTCAACACTCATTACACAAATGTAAACTTGTTTTTGTGAATGCATATCAAAGTTTGCAATATGACCAAATGCCTTGCAATGCATATGATGATATGTCATGTTTTTAGTATTTAAACACCTGTGGTGTTACACCCATCCCTTCAACGAATCCGACCCCTATTGCCTAAAGGTCAGTGGATTGATAGTGGGACCGAACCACCGCAAGGGCATGCATAATGGTGGTAACAATGGCATCATGATTGAAGCTCTCCCACGCCGCCTTGCACCTTTGGATGATAGTGTCTGAATGCGGTGGCCTGCTGTCGGGCTAAGGAGCCGCCTCTAGGTCGACGCAGTTGAGCACCAGTTTAACCCCGGTGACTATGGTGTTGAACTTCTCCCGTTAGGTCCTGGCCTCCTGCACTAGCACATCAAACTATGTCTTGATGCTCTGACGGTAGTCTGCAAACATTACAAGGTTCCATCAAGCAAGGAAACTACTTCAGTAGTAACTCCGACCAGGAAGTACTCATCGTTTAGCTCCTCAGCTAGTTTGTCTACCCGCCCTATCTCCTTCGTCTTCTCCTCTCGGAGTTGTTCGATGGCTTGGCACAGCTGGCCGAGCTCTGCATCTTGCTCTGTGAGCACAATAGTCATTACCAAAAATATAACTATTCAGCAATACAAAGCACATTCGCCGATCTATAGTACATGCTTTCTGCTCAGATATGCTTCTGAGCTGCTCAGACTTCTGCTCTAGTTGCATGGAAGCACTTACCAGCTGCTTAGACTTGCCACGTAGCTGTTCGGACATAGCCGCTAGCTGATCAGATAGGACACCCTTCTGGTACTCCTAGTCCTGCGTGTTGGATTCAACAAGGTCTTGCTCGTGCTGGGCCCTCTAGATGTTTTTCTCCATAAGGTTCATTGCCTCCTTAAGTTTTTCATTCTCCTCGGTGAGAGGCTCCATCCTTTTGATCAGCTGGTGGCGCTGCTCGGTAGTCCGAGTTATTCCCTACAAGCGCATGATGGTTATGATGAACTACGATCTCCAACGTCAAAGATGAGGATCCCAGTTGCAGTACTGACCTCGATTTGCTTCATCACTCCCACAAGGGCGGACTTTAGTCTCCTCATCTCCCTGGTGATGTCCTCCTCGACAACCACCACCTCATCGCCACATTTGCAGAGGATTTGGATGTCCTAGGGTTGAGACTCCTCACTTTCAATCTCTTCCACCTCGTCCTCCTCTGCTGTGGCTGGAGGCACCACCGGGGGGTTCCATGGCCGGATAGCGAGTCTGACCACCCTCTATAACGCCTCGAGGGGTACCATTTGCTCCTCGAGCGTGACTGGCCTCGCCGCCCTAGACTCAGGTGTAGCATCAACATCTCCCACATTCACCGCTGAAGACCCGGTGGTTTCCAACGTTGCCCCGGGCACCGTCGCTGACTCATCCACCGTTGGCGCCAATTGTTCGCTGCCACCAAGTTCAACAATAGCGGCAGCTGACTCCTTCGCAGATAGCTGAGCACCCAGAGACTCTGGAATGGGGTCTACCACCACCTCCTCCACTCCAGGACCAGCCTTCGGTTGCTTGACAGTCTAGACAGTCGGGGTCAGATCCTCCGCACGCCTGGCACTGCATCAGTCCAGCTCGTCAGTCGCCAAAAAGCTAAGGAACAATGACAAAGTAACTCCAAGACAAGGATACTTACAGTTTGGTCTGTCGATACAATTTCTTGAACTGGTGGTGCCAACCAGAGCCCCTAGCCATGGCCTTAGGGGTTAACGCCTGTGTCTTGGGGCGGAGGTCCTATGGTCTTTGCCATTGGTGTTTCCTCCGCCCGACGCTCTAGGGCTCCCATAGCCTACTGCTCGGGGACTTCCTCCACCTACCATTCTGGGGCTCCCCTTACCTATTGCTTAGGGACTTCCATCGCCCATTATTGGGGAACTTCCTCCCCTCCCATCGATTGTACCTCCGCGCGTGCGCTGCATGGAGGTGCCTCCGTGCTCAGTGGAGGAGCCACCAGAACATCGTCATTATCTGACCACTTGAACACCACGGTCCTTCTCATCTGAGTGGTCTAGTCCCCAGCAAGCGAGATGCCGCCCGGCTTGAGGGGAGAGGTACCTGCCATCTTTCTCTTCTTCTGGGCCAGCTCGTCTGCCGCTGCCCTCTTCCCCTAGATTTTCTCTGACACTGGGGATGGACTCTCCGACGAGATGCTGATGGTTTCTTCCTTAGGCTACGGCGATGGATGGGTGTCTACCCCCTTTAGCCAATCACTCCTTGGCAAGCTCGAGAAGTACACCGCTCTTTCCTACAAGTGGATCTTCACATAAGTGAATCAGTCCACTGCTTAGCAACGACAAAAGATAAAAAAGCATCAGGAATACACAACAGAGATATTTACCTAAGGAGGCAGATTCTTGCAGCTAAAGGGTTTCATATACCCTGACATGCTGAAGGAGGCAAATGGAGAGAATAGCTCTACAACCTGCTCTTCCACAGCATCCCTCGATAGCATCTCCAGCCTCTCCTGGGTACCGTCAGTCTCCCCCTTGAACTCGAAGGCTGGGTGCACCCTCTCCTTATAGGGCTGAACACAGCGCACTATAAAGTTCGCTGCCACCAATCCACCATTGGTCTTCACGCCTTTTATTAAGCCATGAAGCTCCCTCACTTGCTCCATATCAGCACTACTTGGCAACTCCGACCAGCTCTTCTGGCTCTCTGGGATGTGGTCGGCGTTGCAGCAGACGGCTGGGTGGCTCTACTTCATGTAGAACCACCTAGTGTTCCACCCCTTCAGCGACATGTTCAGCGGCACAGTAAGGTACTCGCCCGCCATTCCATCGCGCAGCTAAAGGTACACTCTACCAAACACCTTGGAACCACCGCCGCCTCTCTTCTTCAGCCAGAACAGGTGATGAAAGAGGTTGAAGTGGGGAAGGATTCTGAGATATGCCTCACAGAAATGGATGAAGATTGAGATGTGCAAAATGGTATTTGGGTGGAGATTGCACAGACTAACCACCCAGGGCTCCAACAGATCCCTCAGAAATGGATGGACAGGAAATCCCAACCCACGCTAGAAATAATCCTCAAATACCACCACTTCATCGGTAAGAGGCATGGGGAAGGGCTCACCGAGGGTCGACCGCCATCCAATGGTGACGCAGTCTGGCAGAACGCTCGCTTCCACCAATCTGTTGAGCTCCACCTCTCCCATTTGCAATGACACCCACTCTTCGTCACGCCGGGCTTCAACGCTCGTCTTCTTGGGGCTCATCTTCTTTGGTTTCGCAGCTCCCTTCTTTGACGCCATCCCTTAGATCTAATTACAGTTTGGCGGTGGAAGCAAGTGTGGATGCGAATCTGGAAATGTGAGGGTTGAGGAGGAAGATGAAATGGCAAAGTGATAAAGGTGGGAAAACGGGATGTGGCGGCATAGTTATAAAGCACTTTTCCCACCCTTTCGCATTTTAGGGTTTTTGGGAAATCGTTCCCATGATTTACGCCTCTCTGAATTCTCCGCAACAGCAAGGTGGTCCGTTACGTGGGTTTTCGTGCAACTGTGGCCCGCAATTTGTTATGGCCCACCAAATTTTTGCTGACTTCTCCACCAATCATTATGGCTCAGTAATTACTACTTTATAGCCATTACTCCGGTATTTTCTCCGTGGTTTGTTTTCTCCAAGATTTCCTAAAGTGGCTCAGGGACTGCTTTAGTATTATGTCTCGGTTCCTCACCACATTGGGGATTTTTCTTCAATTGACTGTTGTTTCTGACCCTAGCACCATGTGACTACATCACCTACTTTCAAGCTCGGGGACTAAGTGGGCACACTTCACCTTGCGGTGAATGTGTTTTTTCTCACTTCAGGGCTACACCTAGGGACTGGCTACCTGCTCGGCTGGTCTTTTACTATTCTTCTACTTTAGACCCTGGCACCACATCACTATGTCATCTACTGTCATGCTCGGGGACTAAGTGGGCACACTTCACCTTGTGGTGAGTGTGTTTGCTTAAATTTGGAAGACTCCGCACCTCTTGAAGCTGAAGAAGACAATCTCCTTTTCTCGTGGTCAGATTCTAAGTGGGCACACTTGGTCCACTATGAAGAAAATTTTTGATTCTAAACTTGACCTCCTTACACCCTTATGGCAAGCCGTACTTGGGTTATACTGCTCGGCTACGGTTCATGCTGCTCGGCAACTGCTCACAACTGCTCGACAACTGCTCACAATTGCTCGGCAACTCATCACGGTGGTTGGACCATGAGTTTGACTGCTCGGCCTTGTTCGCACCTGCTCGGACAAGTTCAAGATGGCGTTGCACAATAGGTACAAGGTGCTCGGGGACTAGCTATGGGGGTATGACCCCGGATACCCATGGCAGGCCACATGGGCTACGCCCCTAGGGGCAGCCCAGCCCACAAGACGAAGCCTTGTGGGGCACGACTCTGCTCGGTGCCTCCCGCAAGACACCAGAAAGATATACTGAAGATACTACAAGATCTGTTAGGATGCGTATGATCCCAAGATTCCTATAATATGTTATTACTTTCTAGTTATCTCTCAGATCTAACCGACTTGTAACTGAAGGGTCGAGATGGCGGACTAGAGGGGGGGGGGGTGAATAGTCTTTTCTAAAATTAATCGCGTCGGCTAACCGATACAAATGCGGAATTAAAACTATCGGTCTAGCCAAGACTATACCCCACTATATATGTTCACTAGCACCTTGCAAAGATAACAATTATGCAACAAAGGTGCCGGGCTAGTTAGAGCTCTCCTAGACAATTCTAGGAGCAACGTTACACAAACCTATGCCACTAGTACTTTAAGCAACAAGGGAGCTCCTACACATGCTAGTAAGCAAAAGCACAAAGCTAACTAAGCTCACTAGCAATGCTCAATAACAAGGCAACCAATGCCTAATTAGATAGCACAAATACTTAGCTACACAAACTAAGCAATGTGACTAACAAGGTTACTAAAACCAAATTAGCCACGCAAGGGAGCTACTTCTATGCTACACAAGCAAGAAGGTAATTAGCAAGCTACACAAGCTATCTAATTACAAGAGCAACTACACAAGCTTAATATGTATAAAAGTAATTGCAAGCTTGTGTAACAGGGATGCAAACCAACATGAAGAATAAGGTTGACACGATGATTTTTCTCCCGAGGTTCACGTGTTTGCCAACACGCTAGTCCCCGTTGTGTCGACCGCTCACTTGGTGGTTCGGCGGCTAATTAGCATCACCTGCTAAGCCCGCATGTCGGGCGTCACAAGAACCTACCCCTTGAGTGAGGGTAGCTCAATGACACGCTTTACTAAAGTTGCTCTTCGCAACTCCCGCGGGGCGAGTACAATGCCCCTCACAAGCACTTCTCCGGAGCGCCGCACAAGCTTCTTGCGGGCTTCGACGGAGACCACCACCAAGCCATCTAGGAGGTGGCAACCTCCAAGAGTAACAAGCACCACCGGCTTGCAACTCGATCACCTAGTACCACTCGATGCAACCCCATAATGCAATCGCACTAGTATCGCTCACTCACATAATCGGATGCTCGCTATCAAGTATGTGTGAGATGGAGGGCTCCTAAGCACTCTCAAGCATGGACACAAAGTCCCCCAAGGTGCTCCACACTAGCCATGGTTGAAGGCCACTTCTATTTATAGCCCCAAGGGCTAAACTAGCCGTTACCCGTTCACTGGGCAACGATCGGGCCGACCGGACGCTCTGGTCGTGTTGACTGAACGCTGGACCTCAGCGTCCAATCACCCGTAGACGGCCATGTGTCCTAGTTCCAACGGTCACTTGACTTGACCGGACGCAGTAGCTTTCAACTGACCGGACGCTCCTGAGCATGACCGGACGCGTCCGGTCGAACGCGATCGGACACAGCACCAACGTCCGATCACTCTCTAGCTACTCCTACACTCCACGTCAGCACGACCGGACATAGGCAGTCAGCGTCCGGTGCTTTTGGATCCAGTGTCTGGTCACTTGACCGACACTGGCATCTCCTCCATTCTCTTCACCCTTGCTCAAGTGTGCTAACCATAAGAATAGGCATCCGGCGCAATAGAGAGGGACCCAAAACCCATCTCACCCCTGCAAACACCACCTCCTTTGTAAATGTGCCAACACCACCAAGTGTACACCATCATGTGTATGTGTGTTAGCATTTTCACAATCATTTCCCAAAGGATGTTAGCCACTCAACTTGCCACACCACTCGATCCTAGCGATGATGCAAAGTTAGATCACTCGAGTGGCACTAGATGACCGATATGCAAACAAGTTTGCCCCTCTTGATAGTATGGCCATCTATCCTAAACCCGGTCATAAACTTCTCTACACACCTATGACCGGTGAAATAAAATGCCCTAGGTTATCCCTTTGCCTTGCGCATTCCATTCCATCTCCTTCAATGTTGATGCAACACATGCACCAACTCGATCAATAATGATATGATCCACTTCATATCATCACGTGATCATATTGGTTCATCGATCTTGACATCACTTGCTCTTCACCATTGCCATCGTCCATCGACGCCAAGTCTTGCTCAAGCTTCACCGCCACATGGTCCATCACTCCAAAGCCTTTGACTTGCCCTTCACGCTTGCAACTGGTCCATCAAGCCAAGTCTTGTCTTGATCTTCTCCACCTTGATCACATGACTCAATGTCATGTCTCATGTGCATTTAAGCTCATTCATCATCACATGTGTGAGCTTTGCAACATCTTCAAGCCATTTTCACCTCCATGGCATATGTTGCTCACACACATGTACCTGTGGACTAATCACCTGTGTATCTCACATAAACACAATTAGTCCACCTAGGTTGTCACTCAATTACCAAAACCAAACAAGGACCTTTCAGTAACCCTGCCCCTCGGACTATATAAGGCGGACAGAGACCCCCTCTAAACTCACGCAATATCATACGATAGCTAATACAAACCAACAGACCACAGGAGTAGGGTATTATGTCATACTGATGGCCTAAACCTGTCTAACTCGTGTGTCTCTGTTGCCTTCTTGTTCTTGATCACACGCTTCACTGCCGATCAATCTACCTTCGTGGGATACCCCTCGGAGGACTGCTGACGATATTCTGTCGACATATATATATGTAAATACCCTTCACCTACTACAAGATATGCCAGAATATTCTCAATCGCATTACAATTCAAGACATAAGGGTTGGGGGGAGGAGGGCTTTCTCCACTTGTTGGTGTTTCGATTATCAACTAGTAAATTTCTAGATTGCGCGTCTGGCTTGGATGGTGTGCTCAAAAGACACAAGGGTTTATACTGGTTTGGGTGGAATGTCCCTACGTCTAGTTCATTGCTGCTCATGTTACTGACACTAAAAGTTTGTAGTAGGGGTTACAAACGGGCGAGAGAGCGGAAAAGGGTCCCAATTCTCTGGTGTGTGTGTGCGGCAAAGGCATGTTAGGGCGTGTAGAGATGTGTTCGGATGTCTATTGAGGCATCTAAGGCATATAGAGCTGTGTTCAGACATGCCCTTCATGGGGCGTCCTGCTTCCCCTTTTATAGAAGAAGCGGAAGAGCAGGTTATAGAGAGAAAGAGGGAGAAAAGTCAAGGAGAAGAAGGCCTCCAGGACCACTAGGTCCTTCTTCTCCTTTATGCAGGTCCTACCGATGTTGTAGATGGTGACAGGGATGGCTCCATGATGGGTTCCTATTCACCATTGGTGCCACGTCCCAGTGTCATCAGCTAGTCATGGAGTCCCATCTCGTCTTGGCAGACGACGTGGCGAACCGACATGCCGGTCAGCGGCCATACGGGGAGTAGGCAGCATAGTGACCACGCATCCATCACTGTGGACGATGTGAATCCCTGGGAGTGACATGTCATGGCTATGGGTCATGTCAAGATGTGCCTGCTCCCTGCTCGGTGCTAGAAGTTCGACCTTGGGCTATACCTTCTGACCCGTAGTGGTTGAAAGGTCCTAATGGCTAGAGGGGGAGGGTGAATAGCCTATTAAAAATTTCTACAATAACACTTAGCAAACCTGTTAGATAATTATGAGGTGAAGCAAGTGTTGCGCTAGCCTACTAAAATTGCAAACCACATACCACAATTCTAGTTTACATAGTTTCTATCCACAAAATAGCTTTGTCACTACACTAAGTTAGTGTGCTCTCAAATGCTAACTAAAGAGCCACACTAACCAAACTAACAATCTCTCACAACTAGCTACACTAAAGAGCTTGACAACTAGTTTGCGGTATTGTAAAGAGAGAGAGAGAGAGAGATAGTTATACAGCCATGTCAAGGAGTGAACCAATCAATCACAAGGATGAATACCAATCACCTCAGAATCAAATGATGACACAATGATTTTTTACCGAGGTTCACTTGCTTGCCGGCAAGCTAGTCCTCGTTATGGCAATTCACTCATTTGGAGGTTCACGCGCTAATTGGCATCACATGCCAAACCCTCAATAGGGTGCCGCACAACCAACACAAGATGAGGATCACACAAGCCATGAGCAATTCACTAGAGTACCTTTTGGCTCTCCCCTGAGGAAAGGTCAAGAACCCCTCTCAATCACCATGATCGGAGCCGGAGACAATCACCAACCTTCGCTCGATGATCCTCACTGCTCCAAACCATCTAGGTGACGGCAACCACCAAGAGTAACAAGCGAATCCCACAGCGAAATACGAACACCAAGTGCCTATAGATGCAAACACTCAAGCAATCCACTTGGATTCACTCCCAATCTCACAAAGATGTTGAATCTATGTTGGAGATGAGTGGGAGGGCTTTGGTTAAGCTCACTAGGTTGCTATGTCAATGCAAATGGCCAAGTGAGTGAGCTTGAGCTAGCCATGGGGCTTAAATAGAAGCCCCACGAAATAGAGCCGGGCTCTTCTATTCACTGAAAATCAAGGCGATCGGACATGCCAGTCAGATCGACCGGATGCAGGACCCCAGCGTCTAGTCCTTACATCTTCGCCACATGTCCCCTACTTCAAATGCTGATCGCCCGATCTCAACGGTCATCAGTGCATTTAAGTTGTGACCGGACGTACAACAGTGTTGGACCGGACACGGGACCCCAGCGTCTGGTCACTTCTAGTAAGGTTCCACTCGCGACTAGATGCGTCTAGCCATGCTTGACCAGACGCAGGACCCCAGCATCCGGTCACTTTCACTAAGGTCCTAGAGGTGGAAATTCATGACCTGACGCGTTTGGTCACGTCTGACCAGATTCGCCCAGCATTCGGTCACTCACCGTCTTCTCTGTGTGCCGCCACATCAGTAGGACCGGATGTTGAACAGTGTTTAGCTAGAGTCCAGTCGCCTGCATCTAGTCAAGAGACCAAGGACGGCCTTCACTGCGTGCCACTGATGAGATGTAGGACCCTAGCATCCGGTCACTATGTGATAGCGTCCGGTGCACTATGTGAAACCCTGTCTTTTCTATACAGGGCGCTGGTGGCACCATCGGACTGTCCGCACTCTACGGGCAGACACTCTGCTAGTAAAGTTTTGAACCCTTGTTCCCAAGTGCTAAACACAATGTGTATCACATTTATGCATGTGTGTTAGCATATTTTTCATAAACATTTTCAAGGGTGTTAGCACTCCACTAGATCCTAAATACATATGCAATGAGTTAGAGCATCTAGTGGCACTTTGATAACCGTATTTTGATATGAGTTTCACCCCTCTTAGTAGTACGGCTATTGAACCCAAATGTGATCACACTCGCTAAGTGTCTTGATCACCGAAACAAAATGGCTCCTACCACTTATACCTTTGCCTTGAGCCTTTTGTTTTTCTCTTTCTTCTTTTCAAGTCCAAGCACTTGATCATCACCATGGCATCACCATCATCATGTCATGATCTTCATTTGCTTCACAACTTGGAATGTGCTACCTATCTCATGACCACTTTGATAAACTAGGTTAGCACTTAGGGTTTCATAAATTCACCAAAACCAAACTAGAGCTTTTAGTGGTTGGCGGCGGTACTAGCTTCTGTCGGACGAGGTGGAACCTACGCCCTAAGGATCGGGCGAGACGGCTATCACTCCCTTGGGGTCGGGTGACGCGGGGCCCATGCCCAAGGGGTCGGGATACATGGGGCTTGTGTCCAGGGGGACGAACAAGATGGAGATCGTGCCCCCCATGGTGGGGCGACACGAGGCCCGTGCCCTCAAGGTCGGGTGAGATGGAGACCGCGCCCCCGGGGTTGGGCGACACAGGGCCCATGCCCTCAGGGTCAGGCGAGGTGGGGCCCGTGCCCCAGTGGTTGGGTGAGGTGGAGCCTGTACCTCAGCGATCTGATGAGGCAGAGCCCATACTCTAGCCGTTGGGTGAGGTGGAGCCCTCTCCTCAGGGGTTGGTCAAGGCGAGACCAACAGCTCAGTGGTCGGGCGAGGCGGAGCCTATGCACCTAGGGGCTGGTTGAAGCCATAGTTGCACACTTGATTGCTTGGATGAATCAGTGTTGATGAACATTAGCTCCTCCTCTTTGGGTACCCTGATATTGGTCCCTGACAGTAGCCCCTAAGCCTCTAGGCGATTTGGATAGAATCGCCTGGGGGCTTTTTTGACTTGATAGTGGGTACGCGTGAGCGCACCCGATGGGTGTAGCCCCCGAGCCTGCAGAGGAGTAGAATACTCCTTTGGAGGCTATAAGGAAAATGGACCCTAGGCCCATTTACTTTAGATTTTGGTGCTTGATGACCAACACAACCAAATTGGACTAATGAATGTGCAAGTGATTGTTTTGTAGTTCAATAGGATGCAAGACGTGACTTGGACAAAGGTGACGTGATGATTCGATGATCAACACCTCAAGCAAGACCTTAGGAGCATAAGAGAAGACCCAACATATCAAGCAAAGTCCAAGCATGAAGACAGGAACCAAGCCGCATGCAAGATCATGAAGAAACAAGCTCACAGCAGCGACCGAACGCTAGCGAAAAGCGACTAGACGCTCCGATCAGAGGCTAAGCAATAGCAGCAGCAATCGGACGCTGGACCGGACACTGGCGGCAAATCGACCAGACGTAGGATAGCAGCGTCTAATCGAGTACAAAGAGGTTCTAGAGTGGCGAACTTGCGACCGGACGCGTCTGGTGGCAAGTGACCGGACGCTGGCAGCGTCCGATCAGTTGTTCGCGGCTCCAACAGTCGGGATGACCGGACGTGTCTGATCAGGACAACTCCAGCGTCCGATCAGTAGCAGAAAAGCGGGATTTCGTCCCCAACGGCTACTTTCTCAGAGGGGCTTATAAATACAACCCCAACCGGCCATTTGGAAAGGAAGGAGTTGAGGAAACATATCAAGGGTGTTGATACACCATTTTAGTGATCTCCACTTGCATAGTGCTTAGTGATTCATTAGGTGATTAGCATAGGTGCTTTGCAAAGTGCTTAGGTTGATTAGACCACCGCTTATGCGCTTGCTCTAGGTTTAGGCCTAGTGTTTAGTGAGGTTTGCATACCTCTTACCACTCGGTGCTTGCGCGCACCATTTGTCGGTACAGAAAGTGACCACCTAGTGAATCTTTGTAGTTTTGCTGTACGTTGTGATCGGAGGTGGCCTAGCACTCAATGACACATGATTTATACTAGTTTAGGCAATGTGCCCTACGTCTAGTCGAGGTCGGTCGGTGACTTTATTCCTGAGCCCAGGTGCTTGAAGTTTGCTGTGGGGTTACAAATGAGAAGAAGAAAGATGGGGTGTGCAAGAGGCCCGGTTGGCTCTAGTCGGAAGGGCCGAGAGCAATGGGGACTCCGCTATGAGCTAAGTGTTCCAGCGGGTGCTTAAGGTCCGAACCTGGCGGTTCTGTGGTTGTGAGCTATTGGACTAATGAATCTAAAGGAACTGAGCTTGAATGAATTGGTCCGTCCTCTTGTTGGAGCGAGTGCATCCCCTTTTATAGATGAAGGGGATGGCTTTATAGGTGAGAGGGAGAGGGTACGGATGTTTTTAAGCCTTGTTGCCCACGCCGATGAGAATTGGATAATGGTAGACGCCCACAATATTGTTGATGTCACTGTAGAATGTTAGGTGCACGTGGGAGATTACGCTATCTTCTTCAGGAAGGGTTGACGTTGGTACCTGCAAAATACTGCTGGATGCCCAGAGGCATGTGAGGAGTCTTACCACGTTTACCAGGTATGGTGAATTCCAGCTCCTACAACACTATTGATGCCTAGAGGCATGTGAGGGGCTTTTTGCCATACGGGTGTCCAGCGGCGCCTACAATACTATAGGGATAAATGTTGGTGCCTACAATAGTGTTTGTGTCAGGGCAGTTGTGGAACGTTGTTCCCACATGTGTATAGGGTATGGTCCCTGTACCATGGTTTGACTCGCGTGCTGCTTTCTCCGTTCGTCCTTGGTCCCTTCTAAGCGGGCGTCCCCGGTCGGATGGCCCCAGTCGGCTTGGGTTGCGCTGGTCGGAGAAGAGCGGTGAGTCGGGTTCTTACGTACCCCGGTCGAAGAGATGTGGGATCAAAGTCAGAAATAGGGCTTGGGGCAGGCCTTCTGATTAGAGAGGCCGTCCAGAGATGGCTGGAGCCCGAATCGAGCGCTTCGGTTGAATAGGTGGGCCAAAGTAGCTGACGAGCGGGCGTTGCTCTTCTTGGGCCTGGCCTTCTGGTTGGTTGCTAGACCGCCCCTTTGCCCTATTGTTTTTAGACTCTTGGGCCAAGCCTTGGTGCAGAAGTTAGTCCCCAAGGGACCCTGGGTTTATGAACCTGACAGGAGCCCCCGAGCCCCCGGGTGATTCGGGTAGAATCGTCTGGGGGATTTTTGTCTTGTCGACGGGTGCGTGCAAGCGCACCCGCGGGTGTAGCCCCCAAGCCCCCGGGCGGTTCGAGCAGAACCGTCTGGGGGGTGTTTTGTGTCATCAGGGGAAGTTTTCTATTTTGTCGACGGGTGCGCGCGAGCGCACCCGCGGGTGTAGCCCTCGAGCGGTTCGGGCGGAACCGTCTGGGGGTTTTGTTGTAGCGGGCATGTGTGCGTGTTTTTAGTCTGAGACGGAATTTAGACAACCAAGGCGTCGTTGTGCAGCCGAGGCATTTTTAGGCGTGAAGATTGGATTGAGACAAAACTTACTGATCCCGGCGTTGATGCGCGTCGTGGATCGAGCGAGGAAGTTAGTTCGGACAGGAGAGAGCTCACTGATCCTGGCGTCGATGTGCAGTCAGAAGTGAAGCTGTTACGCAAGTTTGTAGTCGCGGTCCCAAGCTATAGCCGGATGTCGTAGATCCTATCGATGTGAGTTCGGGGTCACGGTCCCTAGATTTTTTGGAGCGTAGACAAAGCATAGTTAGTTAGTTAAAGATCGGACGAGGCGGTGCTCGCGGATCCTGGCGTCGGTGCGTGACGTGGGACCGGGCGAGTCATAGTCATGGATCTGGTGAGTTTGAGGTCGATGTCCTTGGTGTTTGTCTTGAGCCCCCGAGCCCTGTTGGGCCTTCGTGGGGGTCGATGTGAGTTGTGTGCTTTACCCATCCGGTTCCTCACAACCGGAGGGGTTGAGTTTCGTCGCTTGTCCCAATCACTCGGGCTCGAAGACTAGCTTGGTGAGTTCGCTAACGGGTGTGATCGAGCGGAATTTGGGTCCGTCGTTCGTGATGGGGTTGGCATAGCCCTCTTATGATATTCCACTACTCCTTTACCTGCAACCCAGCAGATGCCTAGGTCATTCTAGAGACCGACCCAGGTTGTAACACCTAAAAATTCTACTACAAATTAGCAACTTATTCTTATCCTTTAATACATTTTCTAGGTATTTTTAACTTAGGCCAAATAATAAATATTGGATAAATAAAATAAACTACAAGGTTTAGAAACTTATTTGTTGCATTCATGCTGAAGCATATTGGTTTTGATTGGGTGTACGGTTAGATGATTTGAAGTTGAATTCAAATTTTATTTGAATTTGGCTTAGAATTGAAAATAGAGAAAACAAATTTGGAAAATGATTTGATTTTGAAAAATTCTTCCATTCTGGCCCAACCTAGGAATCAGCCCAGTTCTATTTTTCTTTTCCCCTGCCCACGCTGGCCCACTGGCAGCCCAGCAACGCTTCCTCCCTTCTCCCTTTTTGCTGCATTGGCCTGCTACCGTGCACCGGCCCGCAACCGCGCCACGTAGCCCACTCGGTAGCCTGCACGCACCGGCCCGCAACCGCACCGCGTGGCTTTTTCCTTGCTACCCCGCACGCCAGCGCATGGCCCGCTCGGCCTTCATCACCGAAGCCACCGTGCCGCTCGCCCTTTCTCTTTCTCTATCTCACTGTCCCGTGGGACCCGCTCGTCAGCGCTGGCCCTTCCTTCTTCCTCGTGTTTCTTCTTTCCTTCTTTGCTCCCGGTGATGGCGCTCCCGATGGCAAGCCACCGCGCCGTCGCCCATAGATGGAAAGTGACCTCTTCTGCCTGAATCTGCCCACTTCCCTTCCTTATTTCTCCCACCATCTAGCCTATAAAACCCTGAGCTGAGCCCTGCCTCATCTCCCATCCTCTGCTCGCAACCGAGAACCATCGCCGCCGTAGTTTCCCCTCTCCCGCACCTCGAAGCTTGACGCCGACGCCACCCGGAGTTTCGCTGCGAACTCCCGCGCCCGTAGGTACCTCCCTCTCATCGATTTGGTGACTCCATGCTCAGATTCGACCTCACCCGCATGTACTTTCTCACTCTAGAGCCCCGCCACCGTCGACCAAGCCTCTAGAGCCTGTCCCAAATGCCGAGAACATCTCCACCATATTCATAGTAAGCTCCCAATCTTCCCAGTACCCTCCATTCATGATTTTGTGCCTTGGAACGCCGTACCGGCGAACCCCAGCCATCGCCAGCCATGGCGCCGCCATCAGGTCTTTCTTCCCCGGCGACCGCTGCCCCCGTACATACCTGTGCCATCAGATCTGGACGGGCGGCCTAGATTAGCCCATACCGGTTTGGTCCACCATGGGCTGTGGACTCGATCCACATAGCTACATCAGCACCCACGTCAGTGCGCCCACGCATGCATGGTACACCGTGCCTACCAGAAGCTGTCACGTGGCCACCCAGTCAACAGCCGGGTCCAAACCACAGACAGCCGTGCTCATTTTTCAGAAAGGCCCTTCGGTTTTCTTAAAATCAACCTGCAGTCCATTCTAATTCAAAATAATTATTTTTCAATCCTGTATTTATTCAATCTAGACCCTGTACTTTTCAGATTTAATGCCCACAGTCCTGTAACCGTGAGAATTTATATTTTTAATTGTTTTAATTAAAAAATAGGTTTAGTTTATTTATAGAAATGCCATTACATCTT
Organism: Miscanthus floridulus; assembly: GCF_019320115.1. Classification (NCBI taxonomy): domain Eukaryota; kingdom Viridiplantae; phylum Streptophyta; class Magnoliopsida; order Poales; family Poaceae; genus Miscanthus; species Miscanthus floridulus. Next base: position 78,466,350 of record NC_089588.1, read on the forward strand.
ATTTCATACATAACTTTTGCGTTTTAAGTCCGATTTGAGTGATTCTTTCATTCACGTGTTCATAGCAATGCGTAGAATAGATTTGTAAGCTTTTCAACTTATGTTTTCACTATTTGGTGTACTGTTCTAATGGAAGTCTATCTTGTATGCATGTAATGATTGGTATGATGCTTGATTGATTGGATCACGATTAGAGGGTGAGCCATTTGAGGTGACTGAGGACCCCCAGCAGGATCAGTAGTACTCCCAGGATGACTTTGAGGAAGGCAAGTGTACCAAAGGCTCCTTGTTACCTATGAACTATTACCACTTACATTCATGCATGTGTTTAATTTGAAATGTCTTTAAGGACTTTACCTAGATGATTCCTTGTACCACATATCCTTGATACCTGAGGTTTTTGGGTAGGCATTTTGGATAGATGCTGCAGCGCTTAACACGAAATAATTGTTAAACATGATTAAAGGCTATATGCAATATGATAAAATGGAGTTTTTAGCAACAGATAGGGGGCTGGAGTACGGGGTTGAGTACTCTAGTGCCTCTCCATAAGGACTTAATCCTGAAGCAGCAACCCAGGAGGGACCGTACAACCCCAAGTGTCATATGGCTCTAACTTTAACCTGTTAACTAGATTGTACTAGCTCGTCTATAGCTCCAGTAAGGGGTAAGAGGGTATCTTTCCTTTTTCTATTAGGGTGTGCACCGTGCTGCGATGCCCACGCATGCCATTCCTTTGTAGCTATGACTTGTTAGTGCAACTAGCTAAGGGTTTCATAGTGAAACTCTACCACACTTCCTAGGAAGAGGTGTAGTGGGTCTCGCGAACCCCGGCATTAGGAATTATAGCTCGGTGGGTAAAGTTGTACAATTTCTGTAGAAATAATTAACCTGTTATAATAGCCGTGCTCACGGATACGAGCGGTCTGGATCCTTCGAGATTAGTGGTTACTATGGATGGTGGATGGTTGGGAATTGAGATAAACTTGATGATACTCTAATACCACTTGGGAGTTGGGACTGTTCATTAAAGTAGTGATTCAGGATGCTAAAATTTGATTAACTAAAATTGCGAACCGTAGTCAAACAGTGTCAAGCCTTTTTGAGCTTCATAGATCCCTTTGATATACTTGCTAAGCATGGTGAGCTTACACTTGCTTTACATCCAATAAAAATCTCGGATGGGTAACAGATAATGGATATGAAGAGTTTTCGGAGGATGTCCAGGACTACTAGGGAGACGTTCACCAATTGGAGTCCCTGTGGCAGTTGGGCTAGTTATTCCACTGTGATTGTAATAATATTGCCTTTGAGGAAACTTTGTATTTACTTTATGATGTGATATGCGATGTAATAAGTACTTTACTTTGATACTGTTGTAATTTGTGATATATGTGTGTGTTTGGACATCCTGGGCGCACATATATGAGTACTTGGTTTTGCTATGCAAAATTGGGTGCGACAAATTGGTATCAGAGCTATAACTGACTGTAGGACGAACAACCTAGTTAGAAATGGACGTTTCTAGGATCACATTATCTTTATTTTACTACCTTTAATTTGCTATAAAATTTTTTGCTTATATTCTGTTCTTTATCTGTTGCCAAAAATTATTTTGTTCTAATACTCAACCTTTTCATTCTTATAGATGGCCCGTACCAAGCAGACCCTGCGCAAGAGGACCATCTTGATGCCCACCAGGAGGACCAGGTTCACATTGGGCAAGCATGTCCCGGCACATCTGGTGGAAGCTCTGAGGAACTAGGAGGAGGAACCGCCTGTGGAGGTGCCCATGGGGGAACCTTTGGAGGACTTGCTGGAGGATCCAATGGATGAAGAAACAGAAGAGGGACCCATGTTCCAGGAGCCCATTGAGATAGAGGAGTCTGAGGAGGATCCTGTGGAGGAGCATGAACAAGGTGGCCAGGAGGGAGCTAGTGACCTCGACGATGGAGATGACTCTGATGATTCTGATGCTGATGGAGGTGATGACGGTGGAGATGGTGGAGACGGTGGAGATGGTGGTGATGATGGTGGAGACGATGGAAATGGGGGTGATGACAGTGATGATGATCACAATGCACTGTTGGCTCAAGGATAGACCGTGGAGATCCACTACGACTTGGAGGGTGATGGCTACTATCACCCTAGGCTTCTCGCACTTGTACATCGCTACCACCCTGGAGGCACTGTTCAGTACAGAACGGAGCATTGGACCCACCCCGACTACACCGACTTCTGGGAGATAGAAGTGTACATCCAAGAGAGGACTCAGGTGCACAACATCCACCGTGCCACCACTACACGTCTCACATGTGCGGCCGTCATCAGGGATGCAGCTCAATAGGCGTTGATGGTCAACCACGACCGTCACTTCGACAACATCGCCTGGGAGGACGACCGCTATCTTCCCTGCCGTCGGAGCGGACAGTCTACATGCAACATCGCTGCACCACTTGGAGAGGCGAACCTAAGGCTAAGGCCTACCTTGTTGTGCTTGACTGAGATCAACACCGACTTGGATCAGACCCTAGACGAGCTCGATGTCATGGGGAAGGCCTACATGTAGCTGGCCCGTGAAAACGCTACACTGAAGCAGCAGCTAGGAGGTCCAGATGTGGAAGAGTCAGGAGTACCTACTCAGTCGCCCCCGAGGACCAGAGGAGAGTTTGGAGACCCTAGCACTAGCACCAACATCGACCCATACCCATAGAAGATTCCTAAAATATGTAATAAACACGCATAATTACGCGAGAGAGTATTTAGTTTCTTTCTTTTAATGGTTGGACAAGTGTTAGTTGCACAGTTGGATGTTTATCATTATGAATAATGTTTGATTTGGATCTTTGATATGATTGTGATGACTTGTGGGCATGTCTATGGTCATTTAGTTAAGGTTGAGGTTTAAGGATATTATAAATAAATAGTTGGATTTCGTTTTATCATGCTGTCCATTCTGTATCATTTTGAGCAGTCTGTCTTTATCAGTTCATATCTCATAATCTAGATGTCCAATGATCATGAAATTTTTATGGAGATAAGTAGACTTCAACATCTTTCTTTTGGCTCTAGAATCACCTCAATACCTATTATAAATTGTGAGATACAGCTGTTGTAAGTCGAGGTTTTTGTGCTGTCAGAATTCCGCAATAGTACTGCTTGTTGTCTGTATTTGACTAAGTAAACGTCAGAATCTGGAAAGGTGTTCTAAATGAACGTTGTAGAGAATTTCATAAGCTTTCCATAAAGGTAAAATACGCAATCATATGATAAACAGAGAGTGAGATATGCTCGTTTTATAGCACTGCTATTGTTCAACTCGCTGGAAAAGTTCAGAACAAATATCTTCTTGCCTACACCTACTCTTGTTACACCAGTATCTTTTAAGAGTTATATGCTTGGACATGTGAGACTTATATGATGCATCTACAGATGGTGAACACCAGGAGGAACAACCAGGGAGGCGAGGAACTGCCACCACCACCCCTAGTCACCATGGAGCAGCTGATGATGATGCAGACACAGTTGCTTCAGCAGATGGCCCAGAACATGCAAAACATGGGGTAAGGGAATGGGAATGCACCCCCTCATGCCAGAGATAAGAGGGGAGAGTTCCTAAAAGGACACCTACCTGTATTCAAGCACTCCGCCGACCTACTTCAGGCTGACGAATGGCTACGTGCCATTGAGAGGCAACTGGAGATGGCCCAGTGTGATGATAAGGAGAAGGTCTTATATGCTTCTGGACAGTTGCAAGGAGCTGCACTGGATTGGTGGGACTCATTCCGCTTCGGCCATACCGAAGCTAATCCCATCACTTGGGCTGAGTTCCACAGTGCCTTTCGCACTCACCACGTGCCTGCAGGACTGATGAAGCTGAAGAAGGAGTTCTTGGCTCTCAAGCAAGGGAGCATGACCGTTGCTAAATATCGTGATAAGTTCATACAATTGTCATGGTATGCACCGACTGAGGTAGATGAGGATGGAAAGGTAGGAGCTATTTATGGAGGGCTTAAATGATGGTCTCCAGTACTAGATGTTGTCTCACACCTTTGCTAACCTCCAGCAGCTGGTGGACAAGGCCTTAGTGATTGAGAACAAGCGCCGCTAGATGGAGGACAAAAAGAGGAAATTTCAAGGACAACAATCCGGGAGCAACTCTCACTTCCGTACCAACCCTCAACAAGCTCAACCTTAGCAGCGCTATCAAGGTCAGACAGGTCCCAACCGCAACCAGCAACCCCAGCGTGAACAGTAGCAGCAGTAGTACAAGGCACCAGCTCAGCGCCAGCAGCAGCCCAACAATGTACCTGTAAGGAACAATGCCCCAATGCTCCATAGAGGAATGGTGCACCAAAAGCGCCAAATGCAGTTAATGATAATAAATGCTTCAATTGTGGAGAGCCGGGACATTACTCTAACAGATGCCCTAAGAAGACGGCTAACTCACAACAGAATTATGTTTGGGGAAAGGTGAACCATGTGACTGCTAAAACAGCTTAGGAGGCACCAGATGTGGTGATCGGTACGTTTCTGATCAACTCAAACTCAGCTATAGTACTTTTTGATTCTAGTGCTTCGCATTCCTTCATAGCATATACATTCATAAAGAAGCATGGTATTCCAGTAAGTGTTATGAAGAAACACATGTTAGTAAGCTCACCTGTAGGGGTAATGAAAGCAGAGTGGATATGCTTAGCTGCTAGTCTCAGCATAAGGGGGTAGAATTTCAAGCAAATCTTGTAGTCATAAACTCCACCGGTATTGACATCATCTTGGGTATGGATTGGCTAAGGTTGCAGAAAGCAATTGTGGTAATAGTTATGTGAATCTTACCACTTCATCTGGAGAGGAAGTTCTGTATGTGGCAACTCAGTCAGTTGCAGAAATCTACTGGGTTAATCAGTTGGAGGGCACAACCTTAGAAGATATAAGGATAGTAAATGAGTACCTAGATGTCTTCCCTGAGGAATTGCCAGGTATGCCACCTGAACAAGACATCGAGTTTATAATTAAACTTTTACCTAGAACTGCACCTATAGCTAAGAGACCCTATAGAATGGGAGTGAATGAATTAGCAGAACTTAAGAAACAATTAAGGGAATTGTTAGATAAGGGTTATGTTCAACCTAGTTCTTCACCTTGGGGTGCACCAGTACTATTTGTAGAGAAGAAGGATGGTACATAGAGGATGTGCATAGATTACAGGTCACAATTAAGAACAAGTACCCACTGCCTAGAATTGATGACCTATTTGACTAGTTGAAAGGGGCTTGTGTGTTTTCCAAGATCGACCTTCGATCTGGATACCATCAGTTGAGGAGAAGACGTACTGACATCACCAAGACTACTTTTGTGACCTGATATGGACTGTATGAGTTCACAATCATGTCTTTTGGTCTAACAAATGCACCTGCTTACTTCATTTATCTGATGAACAAAGTGTTCATGGAGTACCTCGATAAGTTTGTCGTCGTGTTCATTGATGACATATTAGTGTACTCTAAGAATGAAGAAGAACATGAAGGACATTTTGAGATTGGTGTTGCAGAAGCTTAGAGGACATCAGCTTTATGCCAAGTTTAGCAAATGTGAGTTCTGGCTAAAAGAAGTATCTTTCCTTGGTCACATAATCTCTAATGGAGGAGTAGCAGTAGACCCCAAGAAGGTTAGAGATGTGTTGAGTTGGAAGCCACCTAAGGATGTTAGTGAGATTCGGAGTTTTCTTGGTATGGCTGGGTACTATAGGAGATTCATTGAGGGATTCTCTAAGTTAGCCAAGCCCTTGACTACCTTGTTAGAGAAGAATGCTAAATTTGTATGGACTAAGCAATGTCAGGATAGTTTTGAGGAGTTGAAGAAGAGACTGACTTCTGCTCCAGTGCTTATCTTACCTGATCTCACCAAAAGCTTCTCTATCTACTGTGATGCCTCATGGCAAGGTCTAGGTGGTGTTCTTATGCAAGAAAGTAGAGTTGTTGCCTATGCATCCAGACAACTGAAAAAACATGAGTTAAATTATCCGACTCATGATCTAGAATTGGTAGCTGTGGTGCATGCTCTCAAGATTTGGAGGCATTACTTGATTGGTCATAAGTGTGAGATTTATATGGACCATAAGAGTTTGAAGTACATATTCACACAGTCAGATCTAAATCTGAGGCAGCATAGATGGCTAGAGTTAATCAAGGATTATCATTTGGATATACACTATCACCTGGGAAAGGCTAATGTTGTAGCAGATGCCTTGAGTAGAAGGAGTTATGTGAACATGGCCTATACAACTCAACTACCTGAAGAGTTGTGTGAGGAGTTCAAATACCTGAATTTGGGTATTGTGGCCAACACCATAGAGTTAGAGGTAGAACCTACTCTGGAACAAGAGATTCGTAAGGGATAGCTGAATGATGAGAGGATCAAGGATATTGCGGAGCGTATAGTGATTGGTAAAGCCCTAGGATTCCACATGGATGATCAAGGAATAGTATGGTTTGGCAAAAGGATTTGTGTACCAGAAGTGAAATCTATTAGGGAGTCTATCTTGAGGGAAGCTCATGACTCAACCTATTCCATACACCCAGGAAGTACTAAAATATATCTTGATCTTAAAGAGAGATACTGGTGGTATGGACTAAAGAGAGATGTAGCTGAACATGTGGCCATATGTGACACATGCCAAAGAGTAAAAGTAGAACATCAGAGGCCAGCAGGTTTGCTACAGCCTATGAAGATACCTGAGTGGAAATGGGAAGAAGTTGGAATGGACTTTATAGTTGGATTACCCCGTACACAGAGAGGATTTGACTCTATCTGGGTGATTGTAGACCACCTGACAAAAGTGGCATATTTCATTCTGGTCAAGGTAACTTATTCGGATGCAAAGTTAGCAGAGTTATATATGGAAAGGATTGTATGTTTACATGGAGTACCAAACAAGATTGTTTCGGATAGGGGTACACAGTTCACATCACATTTTTGGCAGAAATTGCATGAGTCCATGGATACGAAATTGAACTTTAGCTCAGCTTACCATCCTCAAATAGATGGACAGACCGAGAGAACAAATTAGATCTTAGAGGATATACTAAGAGCTTGTGCTTTGCAGTATGGGACAAGTTGGGATAAGAGTTTACCTTATGCCTAATTCTCCTATAATAATAGCTACCAAAAGAGTCTTAAGATGGCACCGTTTGAAGCATTGTATGGTAGAAAGTGCAGAACCCCATTGTTTTGGAATCAAACAGGGGAAAGTCAAGTCTTTGGACCAGATGTGTTGCAACTAGCAGAAAAACAAGTACAAACAATAAGGCAAAACTTGAAAGTTGCATAGTCTCGATAGAAAAGCTATGCGGACACGAGAAGAAGAGATTTTGTGTTTGAAATCGGTGACTTTGTCTATCTCAAAGTTTCACCTATGAAAGGAGTTAAGAGATTTCATGCCAAGGGAAAATTGTCACCCAGGTATGTGGGACCATTCAAGATCATCAGCGGGAGAGGAGAAGTTGCTTACCAGCTAGAATTACCAGAGCAGCTCTCAGGTGTTCATGATGTCTTCCATGTGTCGCAACTTAAGAAATGTTTGAGAGTACCTGAGGAACAACTACCTTTGGAAGAACTGGATATCCAAGGGGATCTATCATACAAAGAATATCTAGTAAGAATCTTGGAAATAGCAGAGAGAATCACAAGGAGCAAGATAAAAAGAATGTGCAAGGTTCAGTGGAACAGACACTCAGTGGATGAGGCAACTTGGGAAAAAGAGGAAGATCTGAGAACTGACTATCCCAATCTCTTTGAACCATCCGAATCTTGAGGACGAGATTCATCTTAAGGGGGGTAGGTTTGTAACACCCAAAAATTCTACTACAAATTAGCAATTTATTCTTATCCTTTAATACATTTTCTAGGTATTTTTAACTTAGGCCAAATAATAAATATTGGATAAATAAAATAAACTATAAGGTTTAGAAACTTGTTTGTTGCATTCATGCTGAAGCATATTGGTTTTGATTGGGTGTAGGGTTAGATGATTTGAAGTTGAATTCAAATTTTATTTGAATTTGGCTTAGAATTGAAAATAGAGAAAACAGATTTGGAAAATGATTTGATTTTGAAAAATTCTTCCATTCTGGCCCAACCTAGGAATCAGCCCAGTTCTATTTTTCTTTTCCCCTGCCCACGCTGGCCCATTGGCAGCCCAGCAACGCTTCCTCCCTTCTCCCTTTTTGCCACACTAGCCTGCTACCACGCATCGGCCCGCAACCACACCGCGCGGCTTTTTCCTTCCTACCCCGCACGCCATCGCCCACAGAAGGAAAGCGACCTCTTCCGCCCGAATCCGCCCACTTCCCTTCCTTATTTCTCCCACCATCTAGCCTATAAAACCCCGAGCCGAGCCCCGCCGCATCTCCCATCCTCTGCTCGCAGCCGAGAACCACCGCCGCCGTAGTTTCCCCTTTCCCGCGCCTCGAAGCTTGACGCCGACGCCACCCAAAGTTTCGTCACGAACTCCCGTGCTCGTAGGTACCTCCCTCTCATCAATTTGGTGACTCCATGCTCGGATTTGACCTCACCCACATGTACTTTCTCTCTCAAGAGCCCCGCCGCCATCGACCAAGCCTCTAGAGCCTATCCCGAATGCCGAGAACATCTCCACCGTATTCGTAGTAAGCTCCCAATCTTCCCAGTACCCTCCATTCGTGATTTTGTGCCTTGGAACGCCATACCAGCGAACCCCAGCCATCGCTGGCCATGGCGCCGCCATTGGGTCTTTCTTCCCCGGTGACCGCTGCCCCCGTACACGCCTGCGCCATCAGATCTGGACGGGCGGCCTAGATTAGCCCGTACCAGTTCGGTCCACCATGGGCTATGGACTCGATCCACATAGCTGCGTCAGCACCCACGTCAGTGCGCCCACACATGCGTGGTGCACCGCGCCTACTAGAAGCTACCACGTGGCGGCCCAGTCAACAGCCAGGTCCAAACCGCAGACAGCTGCGCTCATTTTTCAGAAAGGCCCTTCGGTTTTCTCATAATCAACCCGCAGTCCATTCTAATTCAAAATAATTATTTTTTAGTCCTGTATTTATTCAATCTAGACCCTATACTTTTTAGATTTAATGCCCGCAGTCCTATAACAGTGAGAATTTATATTTTTAATTATTTTAATTCAAAAATGGGTTCAGTTTATTTATAGAAATGCCATTACATCTTATTTCATACGTAACTTTCGCGTTTTAAGTCCGATTTGAGTGATTCTTTCGTTCACGTGTTCGTAGCAATGCGTAGAATAGATTTGTAAGCTTTTCAACTTATGTTTTCACTGTTTGGTGTGCTGTTCTAATGGAAGTCTATCTTGTATGCATGTAATGATTGGTATGATGCTTGATTGATTGGATCACGATTAGAGGGTGAGCCATTTGAGGTGACTGAGGACCCCAGCAGGATCAGCAGTACTCCCAGGACGACTTTGAGGAAGGCAAGTGTACCAAAGGCCCCTTGTTACCTATGAACTATTACCACTTACATTCATACATGTGTTTAATTTGAAATGCCTTTAAGGACTTTACCTAGATGATTCCTTGTACCACATATCCTTGATACCTGAGGTTTTTGGGTAGGCATTTTGGATAGATGCTGCAGCGCTTAACATGAAATAATTGTTAAACATGATTAAAGGCTATATGCAATGTGATAAAATGGAGCTTTTTAGCAACAGATAGGGGGCTGGAGTATGGGGTTGAGTACTCTAGTGCCTCTCCATAAGGACTTAATCCTGAAGCGGCAACCCAAGAGGGACCGTACAACCCCGAGTGTTATATGGCTCTGACTTTAACCTGTTAACTAGATTATACTAGCTTGTCTATAGCTCTAGTAAGGGGTAAGAGGGTATCTTTCCTTTTTTTGTTAGGGTGTGCACCGTGCTGCGATGCCCTCGCGTGCCATTTCTTTGTAGCTATGACTTGTTAGTACAACTAGCTAAGGGTTTCATAGTGAAACTCTGCCACACTTCCTGGGAAGAGGTGTAGTGGGTCTCGTGAACCCTGGCATTAGGAATCACGGCTCGGTGGGTAAAGTTGTACAATTTCTGTAGAAATAATTAACCTGTTATAACAACCGTGCTCATGGATACGGGCGGTCTGGATTCTTCGAGATTAGTGGTTACTATGGATGGTGGATGGTTGGGAATTGAGATAAACTTGATGATACTCTAATACCACTTGGGTGTTGGGACTGTTCATTAAAGTAGTGATTCAGGATGCTAAAATTTGATTAACTAAAATTGCGAACCACAGTCAAACAGTGTCAAGCCTTTTTGAGCTTCATAGATCCCTTTGATATACTTGCTAAGCATGGTGAGCTTACACTTGCTTTACATCCAATGAAAATCCTGGATGGGTAACAGATAATGGATATGAAGAGTTTCTGGAGGATGTCCAGTACTACTAGGGAGACGTTCACCAGTTGGAGTCCTTGTGGCAGTTGGGCTAGTTACTAGTTATTCCGCTGTGATTGTAATAATATTGCCTTTGAGCAAACTTTGTATTTACTTTATGATGAGATATGCGATGTAATAAGTACTTTACTTTGATACTATTGCAATGTGTGATATATGTGTGTGTTTGGACATCCTGGGCGCACATATATGAGTACTTGGTTTTGCTATGCAAAATTGGGTGCGACACAGGTGGCCTAATGGCCTCCCCTCGATGGAGATTCTGTGGGCCTAGTTAAGGGTTTAGAATCGAACGAGAAGGTTGAGATGACCCGGTCTGCCGGACCGGGCGAGGTCCGCACGGTGCTCATCTATGGTTTTCTCCCCTGGCCCTGTTGATTGCTCATGTCGAATGAGGCAACCATCGCTTTGTGATGCAACACAGAGCATTCTGATGCATTTGGCTGCACGTGCGATGCTTAGTTCCCAAGCCCCCTGGCGGTTTAGGGCCCAAATCGTCCGGGAGGTGCGGGCGTATGGAATGAATGCGCGTATGGATGTATGAAATGATAGTGTTTACCTTGACGATTGGAGTGACGGGGCTCGGAGAGCCTCAGTCAAAAATGTCCAACTAGGACCTGTGCTCGTCAATCGTGGGTGAGCCCTTGTGTGAATAGTTTTTGTATTAATGAACACATGCTCACCTTGATGACCTAAGTGATGGGGTTCAGAGAGCTTCAGTCGGAAATGTCCAACCGGGACCCATTCTCATCGTTCGTGACAGAGTCAGCATGGCCTACATGGGGCACCCCTTCGCTTCCTACCTGTGTCTCGGGTGGATACTGAGAAATTCAATTAACTCAGGGGGCCGGTTGGTCTCCTAGCGGAGATTTCATTTTTGGTCTCCCTAGGTCTATCCTAGGGAAGTGGGGAACCGCCCGTGTGCGGTGGCGCTTTGGTTCCTACACCCATCGTGTGGTAGTGGTTGATCGTGTGGTAGTGGTGCGCCATGGCCAGGCCACATCCCTTCTGATTAGGAGCCGCTCTGTCGGGCAGGGCACGTCTCATCGGTCAGGGCACGTCTTATCTACATTAAATGGAAAAGACAGAAATTCTTGCTCCGTTGTTCTGGCTTCCTCGATCGGTGTGACCTTCCCTAACCACTGTTCCCTTTTCCTTAAGTAGGAGAAGGGAGAGGGTTTTTGTTCCATTATTTTGCCTTTTCTTCATCTGCCGCCGCCTTCTTTCTTCCTTTTTTGACGTGAGCGTTCCTAAGAGCCGCGAAGGTTTCTAGGGAAGAAAGGGGAGAGAGCAAGGGAGAAGAGAGGAACTCACCGAAATGTTGGACTAAAGGTTGTCTACCATGAGGACATCGATGCTGGAGGCTTTCGTCACAAAGGGGTTTCTGCCGCCGCAGGAGGTGGCGCACTGGAGGGTCCCCGAGAGGGAGGAGTTCCCGCAACCTCGTCCTAACAAGGTGGTTTCTTTCCTTACCTTTCATGAGCGTGGATTTGGATACCCCACGCACTGGTTCCTGCGTGGGCTCCTCAACAAGTGGGGTCTGGAGCTATAGCACCTCAATCCAATGGGGGTGCTGCACATTGCTGGTTTCGTCATCGTCTGTGAGGCTTTCCTCAGGATGAAGTCGCACGTGGATCTCTTCCGACTTTTCTTCTCTGGGAGAGCTATGATAGCGGGGAATTCGACCAAGACCACACTGGTGGGGGGGGGGGGGTTCGCCCTACAGAGGAAGCCAAGCATGGGAGGTTTATATCCCGTGTACACCCCATGTGACTCCAACCAGGGATGACATGGGGAGTGGTTTTACATCTGGAATCCGGTGGAGGCACCGTTTCTAGCATTCACCGGTGGGAGGCTGGTGAAGCATAAAAGTTGGTCATGGGGTTGCGCCCGCACGGAGAGGCACAAGGTGGAGGTCATCGAGGAGGAGCTGTGGAAGCTCATAAGGCTCAGCCTTGATGGGGTACGGGTGTTCCACACCCTCTTTCACCGCCAGGTTGGGCCATTGGCAGAGAGGACGTGGCCCATGTGGATGTATGGTGGCCGGTCGGACCTGGACCGTGTGTCGCCAGAGGACCTGCCAGACGACGAGGTCTGGAGTCACCTTGGCTGGGTGCTGCAGCTGAGGCCTAGGGATATAGTTGTGGGGAGACCCATACCGTTTAATGCATTAGTCGTGTCCAACCTGGTATGATCCCTTATTTTGTTCATGTTTCTTCCTCTGCTTTTATTGTTTCTTGATCTTGGGCCATCCGTTCCATAGGGGCTTGAAAGGTACAAGTCCTGGCCGCACCTTCCTAAGGGTCTAGAGGGCAGGGCCCGGCAGGCCACCCAGAAGGAGGCGACAGATGCCCGGAAGAAGAAAAGAACCAGGGAGGTTCAGCGGAAGGAAGAGAAGAAGAAGAAGGTCGCCCGACGCGTGAGGGCCGAGGAATGTAGGAGCGATGTTGAGTCGGAACTCGCGTCGGATGACCCTATGGATTTGGATGACATGGTCTTCTCTAATGAGGAGGAGAGCCAAGGGGCCACTGTGACCTCAGCGGAGCGTCATGACCCTATGGTGACATTCGCTGGTGAGGAGCAGGATGCCGCGTGGCGTGTGGAGGTTCCTGTGTCGAGGAAAGCGTAGCAAGTGTGGACGTCATCGGCGAATGGGCGGTGAAGCGGACACGATCACCGCGCCCCTCAGTGGCGTCGTCGGTTCTGTCGTCGCCTGTGATGGACGTTGCTGAGCGAGCCGGGTGGTTCGAGGAGTGGACTGGCATTTGTGCACCGATGGGACCGGTGCCAATGCCTGGCTCACAGTCAGGGGAGGCCCTACCTACCGTGGGTGCGGTCAAGCAGTCTGGGCAGTCTAAGGAGCAGACTGGCGCCCGGACGACATGCGACTTGTAGTCGGAGGACGCTCCACCCGCTGCTCCGGTCAAGGAGTCCCGAGCTAGAGGTTGTAGTGACCCGCAGGCTGGGCAGGAGCCGGTCGGGATGACTCCACCCCTGTCTAAAGTGAGGGGGCGCAGGTCACAGCCTGGGAGCGGTCCTTGTGCCACAGGCCCGTCGACGTCGGGCTCTACTTTCAGAGTTGTGCCGCTCACCTCCCGGTATGTTTTTCTTTTTGTTTTTTTATATTCCGGTGGTTTCTTTCTTCAGCATGTTCCTGAGCTTGTCGCCCCTCCTTCAGAGCTAGATGGAAAGGTGAAGACGGTAGAGCAGGACTTGGAGACGACCAAGGCGACCCTCAGCCAGAATGCGGAGGAGCTAGCCAAGTCCCATGAAGAGCGGCGTGCTCTCGAGGGGGACCTTGACCAGATCCGCAGCGTTGCCCAGCTTGTCGTCTTGGAAGTCTTTGGGTTGGCACCAAGTACCAGCGCGCCCATGGTCCAACTGGCGGAGGTCCTGGACACGGTCAAGGACCTTGTCAGGAGCGGGCTGTTTTATGGGGCGTCGGGGGTGCTAACTTCGGTAGCGACGCACCACCCGAATCTAGACTTCACCACTATCTACAGTGGGTATGCTGAAGGCCTGAGCATGGAGGACATCCAGTCGATCGGGGAGGGATTTATGCCGCACGCACGGTCGGTGTTAGAGAAAGTCTCTGCCGAGTGGGTGATGGACGTTCGCCGTGAAGACATGGCCCGAAGCATGCGGGGGGAGGATGCTTCCGAGCCTACGAATAGCACAGAGCCTGGTTTGGGGGGGACGTTGCCTCGGCCCCGATCGAGCCGAACGTCATGCTGCCGGGGAGTGAGCAGCCTGCACCTTTATCGGTCGCGCCGTCAGTAGATGCCGCTGGGCCGGTTTAATAGCTTGCAGAATATAAGTAGTTAGTAAACATAAAAAGTTTAAGGTCGTGGGGGAGCCCCTGTGTAAAACGTTCATGTGTGTTTTAATGACTGCAATCGGTTTTTGTTTTTGTGATGGAGTTGCTCCGTTCGAGGAAGCTTGTTCCCTTTCGTTCCTTAGTTTTCCCTTAGCATAATTTTGTTTTTTATTTCTTTCTTTCTCATACCTGCCCATTTGTCTCGTAGGCTGCAACCTTGTGAGCCCAAGGCATGGCCCGCGAGGCTCGGCCGCTCATAACCATAGGAAAAGGCGGGGTGCGATCAGTCGAAATGTTTTAAAGCAAAGTTATGTAAGGTAAATCAAAGGAACGAACTGCCTATTTGTTCGAGTAGGAAGGAGTTTCTCCATATGAAAGTAAAAGAGTACTCAAAGTAAAAACAAAACAAAGGGGTAGTAGAGCCCCCTAGTGGAGCCCCTGAGCACCCCGAGCCAAAAAGTGTTCGGGTCGGGGTGCTTTTATAGGAGCGTTCGCTAAGTAAACAAAGGTAAGACTGAAACTTAGGAAAAGAAAAAATGACATAGCTGTTCCAAGGTGTTCAGAGAGAGCGTCGTCATTGTTGTCCTTCAGTCGGTAGGCGTCTGATCGAATCACTTCATCCTTCAGTTGTCTAGATCCTTGCCCACTGCGCCCCCTTCTTCGGTTGCTGCCTCTTTGCCTTTTTCTTTCCTTGGCATGCCAGTCTACCTCATCAGGCGCTTGAGGAGCTAGCAGTCCTTGTAGAGATGATTGATAGGATAGTCGTGGTTGGTGCATGGGCTCTCCATGAGCTCACAAAAGTGGTCCAGAGGGTCTTGCTAGGGCTGAGTGCCCGTGTGATCCACCATGGTGACCCACGTAGAGTTGTCCGGTCAGTGATGATCCTTTCTATTCTTTTTCCCCTCTGCGTGGAGGGGCCCTCGTCTTCATCCTGGCGCTTGGCTTTGCCTTTGCCGCGGCCTCCATTGAAGCGCGGTGGGAACGATGCTTGCTGGAGGTGTTGGACAAAGGTTCGTGATCCCAGGCTATCAGGGCTAAGACTTCGATCGACGCTGTGTGTGTCTCAGTTTGGCCCGAGCCGTGTGTAGATAGTCGATCGGCATGGAGCGGTCATCAAGTCGAGGTGAGGTGCCATTGCGGCTTCCTGTGCCGCACTCGGTGGTTGTGGCGGCGATCGGGCAGGGTGACCCATCTACTGAGTCCCTCCTCCCCTAATGGGGAGCGAGGTCATGAGTCAGCATCGCTATGTGGAGCACTCTGCTTGTTGAACGGTGGCTGTCTCCAGTAGTGCCCGGAGGTTCTGATGGATTGCCCATTCATGAGGGTCGTTCGGCTCGGACAGGCCATGTCAGAGCATTGCTGCGGCAGCAATGCTCTGACTGGCCCAAGCGAACCACGGGGGATCAGTCCTCTGGCCTATGGCGTTGTGCTGGACCTAACAGGCGTGACCCCGAGCGCCATTCGCTGGTCTATGCGCAAGGGACACAGTGTGGTGCGTCGAGCGTGCTGGCGCAGTCGGTGGCTGATGTGGCCACTATAGTCGTAGATCCTCGCCGTGCTCACGTGTGAGCTCTGGGGTATCCACATGAGGGCCTAGAGGGGCATGAGCCCATGAGGACTTTGTTACCCCTAGCGGCTATTCCGAAGCATCCACCATAGCGCACTCCCGGGACGAACGGTGGCTAGGTGCCATGTCGCCAATGCTAGAGCCGTCACTCCCGATGTCGTCGTCCATGATGTTGTGGAAATAGGTGGGAGCATAGCTCGCCATTCCCATGAACTCAGACGTGAGAGGACGCGGCGCCGGCATCTTTTGGAGCCCCCAGGCGCACGCGTCCACAGGAGACATGAGGCCATAGGGGAACCGGTCATACGATGGTGGTGATGGGGACAACGACAACCCTCTGGGTACTTGGCGGAGGATAGAACATAGTAAGTGAATAACAACATGTATATTACTCACAGCGGGGTTTGAGTAGAGAGTTTGCTCGGAATGAAGCGTAGATGCCGCGCCATCGAAGTTGCGCGTCCCAGAGTCGATGGAGGACATCTCTTCGACGGGTGCCAGGCCGCGAGTCTCCTCGCGGAGGTGGAGTATGCCGAGCCGATCGACGATGAAGTCCAGGCTTCCAAAGAGGAAGGCCTGGGATGGCTCGAAAATGGGTGGAACCCACATCCCAGCAGGCGAGAGTGCGGGGAACTCCAACGAGCTAAAGCGAATCGTATCACCCGAGCCCGCCACAGCGGGGGTGGCTGAAGAATGGGCCATCTAATGACCAAAAAAGTGTTGAACGTACATTGTCTTCCCCACGGACGGTGCCAACTATCGGTACAGAAAGTGACCAACTAATGAATATTTGTAGTTTTGCTGTACGTTGTGATCGGAGGTGGCCTAGCACTCAATGACACAGGATTTATACTGGTTCAGGCAATGTGCCCTATGTCCAGTTGGGGTCGGTCGGTGACTTTATTCCTGAGCCCAGGTGCTCGAAGTTTGCTGTGGGGTTACAAACGAGAAGGAGAAAGATGGAGTGTGCAAGTGGCCCAGTTGGCTCTAGTCAGAAGGGCCGAGAGCGATGGGGACTCTGCTATGAGCTAAGTGTTCAAGCGGGTGCTTGAGATCCATACCTGGTGGTTCTATGGTTGTGAGCTATTGGACTAATGAATCTAAAGGAACTAAGCTTGAATGAATTGGTCCATCCTCCTATTGGAGGGAGTGCATCCCCTTTTATAGATGAAGGGAATGGCTTTATAGGTGAGAGGGAGAGGGTACGGATGTTTTTAAGCCTTGTTGCCCATGCCGATGAGGATTGGATAATGGTAGGTGCCCACAACACTGTTGATGTCACTGTAGAATGTCAGGTGCACGTGGGAGGTTGCGCTATCTTCTTTAGGAAGAGTTGACGTCGGTACCTGCAAAATACTACTAGATGCCCAGAGACACGTGAGGAGTCTTACCATGTTTACTGGGTATGGTGAATTCCGGCGCCTACAACACTATTGATGCCCAGAGGCATGTGAGGGGCTTTTTGCCATACGGGAGTCCAGTGGCGCCTACAATACTATAGGAATAATGTCGGCGCCTACAATACTGTTTGTGTTAGGGCGGTTGTGGAACACTGTTCCCATAGGTGTCCAGGGTATGGTCTCTATACCATGGTTTCACTCGTGTGCTGCTTTCTTCGTTCATCCCTGGTCCCTTCCGAGCAGGCATCCCCAGTCGGATGGCCCCAGTCAGCTTTGGTTGCGCCGGTCGGAGAAGAGCGGCGAGTAGGGTTCTTACGTACCCCGGTTGGAGCGACATGGGGTCGGAGTCAGAAGTAGGGCTCAGGGCAGGCCTTCCGATCGGAGAGGCCGTCCGAAGATGGCTGGAGCCCAAATCAAGCGCTCCGGTTGGATAGGTGGGCCGAAGTAGCTGACGAGCAGGCATTGCTCTTCTTGGGCCTAGCCTTCCGGTCGGTTGCTAGACCGCCCCTTTGCCTTGTTGTTTTTAGACTCTTGGGCTAAGCCTTGGCGCAGAAGCTGGTCCCTGAGGGACCCCAGGTTTATGAACCCAATACCATTGTTGTACATCGGAGGGCATGTAGTCTTGCGAGATCACACCAACCACGTTTGTGGTGTGGCTGCCACCGTGTACCAGAGGGAACAAGGCCTGTGGCATTTCGGCCAGAAGCTTGATAGTGAAGATGGCGGGGAGCATCTGGGAGAGGCTTGCTGGAAGGCACATCGGAGACCCACTTGCACGTGGGGAAGGTCCGAGGCTATCCACGGAGTTACCCGATCGGGAGCTTGGCCCTTGTGAGGGATCCCTTGCGAGGGGCTCCAACAAGGACTAGGGGGAAGCTTGCACGCTTCTCGATACCTCGGTAAAAATATCAGAGTCGTCGATGGGAGTTTGCATATCTCTACCTTGTTCTTTAGCTTCCGCATTTACATTGATTTCATTACTCCTTTTGCGGAAGAGATTGCAATACACTAGCAAAACCGTAGTTGCACATTTAGATATTTTATCTTTTGCATTGGTTTTGCTAGGATTAGAAAAAGAGGCCATAGTTTAGAGTTAGAATTTTAAGTTGCCTAATTCACCCCCCACCCTCTTAGGCGTCACGGACCACTTCAGTTGGCATCGGAGCCGGTTGGCTGAATTTGGACCTTTGGCTTAACCGCTGTTGAGCTGATGCTATTTAGAGTGATTGGGATGGATACCTCTAGGCCTCCGTACTTTGACGGCACTAACTTCCCCTATTATAAAGCTAGAATGGCTTGCTACCTTGAGGCGGTTGATTTGGGTGTTTGAAGAGTCACTCGTGATGGGATGAAAAACATTAAGAATCTCGATAAACCCATGAAGAGTGAAGAAAAGGAAATTCATTTCAATGCTAGAGCTAAAAATTGCTTGTTTGAATCATTTAGTATGGATGTGTTTAACCAAGTGTTCACTTTAAATATGGCACATGAAATTTGGTTAAAACTCCAAGAGCTCCATGATGACACATCTAATGTTCATGAGCAAAAACATTGTCTAGCTAAACAAAATTATGATTCCTTTACAATGAATGATGATGAGCTTGTTCGTGATATGTATTCTCATTTGAATCTAATTATCAATGAGCTTCATTCAATAGGACTAACAAAGCTAGATGATGCGGACATCGTGAGGAAGATCATCTCCGTGCTACCCTAAAAGAAATATGCAAGCATTATCACCATCCTTCACAACATGGAGGACTTGAGCACCATGACCCTGGCCATAGTCATTGGCAAGATAGTGGCATTTGAAATGTCATGCAAGATAGGTCAAGAAGAAGCCTTTTCATCAAGCAAAGGCAAAGCTCTCGCATGTAGTGAGAAAAATAAGATGAAGGGCAAGCAAGTTGAGACAAGCATGACTATGGCATGGAGATGAAGAAGAAGATTTGCCAAGTTCATTGCTCAAGATAGTGGCATTTTTGCTCAAGTGAAGATGAAGAAGAAGATAAGGATGATGATGATGATGATGATGATGATGAAGATTCAAGTGATGATGATCAGTCTTCCTCCACCTCCAACCTTGATGAAGAATCAATCAAACTTATCAACAAGGTGGAGAAGATGATCCAAAGGCTCAATGTCAAGGGTGTGCCCATCCAAATCCAAGATATCATCTTCACTAATCAAAGAAATGAGCAAAGAAAGAGGATGCTATGCATGCGGTGAGTTGGGGCACTTTGTGGAAGTTTGTCCAACCAAGCCCACACCCAAGACAAAGAAGGAGGCGTGCAAGAACCAAGCCCTCACATCAATAAGGTCATGGGATAATTCTTCAAGTGAAGAAGAACACCATCACAAGAGGCGAGGACGCAAGCACTCATCATCAAGCTCTTCTCATATGTGCCTTATGGCATGAGGTAACGAAAGCTCATCCTCTAGTGAGAGTTATAGTGATGATGAAATGCCTTCTTATGATGAAATTGTGCAATAAAATCTTAATTATGCTAAAGTTTGCACTAGTCAACAAAAGAAGCTCAAAAAATTAAAAGAAAAGCTAGTTAGTTCACAAGAAGCATACAAAACTTTGCTTGAACAATATGAGAACTTTGATAATCTCAATGTTGAACTATCTACTAAAATTGAGCAACTTAAGGGTAGTGCGACAACAAATGCATGCACAATCAATGATGAGCAACTTGTAAAGAAAAATGAAAAATTAAAAGAAAAGTTAGCTAGCTCACAAGATGCTTATAAAAGTTTGCTTGCTAAAATGGAAACCATGTGCAAATATTGTGATGAGCTAACTAATAAAGTTGCTAACCTTGAAGCCATTAGTTCAACCCCCACCAAGGCATCTAAAAAGAAAAGTTCTATCTTTAACATGTCTAAAAAGGATGCCTCTACTTCTTGTAATGATTTATGTTTAGACTCATCCTTATGCAACCAAGTTTGTGTTGAGAAAATTGTTGTAGATACATGCACACAAGGGGTTGCAAAGGAGAATGAACAACTCAAGCAAGAAGTAGCTCGCCTCACCAAGGACTTGACTCAAGTGAAAGGCAAGGCGAAGCAAGCCCAACTTCATCAAGATAACACCATCAAGGGAGTGAAGAAGCTTGATGAAGGACAAACCATGGTTTGCTATGTGTGCCACAAGGAAGGTCACAAGTCCTATGAGTGCAAGGTGAAGAATGGAGGAGGAGCAAAGAAGAAAGAGAAAAACAAAAAGCAAACAAGCAAGCTCTCCAACACCTACACCAACAAGGTGGACAAGAAGGCCTCCACACCTTATCTCTTGAAGAAGAAGAAGAATGACAAGGTGGTGGCCATCATGGTGAACAAGCAAGCCAACAATGGGGGTCAAACGCTTTTGGATGCCAAAGGAAATCATTTCAAATATGAAGAGCATCAAGAAGGTTTGGATCCCGAAAGGGAAGTGAGGAGTCCATTTGGACTCTAGGGAATTTGGAGACTTGGCAAAGTATGGATGCATTTCATGGGGTGCGTCATGATGGACAAAGACTTTGCCAAGTGGGTTAGTGAATACTATGGACCCACATTCCCCTTCCCATGTTAGGTAACTAGATTCAATTTACTTCAATTGGTATTAGATTTAAATTTTCCTACAATTGGTATCTTTTAGCATCTAGTTAATCTTCATGCCTAGGTTTGCATTTGAATTCTTATATCTTTTGTCATGCATACACTAGGTATATCATATGGTAGGCTTACTCGGTTTCATTCTCAACCCTTGGAGCAAACCTACATGGTTTAAAATTAGGAGCATGACACATAGCTTGTCCTTCAATTGTTCATCTAATATGTGCCAAAGTCCATATTGTAGATAATTTCTCCCAAATATCACCTTTGAAAATGACCCTCACATTCATGTGATGTCATCTTTCAAGTAGTATTTTTTATTCTAAAATCAATGTGCATATTTTCTACAAGTATTCCATACTTGTGTGCACAAATTTAGGGGGAGGTTACTCTGCAAGTTGGATGCCTTGAGACTAACACCTTTTCAAGCTTATCATGTGTGTAGTAGTCTCATTGCAAGGAAAATGGAGTCCCAGAGTTAAGCATCATATTTCAAATATCCACCACCTATTGCAAGTGGTAGAAATCAAATTGGTTTCCACATATGGTATTTCTAAACCGATATCATCATGTTGATTTCATTTTGATATTTATATGCTTTCTCCATGCATTATATAGATTAAATTCCCTTGAGCAAAAATTTGCCAATTATGCATATGCTTTGTCTTCTACCATATGTATGCATATATTTAGGGGGAGCCTAGTCTATATAATGTGAGAGTCAATTTTTGTGATCTATTTCACTCTACCCACAAAAGATCACAAGGTTTGACCCTCCCTTGTGCTACTAATGTCTTCCTTTTTGGTGTTTGATTCCAAAGGGGGAGAATTTAGAGGACCAAAAGCAAGCATTAATTTGTAGTAATGGTCCGAGAAAAGGAGGATAGTGGATTATGGATTAGCCTATGTAATGGGGAGAATTTGTAGAAAGCAATGCTTAAATCCATAATACCATATGGGGACATTTGCAAGGGCAAGATAAGTCTTATATAGTCTTACAAGTAGTATCTTTTAGCATCATATAATCTTGCCCCTTGCAATGCATCCTAGCAAGTAGGTAGTTATTTCAAAATTTTATTATTTGCTTGCTTTGGTCGTGTTGTCGTCAATCACCAAAAAGGGGGAGATTGTAAGGAAAATGGACCCTAGGCCCATTTACTTTGGATTTTGGTGCTTGATGACCAACACAATCAAATTGGACTAATGAATGTGCAAGTGATTGTTTTGTAGTTCAATAGGATGCAAGACGTGACTTGGACAAAGGCGATGTGATGATCCGATGATCAACACCTCAAGTAAGACCTTAGGAGCATAAGAGAAGACCCAAGATATCAATCAAAGTCCAAGCATGAAGACAGGAACCAAGCCACATGCAAGATCGCGAAGAAACAAGCTCACAGCAACGACCGGACGCTAGACCAGACGCTGATGAAAAGCGACCGGACGCTCTGATCAGAGGCTCGGCAACAGCAGCAGCAACCGGATGCTGGACCGGACGCTGGCAGCAAACCGACTGGATGTAGGACAACAGCGTCTGATCGAGTACAGAGAGGTTCTAGAGCGGTGAACTTGTGACCGGACGCTGGTAGCGTCCGATCAATTGTTCGCGGCTCCAACGGTCGGGACGACCGAACGTGTCCGATCAGGACGACTCCTGCGTCCGGTCAGTAGCAGAAAAGCAGGATTTCGTCCCCAACGGCTACTTTCTCAGAGGGGCTTATAAATACAACCCCCAACCAGCCATTTAGAAAGCGTGGAGCTGAGGAAACATATCAAGGGTGTTGATATACCATTTTAGTGATCTCCACTTGCATAGTGCTTAGTGATTCATTAGGTGATTAGCGTAGGTGCTTTGCGGAGTGCTTAGGTTGATTAGACCACCGCTTATGCTCTTGCTCTAGGTTTAGGCCTAGTGTTTAGTGAGGTTTGCATACCTCTTACCACTCGGTGCTTGCGCGCACCATTGTTGTACATTGGAGGGGCTTGTAGTCTTGCGAGATCACACCAACCGCGTTTGTGGTGTGGCCGCCATAGTGTGCCGGAGGGAACAAGGCCCGTGCCATTTCGGCCGGAAGCTTGATAGTGAAGATGGCGGGGAGCATCCGGGAGAGGCTTACCGAAAGGCATGTTGAAGACCCACTTGCTCATGGGGAAGGCCCGAGGCTATCCACAGAGTTACCTGACCGGGAGCTTGGCCCTTGTGAGGGATTCCTTGCGAGGGGCTCCAATGAGGACTAGGGGGAAGCTTGCGCGCTTCTCGATACCTCAGTAAAAATACTGGAGTCGTCGATGGGAGTTTGCATATCTCTACCTTGTTCTTTAGCTTCCGCATTTACATTGATTTCATTACTCCTTTTGCGGTAGAGATAGCAATACACTAGCAAAACCGTAGTTGCACATTTAGATAGTTTATCTTTTGCATAGGTTTTGCTAGGATTAGAAAAAGAGGCCATAGTTTAGAGTTAGAATTTTAAGTTGCCTAATTCACCCCCCCTGCTTTGGCATCACAGTCCACTTCAGAGGCTTTTCCGGATGGGAGGTCTCTAAGGGCCTTGGTCTTCTTTCATAGCCCATGGCATGTCCTGGTAGGATGGTGATTCCCCTTTCATCATGATAGGAATCCTTGGGCATATAGCCATGAGACTTGGGAGGTCGGGGAAGATCTCTCCTGATTCCAACCCCCACTGGGATTTGATTGGTCTGTCGTCATTCTACGATCGCGCATTCGGTCTCCTTGCAAGTCCAACTTTCCTTAAGCCCCCGCACATAGCAGGGGTTCGGTCGAGGGTTGGCTCGTCTTTGTGATCATCTTCCCTCAAGCATTTTTTCTGATAAAAATGGAGGGGCTGAGCCATGCCATGATTTTCCTCTATGGATGAACCATGGCACTCGGTGAGCTATTAGCGGGCTAGTCCGAGTGGGGCCTCAGCATCCCATTCATGGGGGTCCGGCCTGGTTCAGCTGGTGACCGACTCTAGATTCTCAGCAGTCAATCCATATAGTTCTCGGGTCCGTTTGACCGGTCCAGAGGGCTCTCTACCTTTCTTCGAGGAAAAACCATTGATTGTGTCCGGTCGAGACTCGAATGTGGGTTGGGATGCTCATGGCGCCCATGCGCTTGAGTATTGGCCGCTAGCGGGCCCATCCCTTTCCACCCCTCACTCTAGAGGCACCCTAGAGCGGTTGTCGAACCCGTCAGTGGGTCAACCTTTGAACTCTTGGACCTAGATGGGTTGTAGGAGCATTTTTAGCTCTATATCCCTCTTAGCTGTGATGGGTCATGGCCCATTCGGGGAGGTGAAATGTCTGACGCAATTTCTAAGAGGATGGCCAGAGGTTGCGTGCACACGTCCTATGATGAGACGTGGTGACAAGACGCAGTAGGTGCGGAGATTTGGGCGGACGGTTGGTTTCCTCAGACCCATTGCCCCTATAAAACCAAAGAGTTAGCCCTCCGTGTTTTGCACGTGTTCCTACATCCTTACCTCTGTAGCTACGCCGCCGCCGCCGCCAATGCTAGGGTTTCCTGCCTCCGCATCCTCACCACCGTTGAGCTCACATTCATCCACCCCCGCCTCCAATGGATCCATGGTGCCGTTCTGACATCTCCTTTACGCGCAAGGAGGGCCTTGTCCACCATGGCCTCCTCTACGCACGGACCATGGCCGTAGAGTTGTTGCTGCCCGCCGATGAGGAGTCATCGTCGCTGCCCGACGGCTATGTGGTGTCATTCGCCCACTTCCATGAGCGTGGGCTCATGACCCCCGCCCACAAATTTCTCCGGGGGCTGCTGCTTTTCTACAAGATTTAGCTACAACATCTCAATCCCAACGGGATCCAGCACATGGCGGCATTCGTCCCACTGTGTGACGGATTCCTGAGGATTAGCGCTCACTTCAACTTGTGGAGGTACTTCTTTGCCATCAACCTCTAGAAGAAGAGGGAGAAGGGCGGCAAGCAAGAGCAGCATATGCCGATGGGGTGTGACAACATCCAACTTCAAAATAATCGGGTCAGCGAGTACCCATCCATGCGACTCTTGACGTCCAACAAGGGGCAGCACTCGCAGCGGTTTTACTTCAAGAACAACGCCGCCGCCCCTCTGTCGGAGTTCACCGGGCGTCTGATCGAAGAGGCCCTAGAGCTGTGGAGGAAGTGGGGCGTCCCGAACAAGGATAAGAAGAGGATCCAAGACCACATCACCGCCATCCAGATCCTCAAGGAGAATGGCCTAAAAGGGTCGGGCATCATTGGGGCTTACCACATGAGGAGGGTGGCGCCGTTGATGACGCGCGCTCTCCTGCTATACGCGATGGTGCCTGAGGCATCATTCGATGGAACGACGCTCACTGAGGGGGCACTCCCCAACTCCGAGACCACGCAACGCATCAAGGAGACGATGGAGCCCCTATGGGAGGACACGGGTGCCGCCCTTAACTTTGTCTACCTAGTGTGAAGGCATCCCCCAATATGGCCAGAACCAGGCTACGTTGTATTCATAAGTTTTCCTTTCTCCTGCCTCTCCTTCAATTGATTTCCTGACCCCATGGGACTGACTTTGAGAGGGGCAAGGCCAGCCAAGGGACCTCATCCTCATGAATCACCCAGCACTGCTGCCGAGGGACTCGGCCGTGAGGGTGGTGAATCATGCCAAGAGTGAGCGGCTGGAGAAGGAAAAGAAAGAAGCAGGGGAAGCTACGGGTGCGGGAACAAGGGGAGGACACTAACAACGACGATGATGATGATGATGGCGATGATGATGAGGGGATGGAGGAAGGAGAAATGGTAGCTGACAATATTGAGTGGAACAACCTAGAGAACGAGGATGTGCTGACAAGTATTGGTTTGTCCTTACAGGCATCGGGACCCTTCCCGTTCCACAGAGGGGAGGGCACATCTGGGGAGCTGGTGGGGGCGGGTCGTTTTGACGATGCCCCCCAAGAACCGATGGAGATGGGATGCACCATCGGCCTATCCTAGGAGCCAACAGAGGTGGGCGGCTCCACCGTCGCGCCCCAAGAGCCGACGGCGGCGAGCCCCTCTATCGAGGAGCAGAGGGTGGGCTCGAAACGGCCTCGTACCGATGAGACGGAGCATGGGTCAGAGGATTCATCCCCCAAACGCATTTGTCGCCCAGTGGCACCAGGTGAGCTATCAACTCCTTTATTTTTCTTGTTTTAATCGGACTTCATTGTGACATATGTTTTTTGCCCCTTATAGCGCCGGCAGGCATCAAAATCCTTTGGCGCTGGCGCCAAAGAATAGCTTTGCCCTCCAATCAGGGCAGCGACCGTCGGCTGGTGTCGTGCCTAGATCGGGCGGGAGCAATGCCGGGGTGGCTGTGTCGCCGGCCGGTCAGGCGCCCCCTGCGGCGACACTAGTGCCCTTGGCGGGATAGGCGGACATAGACGCACAAGGGGCGCCCTCGGCGCTCGCGGAGCAGCCAGTCATGGCCATGATACCGCTGCCGACGATGGGACGAACGGAGCTACCGACCGAGCTCGTGGTACAAACTGTGGTGGGGGTGACATAACCGGTCATGGCCCCACCGATGTAGGTGGAGACGGCGGCGCTCATGATGCATAAGTCATAGCCGGATATGACCACAGCATCGCCTGAGGTATCGACGCGACCCGTGCCATCGGCGGCCCAAGCGACGGTGCCTGACGCAGGTCGGATGAAGGGGGACGTGGCCTAGGGGTCCCTAGACATCATGGTGCTAGGGGAGAGGCTCGCGTCCGCACCGCTGACCCCTTCCGTCACCGGAGGGGGTGTCCCGACGGAAGCGTCACGGCGAGAGGGATTGGTGACGCTTGGGGCCGGCAGGGAGTCATCCCTGACCCTAACCTCGGTGGGCGGTGGCTCGCCCGTGCGGGGCGTGGACCCGCAGGATCTGGCGTCGACGCTCTTTACCCTCGACGACGCCGTAGAGAGCATGGAGCGGGAGAGCCTCAACGTAGGGATCGCGTCCGTGCTTGAGGCCCTGGATAACGCCACGGATGCATTGCATGATGTCGTTGTTCCCTCTGGCCAGGTATTGCTTGGTCTTTCTTCTTACCCTTCTCGTCCTCTATTTTTTGTATCCTGGCCATCGTCTCCCTGCAGTCCCTTATAGCTCGCCGACAGGGGAAATCCCAGTTCCTTCGTCAACCGAAGGAAGCCTGGGATCGCCTCGTCCAGGAGGCACAACTAATGGGGAGGTGATAGCATAGCTTGCTGCCGCCCAGCAGAGGGTAGTCGAGCTTGCTCCCCTCACCAAGGAGGCGGCCAATCTTCGGACACGGGTGGCAGAGGCCCGTCGGGATGCTTACGAGCCCGAGAAGGCATTTGCGGACCTATCGGCGAGGTTGATAGGGAAAGGGACGTGAAGCTGGGGCCGAGGAGAAGCTTGCGGCCCTGGAAACAGGGGTGAGCCAGGATGTCGCGGCGGTCGATCGGCTACGCAAGGAGCGGGACGGGTTGTCTCAGACCGTGGAGAGGCTTCGCTCCGAGCGCGGCGTGGCTCACGAGGAGCGTGACCAGGCTTTTCGAGAGCGTGACCAGGCCTGCCGAGAGTGCGACGATGCGCAGCAGAAGATCAGCTCCCTCCAGGCCATGGTTGAATGGGAGACAACCCAAAAGCTAGAGGCCAAGAGCGTTTCTGCTGGGCTCGCTGTGGATCTGGCTCGGGGCCAGGCGGAGCTCGCTCAATAATTCAGCTCGCTAGCTCTTGGAATTAATCGAAGTACAAGACAGGTAAGGTGTCCTCGAAAGGCTACTCATCTGAACACATATGGGTTTGTTTATGGAATTTATTTTTATACTAATTAATCAGTAGTAAGTGCGTTGTCATGATCGTCCCCTCCATTCCACAATCCACATGATCTATCTATCGATCTATCAGCAGCTCCGGCAGGGGATTGAATATTAGTATATTGTATTGCATTGCATTGTTGGCGAGATCGACATGTGCATGTGATGGTGGTGGCTAGCCAACCGAAACAGAACGATTCGTCAGAGCAAATACATGGCAGATCTCATGCAGTAGCTAGCTGATAGAACAAATACTACAGCTACTAATGATGCTTGCTGTTTCCTTAAAATGCGTATATAGGTATATATGTTGTGGGGGTGTGCTGGTGCAGGTACCTCGTGCAACAATCCAAGAAACCAAAAAAAAAGTATGACAGGCATCGATCCATAGTTGTCGAAGGGTGTAGCCTTTTAATGACGCTTCATCATCTGGTTTGACCTGAAATTAAAAGCTTCCCCACGCATCGCGATCCAAGAAACCAAAAAAAAGTATGACAGGCATCGATCCATAGTTGGCGACTGATCGAATCAGTTGCTTAATTCGTGTACGAACCAGCAAAGACTCTATTTCTAGGAAATTTTCTACCACCTCATACACAGTCATCATCGCTGTCGTATATATGCACCTGATCGCACGTTATGAGAAAGAAATATTCTTGATTGTTGGGAGCATCAACCAGAATGACCTAGTAATTTATATAGTATTTGGGTGCATGTGCAGACCTGCACAAAGTCCCAAACTTTTCCTTAGTAGTAGTTCTCTGTTCTCCGCAAGATATATTATATCTGTCATACTCATATGTGCGTGTATATATATATATATATATATATATATATATATATATATATATATATATATATATATATATATATATATATATATATTATGGTATCCAGCGTGTAAAGTTTTAACATGTTACGTAGGATGTTACATGAGGGTATCGTATGTAGTGTTCGGATATTAATAAAAAAAGTAAACCGCGAGACGAATTTAAGTCTAATTAATCCATCATTAACACGTGTGTTACTGTAGCACTTTATTGTCAAATTATGGACTAATTAGGCTTAAAAGATTCGTCTGAAGATAAATCTTCAGGCCAAGAGTGACGAGCTCGGTATCTAAGCACTGCCCTCGGAGTGGTCTGCGATGACCTTAAAGTGGTGCAGTCGGAGGGGACAAGCTCGCTCGCGGCTCGTGCCATCGAGATCATGACTCGAGCGCGCCAGCTCGAGAGGAATGCCCTTCGCACCGGCGTCAATGGGGCCTTCGTGATTGCTCGTTCTAATTATGGGGACAGCATCGATCTGCAGGCAATGAGCCTAGGCTACGCGCTTGGTTATGAAGACCATGAGCTGAAGGAGATAGAGATAGCGGTGGCTCTCCTTTCGTAGGACCTAGCAGACAGGATAGAAGACATAGTTCTCCCCCAGAGGGGTTTGTTAGTTAGATGAATTCGGCCTGTAGAGCCATCAATCTTGTAATGAACAAGTATTTTTCGTTGTCTTAAACGTTCGTCCTTTTTAAATGGTAAAAAGGAGTGTGATGCAAACTTGTGATGAACAAGTTTTTATTTCGAATGTAAAGCGAGTTGATGCGACCCGATCCCTTCCAGCGTTGAGTCTGCTCAGCTCAAGCCACGGGTGAAAAAAAACTTTGATCACACCAGGGAGCAAAAGCGCCGTAGCCGTTGGGGCGTAGGTCTTTTAGCAGTCCACTTGGTTTTACTCAAAGTTAGTTTCCGTAACTTTTGCTTTTTAGGCCTCAACATAGGAAGGGGTCGGATGCGAAGTGTATTTTTGAGTAAGAGTACTCCCCTATCAGCCCCTGAGTGAGGCCCGACCCCTGGTCGTTGCCGGGGTTGGGTGTCACTAAGAACCGAGGAAGCGATAACAAAACTGATAAGGGAAAGTGTTTTTTATTTCAGAAACACGATTTTACATAAGTATGTCAGCGACTTGGAAAAGAGATAAGGGTAAAAGCGACGTAGCTGCTCAATGTTCCACGCATTGGTGAAGACTTGTCCGTCGATGGTTTTGAGCTTGTAGGTGCCCAGTCGGAGCACCTCTGCGACGACGTATGGCCCTTTCCATGGCAAAGATAACTTGTGGCGGTCCCTGTTGCTCTAGACGAGGCAGAATACCAAGTCTCTGATGTTGAAGGACCGACCCCGCACCCGATGGCTCTGGTACTGGCACAACGCTTGCTGGTACTTAGCCGAGCGAAGGAGGGCTACGTCGCGCGCTTCATCGAGCTGATCCATGGCATCTTCAAGGGACGCTTTGGCTCCATGCTCATTGTACGCCCTAACCCTTGGCGCCCTGTACTCGAGGTCGATTGGGAGGATGGCCTCGGAGCTGTAGACCATGAAGAAGGGAGTGTAGCCGGTGGCCTGGCTAGGGGTTGTCCTTAGGCTCTAGAGCACTGCGGGGATCTCTGCGACCCATTAGCCACCAAACTTGCTGAGCTTGTTGAAAATCCTAGGCTTGATCCCTTGTAGGACCAAGCCGTTTGCAAGCTTGACTTACCCGTTCGTACGGGGGTGCGCCATGGCGGCCCAATCGACACGGATGTGATGTTCATTACTGTCGTAGAACCAACCAATTTATATGACTACAAGTACAATGACAGCCCGCAAGCGGTCGCACTGTCATACTTGAACCCATATAAACCCGGTAGTCCGTCGAGTACCACGACGGGTCTCGATAAATGATTTACAACAACCAAGATCATACATGATTCAGCATACATGCCGCATATTACATAAAGTTCACAGATACATTTCATCATCAGAGTACGAATAAAAGTTATTACAAACCGAGTTTGATAGATAAAGCGGAAGCAATTAAGTTTGAAAATAAAGTTTCCAACATAGCTTGATACAGTGCCAAGTAGGATCACGGTCCACAAAAGCAAAGATAGGGATTAATAAAGAAGCCTGCCCAAGGCTTACTCCTCATCCACGGCGGGATAGAAGCAACTCTTGCAATAACCATGATACACAGTGCCATCTGCAACAATGGGAAATAAAACCCTGAGTACGAGAAGGTACTCAGCTAGACTTACCCGTCATAAACCAGAAATAAATCGACTCCAAGGATTATGCAAGGCTGTATAAGTGCAGATAACTCGACAACATTTTGCATAAAAGAAATTGACTTATTGTACAATTACGAGTCCTTTATCAAGTTAATTATAACTATCCATTTCTAAGTTAGCAACTATCCTGTGCCAAACATGTGGTATATCAATTTAGAACATACAATAGTAACCATAGCAGGTATTGTAATTCCATATTCATCCGAACCATCCTATTCCATAACACAGTTACTACGATGTTGGGACCAGCCAAGTTTCTCACTATCCGGGAGAGACGGCGATTCGAATCGATTTCAACCAGCTGGGAATTTATTCCTAACACAAACCCAGGCATACCGCGCGAAGGCAGCCTTAGGTCACCTTTGGTACAACTCAGGTCCACATTTCGTGGGTTCGTACCATGCCACACAATCTGGGACACCAGATGCCAGGACGTTCTGGCCTAGCCTGCCCTTGGGCTCAGTCTGATCGCCCCCCGCAAGGAGCGCACAACAGAACGGGTCCCGGCCTGAGTTGAGCTACTCGGCTTCGCGGTCGGAACGAGTTATCCGGCCAGCTAAGTGAGAGGCATGCGTTCAATCTTGTCAGAAGCGCCAACAACGGTATGGTCCTTAATCGACACAGACGGGGATAGATCCACACCCAAGACCTCCATGTCTTGTTGCTTCTCTATCGACATCTCGCCCGGTCTCGATTTTCTTTTACCCCATGGTTCTGTTCCACGATAGCAAATATAGCCAACCGTGCTCCGGTATCCACCTAGATCTCGCAGGTGACAGGACATCACCCGACTTCTACCGGTCTAAGCATGGCTAAGCATATATTCGATCCTGGACCTATACCGGTTAAAAGGTGTAATATCTGGACAAGGAATGTATATGCATCAAGTGGTTCCATTCAACTCTTATAACCTAATGCATCAATCATAAGTACTTAAGTAATTATTTGTAAAATACTGGGAGACATAGAATGCTCCGGGGCTTGCCTCGCAGAAAGGAAGTGGGATGGTGGTCAGGACACTCCGGAAGCTCTTCAGGATTCTGCTCCACGCCTTCGGGAGCTGTGACTTGAGGATTCTCCTGCTTGTCTCCTTCCTCTACCTCGTCGAATTCCAGCAACGTTATTTCTTCCTCCAATCCTAGATGCATGAATATGGCATAAGATATCGTGAATGCATATATGTTAACAAGTGCATCATGTTCTATTGAGTAGGTGCATATCTCTTCTTGATTATGTAACTAATTACTTCGACAATGCATCTACTACTTCATAAACAGCAGCTACTTATTTTACTCATAACTGGAGTTCTAATTATCCAAATGCAGTGATATTAGACTTTCTGGAAAGCTTATAAAATTACCTACGACTTTGTTATTAACCATTTTTACAGTAAACATCATTTTTATCATGCAACTTATTAAACTCCAGAATCTGTTCGGAATCCTTCCAATTTGCATTACAAAGTAACAATACTTCTACTTCATGTAATCATTCAAAGTTTGACAACACAAAGTCTACCAACAGTTTACGCATACCAAATACACTCAAGAAAACCTAATGGTGAAGCCCAAACTATTTCTTTATATGCCTTTATTATTTTATTTAGATACATAGGTTAAATAATAAATATATATCAAATGTGCATCATAAATTCTTAAAAATTTACAGTGCCTTACTAATGCTATCAAAGGACTACTGTAAAGTTTTATGCCATTTTATTCAATAAAACACTCTATACAAAAAAGACAAAGCATAAAGGCTTAAAATAACATAAATAGAAAACCCTAGTGAAAAGTGTCAAGCAATAGATTTCCTATTTTTCTTAGCATCCTTATTGTACTAGGATTACCCCCAACAAATTTCATAAATTTTGGATTCATAAATAATTTATAAAAATTCATACAAGGATTAACTATTTATAAAAGAAAAATCTATAACTATAAATATACACATGCACTGATCCTCAAATTTTTAACAGAGCTTATACATGTTAAGAATAGCTTACCACAAAAATTTCATAATTTTTGGAGCACAGGACCTTTAGATCTAAAATAAACAAGTTTGCATGCATTGAAAAATACATTTCAAATCTCCATTTAAATCTGCCAAAATTTCTACTGTAAGTGTCAAGATCATATTTTCTTAAATACTACACTTCCTAAGGAACACTACCAAATTTATTGTACAATTTTTGAAGCTACCAAACTGGAGATCTAAAATTCACAAAACACATGGAATCTGAATTCAAAATAAACTAGCTTTCAATACTGTTGTCGCTGACCGGTGGGACCCGCTGACAGGGGACCCCACACGTCATTGAGACAAGAACAGAGCAGGCGGTGCTATGCTACTGGCGTGGCCGGAGCTCACCGACAGCGAACTTGCCGACGGTGACATCATCATGAGGTGATCTACTCAACCTCGCGCACACGTTGCACTACTTGGTGGGACCTCTCGTCGGGGCTAGCGACTACGGCGGCGCCAATGGCGGAGCAGAGGTGTGGGTCGATGGCGTTACGTCGGTGGAAGCCACGGCGACTCGACCTAGAGCTCGGACGAGCATAACTGAGCTACGGTGAACCTATCTAGCGCTCTATCGTGGCCTGCAGTGGTCGGGTTAGGTCTGACCACGGCGACGGAGGTGGCGGTGGAGCTTCGACGAGGCTGTGTGTGGGGCTGGAGCTTACCGAGCACTGGCAGCGGGCACGGGTGGATGCGGTGAGCTGTTGGGGTGGCGGTGGAGGGCTGCGGTGGTGATGGAGGAGCTAGGCGCGAGCTGGCGCCTTCAACGGTGATGGCGGGCTCTCGGCGCTGAGGCTGCCACTGCTACGGGCGAGTGGACGGCGAAGGAGGAGCTGGGAATGTGAAAATGAGGGCGTGGACAGGAGCAGGCGGTAGCTAGGGTGGTAATGCCGTGCTCAGGCGCGTCATGGCCTACGTGGTCAGGGCAACGGCGACACGTGGCCATCGTGGCTTCCACGCGGCGGCCATGTCCTGGCGATGGTCGACCACTGGACCAGCCGGTTCAGTTCATCAATGACGCGATGCAGTGCCTGACGACGTGTTTTGACGGTGAATTATCTCCTAAACCGAAGCTCCAAAGTGCAAATGATCTACATGACTTGTGTAGTCCTATGTACCAGCTACAACTTTCGTTAAGGAATCAGGCTCTAATTCACAACCAACACTGAGTAATGTCATCCCCAATGTCAGCCTGTCAGTCTATCAATGAACAATGACTTAGAAAAATTTCGTAAGTGTTGAAATGTTTGTTTTGATGATTCTTGTGATCCAATTTCAAACATGTTAGGAGCCGAATCATTCAATGACCCAAAAATAAAAGTTGCTCCTTATGTCAAATACTACAACTTTTCTTTAGTGACCACCTCCATGCAAGGTCTCTAACACCTAGTTAAAACTTGGTCAAACATGTCACATTTAAATGATGATACACTTCAAATCATGGCTTAATGACCTAATTACCCCTAACCATGAATATCAAAGTTGTTCATAATGATACTCTAAACATGTTTAAGCAATTTGCAAGGTCATTCAATCATTTCATGTATTAGTCTCTCATAGAGCTATTTAGTGTAATCACACGAAAGCTTAAGTGTTGGTTCATGAAAGGTGACCATGAACAAAGTCCTATTTGCTAACCTAGGTGTTGCTACATGTTTGTGTGACTCACATCCACCAAGTACATGTGTACACTCATGATCATATGCATATACACATGGAGACATGAAATAATGAGAAAGTTGCATATGTTCAAGGAAACATGCGATAACAAGCAAATGTTGCAGATGTTTCAATCTAATGTTTCAATTGTAAATGCGTGTTTATGAATGCTTGATGCTCATGCTCATGTTATGCACATCAATTTATGCAAGGCTAACACCCGAGGTGTTACAGCCCCTCCCCCTTATAAAAATCTCGTCCCGAGATTTGTAAGTCCTACCATTCTTGGAAAAAGGTGGGATAAACTTCTCGAAAATAATCTTCTCTTTCCCACGTAGCATCTTGTTCACTATGATTGTTCTACACCACCTTATAGAACTTAATAATCTTGCTCGGTGTTACTCTTTCCAACTCCTCTAACACTTGAATTGGCTTTTCTTCATAGGTCAAATCCGATTGATGCTGCATGTTGGTGGGTGCAATGGCTTCTTCAGGTACTCGAAGACATTTCTTCAACTAAGAAACATGGAAGACATCAAATATTGCACTCATCTCTGGTGGAAGTTGTAACTTATATGCAATATTTCCTTTTCGTTCCAAAATCTTGTATGGCCCTACATATCTTGGTGAAAGCTTCTTTTTCATCCCAAATCTCTTCACACCTTTCATGGGCGATACTTTCAAGTATACATAGTCACCTACTTCAAAAGTCAGTGGTCTTCTTCTTTTATCAGCATAACTCTTTTGTCTTGATTGAGCTGCCTTCATATGTTGTTGGATGATACGTACTTGCTCTTCGGCTTCATTGACAAAGTCAATACCAAAGTATCTCCTTTCACCGGGCTCAATCCAATTCAAGGGAGTTCTACATTTTCTGCCATACAATGCTTCAAATGGAGCCATTTTGATACTCGCTTGATAACTGTTGTTATAGGAGAACTTAGCTAAAGGTAACCATTTCTCCCATGAACCCTTTGAAGATATAACACAAGCTCTAAGCAAATCTTCTAGGATTTGGTTCACTCGCTCCATCTGTCCTAAAGTTTGCGGATGGTATGCCGAACTTCTGATTAGCTTGGTCCCCAAAGCCTGGTGTAAGTGCTCCCAGAAATGAGCTATGAACTATGGTCCTCGATCTGAGATTATAGTCCTGGGTACTCCATGCAGTGTCACGATCTGGGAAACATATATCTCAACATATTTCCCAACTATATACCGTGTGTTCACGGGTATAAAGTGTGCTGACTTGGTGAGACGATCAACAATAACCCATATTGAATCATGACCTTGTGGTGTCATTGGAAGGCCAGTGATAAAGTCCATGCTGATTTCCTCCCATTTCCATCCTGGAATGGGCAATGGCTAAAGTAATACAGCAGATTTCATATGAACAGCTTTTATTCTACTGCAGTTATCACACCTAGCGACATAGGCTGCGATCTCTTTCTTCATCTTAGTCCACCAAAAATGAGTTTTCAAATCTTGATACATCTTACTACTACCCGGATGGATAGACAATTTAGACGAATGAGCTTCATCTAAAATTTGATTCCTCAGCTCACGGTCTTTTGGTACCACAAGTCGGTCCTCGAATCATAATACACCTCTTTCGTCCAATCTAAAATGCTTGGTTTCTTGCTCTTGCATTTTTCTCCTGATGTGACTTATTCCAACATCCGTCTGCTGTAGCTCTATGATTTTGCTCTCAAGTGAACAATTGATCGTGATATTGTGTAGTACAGCAGGGTGTAATAAGTTGAATCCATCTTCCAGTAATGCTTCTGTAGTGTTGCAATGAGACTTTCGACTGAGTGCTTCTGCTACTACATTAGCTTTACCCGGATGGTAATGCACTTCTAAATTGTAGTCCTTAATTAACTCTAACCATCTTCTTTGTCTCATGTTCAGCTCTGGTTGGGTAAAGATATACTTGAGACTTTTGTGGTCAGTATATATATGACATACATTGCCCAACAAATAATATCTCCATATCTTTAATGCATGAACAACTGCTGCAAGTTCTAAATCATGCGTAGGGTAGTTGACTTCATGCTTTCTCAATTGCCGAGAAGCATATGCAATAACTCTTCCTTCTTGCATAAGCACACATCCCAAACCTATTCCCGATGCATCGCAAAATACATCAAACGGCTTTTCAATGTCTGGTTGTGCTAGCACAGGTGCTGTAGTCAACAAAGTTCTGAGGGTGTGAAAAGCTACTTCACATTCTGGTGTCCAATTGTACTTCTCATCCTTCTGAAGTAGTCTGGTCATAGGCTTAGCTATCTTGGAAAAATTTGGAATAAAATGACGATAATACCCTGCTAACCCTAGAAAACTCCGAACTTCATGAACCGAAGTTGGGGCTTTCCAATCCATGACCTCTTGTACTTTTGATGGGTCCATAGAGATTCCATCTCTTGATAAGATGTGACCTAAGAAAGGTACTTTGCTCAACCAAAATTCACATTTGCTAAATTTTGCATATAGCTTATGCTCCCTCAATCTGGATAAAACAATCCTCATATGCTCTTCATGATCTGACTCATTTTCTAAATAAATCAATATATCATCGATAAACACGACCACGAACTTGTCGAGTTCGAGCATGAATACTGAGTTCATCAGGTATATGAAGTAGGCTAGAGCATTTGTTAGTCTGAAAGACATAACCAAATACTCGTATAAGCCATACCTAGTAGAGAAAGCAGTTTTAGGTATGTCCTCCGGTCTGATCTTTATCTGGTGGTAGCCTGATCTCAAGTCAATTTTGGAGAATACATTTGCCTTCACTAGCTGATCGAACAAGATGTCAATGCGAGGCAATGGATATTTGTTCTTGATGGTCACAGCATTGAGTGGTCTG
This sequence comes from Miscanthus floridulus, assembly GCF_019320115.1. NCBI lineage: Eukaryota > Viridiplantae > Streptophyta > Magnoliopsida > Poales > Poaceae > Miscanthus > Miscanthus floridulus. The sequence goes on from NC_089588.1 coordinate 78,503,629, forward strand.
TAATCTACACACATTCTCAGTGACTTGTCCTTCTTTTTCACAAACAAGGCTAGACATCCCCACGGAGATGAGCTAGGTTGAATAAGACCCTTGTCCAATAGATCTTGCAATTGAACCTTAAGTTCTGCGAACTCATTAGGTGGCATCCTATCGGGCCTTCTTGATATGGGTGCCGTACCTGGCACCAACTCAATCTTAAATTCCACCTCCCTATCAGGTGGTAAGCCTGGTAATTCTTCTAAAAATATATCTGGAAACTCACAAACCATGGGAATATCACAAAGTGTGGTGGTTTGGATAGTACAAGCTAAATGTTGGAGTTCGAAATTGCGGGAGAGTGGTACTAGAAAAGCATTCCCTCCCATGGGTTCTCTCAACATAATAGTACGGGTGCTAGTGTCAATAAGAGCACCATGATCCTTCATCCAATTCATGCCTAAGATTACACTTATCGATAACCTAGGCAATATTATCAAATCCATTGTGTACTCCCTCCCCTGTATAGAGATGAGCACATTCTTGACTATCTTTTTGGTAGAAATAGTACCCCCTGCTAAACTTATATTATAACCCCCTTTGCTTACTTCAATTATTTCTTGATCATGTCTAGATGCAAATGCTTGACTCATAAATGAATGAGAAGCTCCCGAATCAAATAAAACAACAGCGGGATGCTTGTTGACGAGAAACATACCAGCCGTGACAACTTCTCCAGCGGGCACTTCCTCAACAGCGGTATAATGCATGTATCCCAGACGTGCCCTTGCGTTCGCCTGCCTCTGATTGTTCTGATTTGGGTTACCATTCTTCTTGGGGTGGGGGCATTCCTTGGCCCAATGACCCATTTGGTTGCAGTTGAAACATGGTTGATTATTCCTAGGTCCTGTGGAGCTCCCCTGACTGCCAGTCCCTTTTGGTAAGGCAATAGTGAACGCCTTATGGAATGGTTTCTGTGGCCTGTTATTCTGAGCTTTAGGTGGTGGAGGCCTAAACTTGGGTGCAGGTGGACGGAATTGTGGCCTAGCTGTGATAGGCGCTTTTGACTAGGAAGATCCGGAGGCACCTGCCTCATATGCCCTCTTGCGACCCTTAGCAACGGCATGTATTGTGGTTTTCTTGGGTCAAGGCATCATTAATAAACTCATTGCACGTGGCACACCTAGAATTGGCCATGGTCTTCATCAGTTTGGTACCCAGACCCCGCTTGAAACTCTCTATCTTTTTCTCTTCAGTATCCACAAAACCTAGAGCATATCTGGACAGGTTGTTGAATGTGTGCATATATTCTGTGAGGGTCTTCGTTCCTTGAGTGAGCCTCATAAATTCAGCCGCTTTCATGTGCATTAGGCCTGGGGGAATATGATGTCCCCTAAAAGCCAGTTTGAACTGTTCCCAGGTCACTCACGCATTAGCAGGCAGAGATGACAAGAAATGTGTCCACCAGATCCCAGCTGGTCCTTACAGCTGATGAGAAGCATACTCAGCTTTCAGATGCTCTGTGACCCTCAGCAGACAAAATTTCTTCTCAATGGTGTTGAGCCACTCGTCAGCCTACAGTGGTTCCTCAGCCACCTTGAAGATTGGAGGCTTCGTATCCAGAAATTTCTTGAATGTACTATGCTGATTTGGCTCAGCCCCTGGTTGATGTGGGTGGCCACGGACGGTGTTTTGCGCGATGAGACACAGAGCTTCTTCCATTGTCTTTTGGCTCCCCAAGAACTGGGTAAAGAACTCCTAAGCGGACGGCAGCGGTGGTGGTGGTAAGTCATCATTATTGCCATCCTGGCTACCACTAGCTCCAGCATGGGTGCGCGTCATCTGCGAAGTTGCAACAATAAGCGATTATTGGTTGATGCCACAAGATTGCAGATGAATCATAATCATGCCAAACTGAAATTACTAGAGAAAATTCTCAAATTCACAATAAAACAGAGGCATAACAATTCATTCTCGCAACATGACATCACCAATTTGATCGCTCATCGGACTCATAGCACGTAAATATCCAAATTAGGAGCTCAGATAGATCAACTAGAATTAGAGTTTTAACCGAACGTGCGATAGTCATGCAAATAACCATTTTACATGATAGTTCAAATCACCAACATTAAATCCAAACTATAGGTCCATTACATAACCAATGATGGTACATTAAGTACTTATACTAAGTACTACGCGATCTAATCCTTGTCATGATCACTATCGAGGTCAGAGATAGGATCATCTCCTTCCTCAGGCTCCTCATCATCATCCTCTTGCATATCTGGACCATCCTCTTCCCCATCAAGGATAGGGTTCAGCTGGGTGTTCAAATAGTGCACTTCATGCTGAAGATTCATTACTTGTAGTTGAGCTTGTGCAAGCTGTTGACGTAGGCTCCTTTCAGCACGATCCTTAGCGTGGCTCATGTCGCAGTGCCTATCTCATTCTATCCTTATGTTAGCGACATGATTTTCTACTGCATCACGCTGACGTCTAGCTGTGGACACCTCTACATGGGCGACCGTAGTCCTACAAGTATAGCTTGATCATTAGCTCTAGCTTCTTGAGCTGCAACTCTCTGCTGATCCTCTTGTTCCATTTGGGCATAAAGAGCGCCCAAAGCTTCATAAGCTTGGTCAGATTCCCTTCGGGCTTTACTTGCGGCTTTCTTTTGCTTGCGCACACACTTCTTGAGCTTGTTTTGCATGGCTTCCACTCTCATGAGTTTGTCCATGCAGGTGATGTATGACTCTTGCCAGAAATCCCTAGTGTCCTGGCGTGCACAAAATATCTTCATCACGGCAAACATTGCACTCATGGAGGAACTAGAGCTATTCACGTGCTCATCCCGATCTCTGATCAACACATTTTGGCTACGTTGTTCCCAATTGGTGGTGGACGGATCCACCCAAGGAAACACACTCGTTGCACTGCTGGTAAGTGCATCTCCATGTTGCTGACAGATTTGACTTAACACCTCGAAGGCCACTACTTGGATAGCCTCCCAAGGAGTCTTCCCTTCTGATTCTGCCTTCCATTCCTGCTAGAAGGGCAGTTGTGTGTGGGCTGGAATAGTGAGCCGCACCTCGTACCATGCCTATCCTTCCACGTACTCTTCGATCCAATGATACTGGGGCAGTTCATGGTACCTCGCAAAGTGCAAAACTCTCCACAAGAGGGTAGGTGTTCCAAAAACATTCAGGAAATTCTCACATCCGACGGGTGTTGCCATCTGTACCATCAACATGTACACTTGGTGAGACAAGGCCATAATGGATAAGAGTTACATAACCGAGTAAGAATTTTATAAGGGGAGGAACAATTTAATTATGTTAATGGTGATTATCATGATGCATGCTTGTTCCGTACGTCCTCACAAACTTAGGAAAAATTTGTTTCTAACGGTAGACACGGTGGCATACATATGTTCTCTCATATGTCGCGTAACTAGTCGAGCTACATGTTTCGTTGTTAGTGTACCTGCATAAAAATTTCATTTCAGCCCAACCCATAATGAAATATACAGAATGTAAATTTAAATACTTCCATATATATATACCCATACATATACTTCCGTATCAAGCTACCCGACAATAATTTAAACCCACAATTAAATATGTACCATATACACAAGAAAGCATGCATACATAGCCATACCAAAGCTAACTCTCTCCGACCGCACGCTCACATCTTGCGGTCATACACTCATCATCTTACCTTGGCGTAGAGGCAGTTGATCCATACATTACCATTCAAGTGAATGGCATCCATACAATAGCACACCATATGGACGACGAATTAAAAACCCCCATGTTAGTACTTAATAGCCACCTAATAGTCCTTAATTTAGGCATAAGGAAAGTGATCATTGGCACACTTTAGATTTCGAATACCTATCAATATAACTATTAGTTGCTAGAGAAGGGTGTTTGAAAAACAAAAACTTTTGTTTTAAATACACATGTGACAATTAACGTTGAATCTCGCTCTGATGCCAGCTGTCGCAGAACCGACCAATTTATAAGAGTACAAGTACAATGGCAGCCCGCAAGCGGTCGCACTATCATACTTGAACCCATATAAACCCGGTAGTCCGTCGAGTACCACGACGGGTCTTGATAAACGATTTACAACAACCAAGATCGTACATGATTCAACATACATGCCGCATATTACATAAAGTTTACAGATACATTTCATCATCAGAGTACGGATAAAAGTTATTACAAACCGAGTTTGATAGATAAAGCGAAAGCAATTAAGTTTGAAAATAAAGTTTCCAACATAGCGTGATACAGTGCCAAGTAGGATCACGGTCCACAAAAGCAAAGATAGGGATTAATAAAGAAGCCTGCCCAAGGCTTACTCCTCATCCACGGCGGGATAGAAGCAACTCTTGCAATAACCATGATACACAGTGCCATCTGCAACAATGGGAAATAAAACCCTGAGTACAAGAAGGTACTCAGCTAGACTTACCCGTCATAAACCAGAAATAAATCGACTCCAAGGATTATGCAAGGCTATATAAGTGGAGATAACTCGACAACATTTTGCATAAAAGAAATTGACTTATTGTACAATTACGAGTCCTTTATCAAGTTAATTATAACTATCCATTTCTAAGTTAGCAACTATCCTATGCCAAACATGTGGTATATAAATTTAGAACATACAATAGTAACCATAGCAGGTATTGTAATTCCATATTCATCCGAACCATCCTATTCCATAACACAGTTACTACGATGTTGGGACCAGCCAAGTTTCTCACTATCCAGGAGAGACGGCGATTCGAATTGATTTCAACCAGCTGGGAATTTATTCCTAACACAAACCCAGGCATACCGCGCGAAGGCAGCCTTAGGTCACCTTTGGTACAACTCAGGTCCACATTTTGTGGGTCCGTACCACGCCACACAATCTAGGACACCAGATGCCAGGACATTCTGGCCTAGCCTGCCCTTGGGCTCAGTCTGATCGCCCCCCGTAAGGAGCGCACAACAGAACGGGTCCCGGTCTGAGTTGAGCTACTCGGCTTCGTGGTCGGAACGAGTTATCCGACCAGCTAAGTGAGTGGCATGCATTCAATCTTGTCAGAAGCGCCAACAACGGTATGGTCCTTAATCGACACAGACGGGGATAAATCCACACCCAAGACCTCCATGTCTTGTTGCTTATCTATTGACATCCCGGTCGGTCTCGATTTTCTTTTACCCCATGGTTCTGTTCCACGATAGCAAATATAGCCAACCGTGCTCCAGTATCCACCTAGATCTCGCAGGTGATAGGACATCACCCGACTTCTACCGGTCTAAGCATGGCAAAACATATATTCGATCCTGGACCTATACCGGTTAAAAGGTGTAATATCTGGACAAGGAATGTATATGCATCAAGTGGTTCCATTCAACTCTTATAACCTAATGCATCAATCATAAGTACTTAAGTAATCATTTGTAAAATACTGGGAGACTTAGAATGCTCTGAGGCTTGCCTCGCAGAAAGGAAGTGGGGCGGTGGTCAGGACACTCCGGAAGCTCTTCAGGATTCTGCTCCACGCCTTCGGGAGCTGCGACTTGAGGATTCTCCTGCTGGTCTCCTTCCTCTACCTCGTCGAATTCCAGCAATGTTATTTCTTCCTCCGATCCTAGATGCATGAATATGGCATAAGGTATCGTGAATGCATATATGTTAACAAGTGCATCATGTTCTACTGAGTAGGTGCATATCTCTTCTTGATTATGTAACTAATTACTTCGACAATGCATCTACTACTTCACAAACAGCAGCTACTTATTTTACTCATAACTGGAGTTCTAATTATCCAAATGCAGTGATCCTAGACTTTTTGGAAAGCTTATAAAATTACCTACAACTTTGTTATTAACCATTTTTATAGTAAACATCATTTTTATCATGCAACTTATCGAACTCCAGAATCTGTCCGGAATCCTTCCAATTTGCATTACAAAGTAACAATACTTCTACTTCATGTAATCATTCAAAGTTTGACAACACAAAGTCTACCAACAGTTTACGCATACCAAATACACTCAAGAAAACCTAATGGTGAAGCCCAAACTATTTCTTTATATGCCTTTATTATTTTATTTAGATACATAGGTTAAATAATAAATATATATCAAATGTGCATCATAAATTCTTAAAAATTTACAGTACCTTACTAATGCTATCAAAGGACTACTGTAAAAGTTTCATGCCATTTTATTCAATAAAACACTCTATACAAAAAAGACAAAGCATAAAGGCTTAAAATAACATAAATAGAAAACCCTAGTGAAAAGTGTCAAGCAATAGATTTCCTATTTTTCTTAGCATCCTTATGGTACTAGGATTACCCCCAACAAATTTCATAAATTTTGGATTCATAAATAATTTATAAAAATTCATACAAGGATTAGCTATTTATAAAAGAAAAATCTATAACTATAAATATACACATGCACTGATCCTCAAATTTTTAACAGAGCTTATACATGTTAAGAATAGCTTACCACAAAAATTTCATAAGTTTTGGAGCACAGGACCTTTAGATCTAAAATAAACAAGTTTACATGCATTGAAAAATACATTTCAAATCTCCATTTAAATCTGCCAAAATTTCTACTGTAAGTGTCAAGATCATATTTTTCTTAAATACTACACTTCCTAAGGAACACTACCAAATTTATTGTACAATTTTTGAAGCTACCAAACTGGAGATCTAAGATTCACAAAACACATGAAATCTGAATTCAAAATAAACTAGCTTTCAATACTGTTGTCGCTGACCGGTGGGACCCGCTGACAGGGGACCCCACACGTCATTGAGACAAGAACAGAGCAGGCGGCGCTATGCTACTGGCACGGCCGGAGCTCGCCGACGGCGAACTTGCCGGCGATGACATCATCATGAGGTGATCTACTCAACCTCGCGCACACGTTGCACTACTTGGTGGGACCTCTCGTCGGGGCTAGCGACTACGGCGGCGCCAATGGCGGGGCGGAGGTGTGGGTCGACGGCGTTACGCCGGTGGAAGCCATGACGACTCGACCTAGAGCTCGGACGAGCATAACTGAGCTACGGTGAACCTATCTAGCGCTCTATCGTGGCCTGCAATGGTCGGGTTAGGTCTGACCACGGCGACGGAGGTGGCGGCGGAGCTCCGACGAGGCTGTGTGCAGGGCTGGAGCTTACCGAGCACCGGCAGCGGGCACGGGTGGATGCGGTGAGCTGCTGGGGTGGCGGTGGAGGGCTGCGGTGGTGATGGAGGAGCTAGGCGTGAGCTGGCGCCTTCAACGGTGATGGCGGGCTCTCAGCGCCGAGGCTGCCGCTGCTGTGGGCGAGTGGACGGCGAAGGAGGAGCTGGGAATGTGAAAACGAGGGCACGGACAGGAGCAGGCGGTAGCTGGGGTGGTAATGTCGTGCTCAGGCGCGTCGTGGCCTGCGTGGTCAGGGCAACAGCGATGCGCGGCCATCGCGGCTTCCACGCGGCGGCCATGTCCTGGCGACGATCGGCCACTGGACCAGCCAGTTCAGTTCATCAATGACGCGATGCAGTGCCTGACGACGTGTTTTGACGGTGAATTATCTCCTAAACCGAAGCTCCAAAGTGCAAACGATCTACACGACTTGTGTAGTCCTATGTACCAGCTACAACTTTCGTTAAGGAATTAGGCTCTAATTTGCAACCAACACTGAGTAATGTCATCCCCAATGTCAGCCTATCAGTCTGTCAATGAACAATGACTTAGAAAAATTTCATAAGTGTTGAAATGTTTGTTTTGATGATTCTTGTGATCCAATTTCAAACATGTTAGGAGCTGAATCATTCAATGACCCAAAAATAAAAGTTGCTCCTTATGTCAAATACTACAACTTTTCTTTGGTGGCCACCTCCATGCAAGGTCTCTAACACCTAGTTCAAACTTGGTCAAACATGTCACATTTAAATGATGATACACTTCAAATCATGGCTTAATGACCTAATTACCCCTAACCATGAATATCAAAGTTGTTCATAATGATACTCTAAACATGTTTAAGCAATTTGCAAGGTCATTCAATCATTTCATGTATTAGTCTCTCATAGAGCTATTTAGTGTAATCACACGAAAGCTTAAGTGTTGGTTCATGAAAGGTGACCATGAACAAAGTCCTATTTGCTAACCTAGGTGTTGCTACATGTTTGTGTGACTCACATCCACCAAGTACATGTGTACACTCATGATCATATGCATATACACATGGAGACATGAAATAATGAGAAAGTTGCATATGTTCAAGGAAACATGCGATAACAAGCAAATGTTGCAGATGTTTCAATCCAATGTTTCAATTGTAAATGTGTGTTTATGAATGCTTGATGCTCATGCTCATGTTATGCACATCAATTTATGCAAGGCTAACACCTGAGGTGTTACAATTACAGAACTAGAGGAACTTCTTCCCAGTGAACTATGTGCCATTGTCCGTGATGGTAGAGTTTGGGACTCCAAAACGGCAGATAATGTCAAGGAAAAACAGCACGCCTTGCTCGAATTTGATCACAGAGATCGGCTGAGCCTCTATCCATTTTGTGAACTTGTCTACGGTGACAAGTAGGCACATGTAGCCCTCGGGCGCTCTTTTGAGAGGCCCGACCATATCAAGCCCCTAGACCATGAATGGCCAGGTGATGGGAATCGTCTAGAGCGCCTAGACAGGCAGGTGGGTCTACCAAGCATAGTACTGGGCTACTGGCACCCTTCGCAGGTGCGCATGACCTGCTCAGCGTCGGCTACCATGGTTGGCCATTAGAAGCCTTGTCGGAATGTGTTTCTGACCAAGGTTCTGGGCATGGCATGGTGCCCACAGATCCCGCCATCGATGTCATCCAGCAGCCGCTTCCCTTGTTCAATCGAGATACAGTGCTGCAGCATCCCAGTGTGGCTAGGCTTGTAGAGCTCTTCCTTGATGACGACAAATGACTTGGCGCGACGTGTGAGCTGTCGAGCCTCCATCTTGTCCGCTGGTAACACCTTCTAGAGGAGGTAGTCGAGGTAGGGCATTCTCCAGTCGGTAGGAGGGTCGGGCTCTGCCGCTGGGTCAGTGTCAAGCTCCATCACCGGATCTTCGTGGACCTCCACAGCCTTGAGGTCAGATGGGACCGATGGAGGGCTGACCCTCGAACCTAGGGTGGGCAGCGTGTTGTCGACCCCATCCCCCAAGCCCGGGTCGAAGGGATCAGAAGGGTTTGATGGTCGCCCAGCCCCCGAGCCCTAGGCGGAGGGGTCGGGCGATGCTGATGGTTGCCTAGCCCCCGGGCCCAAGATGGGTGGCTTGTTACTTGTATCCCCTGGTTCTTTGTAGCGGACCGAGGGCTTGTGCTGATCACTAGAAAAGACGCCAGCCGAGACTGGCTCTTGGCCTGATGCCATCTTCGCTAGCTCATTGGCTGCCTTGTTGAGCCATCGGGTGATGTGGTTGAACTCGAGGCCATCGAACTTGTCCTCCAGCTTGCGGACCTCCTAGCAGTACACAGCCATCTTGGGGCTATGGCAGCTTGACTCCTTCATGACCTGGTCGACGACTAGCTAGGAGTCACCCCAAATGTTGAGTCATCGGATGCCCAACTCTATCGTGATGCGTAGGTCATCGATGAGAGCCTCGTATTCAGCCATGTTGTTTGAGGTGAGGAAGTGGAGGCAGGCCATGTACCTCATGCGCACCCCAAGGGGCGAGATAAAAACTAGCCCCACGCTAGCACCCTTCTTCATCAGCGAGCCATCGAAATGCATGGTCCAATACTCTTGATCAACGGCGGCCGGCGACATTTGGATCTCGATCCATTCCGCCATGAAGTCAGCCAGCTCCTGGGACTTGACGACAGTCCATGGGACATACGAAATGCCTTGACCCATCAATTTGAGAGCCCACTTGGTGATTCTTCCCATCACATCTTGGTTTTGGATGACCTCATCGAGAGGAAAGGACATCCCCACCGTCATGGAGTGTGACTCGAAGTAGTGGCACAATTTCCATTTGGTGATGAGGACGGCGTAGAGGAGCTTTTGGATCTAGGGGTAGCGGGTCTTGGAGTCGGACAAGACCTCACTAATGAAGTACATGGGACATTTTACTTTGAGGACAAGCCCCTCTTCCTCTCACTCCACCACTAGTGCGGCGCTGACCACCTGCGTGGTGGCCGTGACAGCGATGTAGAGCAGGAGTGGCTCCCCGATGGTCAGGGGAACCAGGATCAGGGCCTTCGTCAGGAGCTCCTTGAGCTTGTCAAGCGCCTCCTAGGCCTCGGGCGACCACTCAAAGTGGTCGGCTTTCTTTAGAAGCCGATAAAAGGGGAGTTTGATGTCATTCGTTTGGAGCTTCACAAAGGTCAGCTCAAGGTCAGTCACAAGCTCGTTGGTGCATTTGGATTTGACTATGATGTCATCCACATAAGCCTCAATGGTCTACCCAATGAGGTCACCGAAGCACTTGAGCATGCAACGCTGATATGTAGCCCCCGTGTTTTTTAGACCAAATGGCATTGTGACATAGTAGTATGATCTAAAGGGGGTGATGAAAGAAGTCATGAGCTGGTCGGACTCTTTCATTGCGATCTGATGGTACCCGAAGTATGCATCAAGGAAGCAGAGGGTTTCACACCCTAAGGTCGAGTCGACTACTTGATCTATGCATGGCAAAGGAAACAGATCCTTTGGGCATGCTTTGTTAAGACCCATGTAGTCAACACACATTCTCCATTTCATACTCTTTTTTCTTACAAGAACGTGATTGGCTAACCACTCAGGATGATACACTTCCTTGATGAACCCGGCCACCAAAAGCTTCGCAATCTCCTCGCTGATGGCCCTATGCTTCTCTTCATCGAAGCGACGTAGGCGCTGCTTCACTGGCTTAGAGCCTAGCCTAATCTTCAAGGCATGCTCGGCGACTTCTCTTGGAATGCCCGACATGTCTGAGGGCTTCCACGCAAACTTATCTTTGTTGGTGTGGAGGAAGTCGACGAGCGTGCTTTCCTATTTGGAGGAAAGCATGGTGCCGACACGGAGCACCTTGCTATCAGGGCTGCTAGGATCCACGGGGATCTCCTTGATGCCTTCAGTAGGCTCAAAAGACCCAACAGACTGCTTGGAGTCTGGAGGCTCCTCGACGGTCCTCTCCCGGATGGTTGTGAGCTCAGTGGAGGCGATGATTGCCATGGCGTGCTCGTAGCACTTCATCTCACAGCACTCCACCTCAAACTTGTAAGCACGTTGGAAGGAAATGCCGATGGTGATGACCCCTCGCGGGCTCGGCATCTTCAGTTTTAGGTAGGTGTAGTTGGGGACGGCGATGAACTTCATGTAACATGGGCATCTAAGGATGGCGTGGTAGGTTCCGTGGAACCCAACCACTTCGAATATAAGGGTCTCCATCCTGTAGTTGTTCGGACTCCCAAAGGTGATGGGTAGATCGATCTGCCTGATTGGCATGGCTAGCTTCCCAGGCATGATGCCGTGGAAAGGCGCCCCGGTCGGTCGGACGCACGATCGGTCGATGCCCATGGTGTTGAGTGTCTCAGCATATAGGATGTTGAGGCCGCTACCGTCGTCCATCAGCACCTTGGTAAGTCGCTTTGTGCTGACGATCGGGTCGACCACGAGTGGGTACCTCCTTGGCTGCAGGATGTTCTCTGGGTGGTTGGTCTGATCAAAGGTGATGGTGGACTCCAACCATCGGAGGAATGAGGGCTCGACTGGCTCAATCGTATAGACCTCGCGCCGTGCTAGCTTCTGGTGTCGCTTGGAGCCATAGGGGGCCGAATCCCCAAAGATCATGAGGCAACCGTCCGGCATTGGAAAGCCACCATCCTTCCCCTCGATGTCGTCTACCGCTGACTTGGAGTCCTTACTCGGCTCTCCCTTGTTGGAGCCGCTGGACAAGAACCGCTTCATGAGGATGCAGTCCTTGTACAGGTGCTTGACAGGGAAGGCGTGGTTCGGGCATGGCACCTCAAGCAGCTTCTCAAAGTGGTCAGGTGTGCCCTCGGTGGGCTTTCGACCCCCTTTATGGTCGATAGCGGCCATGAGCGAGCTCTCGCGCCGCTACTTATTCTTCTTCTTGTTGGGGCGATTGGAGACGCCTTCGCCGGCGTCGTCGTCCCATTTTGCCTTGCCCTTGGAGCGGTCAAAAATTGCTTTAATCGCCTCCTCGCCTGAGGCGTGGCTGGTGACAATGTCAAGGAGCTCCTTGGTGGTTCATGGGCCCTTGCATCCTAGCTTGTGAACTAGGGACTCGTAGGTCATCCTAGATAAGAAGGCCCCTATGATGTCGGCATCGACGATGACAGACAGTTCGTTACACTACCGGGAGAAGAGCCGGATGTACTTGCGGAGAGTTTCTCTGGACTTCTACTGATAGTTTTTGAGGTCCCATGGGTTCCCAGGGTGCATGTAGGTGCCCTAGAAGTTGCCCACAAAGATCTCCTTCAGGTCCTCCCAACCGTGGAGGCGATTGGGCGGAAGGTGCTCCAGCCATGGTCACGCCAAGTCAGCGAGGAACAAGGGGACATTGCAGATAATGAAGTTGTCACTATCCATGCCACTGCCCTGGCAAGAAAGCCGATAGTCCTCGAGCCACAGCCCGGGGTTTGTTTCCCCAGAGTACTTTGGGACATTGGTCGGTGGCCGGAATCGCGCTAGGGAGGGTGCATTGAGGATGTGCCGGCCAAAGGCCTGAGGTCCCGGTAGGTCAGGGCTCAGGCTTCGGTCCTCGCCGCTGTCGTAGCGTCCACCGCGATGAGGGTGGTAGCCATGGCTGGCCCCCTCTCTCTCACCGCTGTAGGCACGCCTACGGGCATCCAGAGTGTTGCGTGCATCATGGTGGAGGCCTTGATACTCGCACACCAAGACCACGGCGCGTGACCTACCGCCGTGCTACGCCTGGTGGACGGAAACATCCCTGTCGGGTCGCTCTAAGGGCACGCGCTGACTGACGTCGAGCTCGTGTTGTTGGGGCAGCGAGCTCTCCGCTTGTTGCTCCGCTGCATGCTCGAGCAGCGTGTGAATCTCGCAGTGGGCCTAACGATCTTCGGGCCTCGCTGGCACAAGGAGCCCTCGAACCAACGTTGTCGCGGCTGTGATGTTCTGGCTCGCTCGGGCTAAGTGTCGAAGGGCGCCGTCGTCTTCGATGATCTTCCGGTTGACGTCACGGGCCATGGCACGTGCGCACCCACTGTCTCCACGGTGCTCGATCTCGTGCTCGAGCTCTGTGCATTCTTGCTCAAGCTAGAGTCGAGCCTCCTCGAGCTCTTGCTGCCAGGCCTTTAGCTGCTCCTTCCTCATGCGAGGGTAGGCCTCTGCATCTTGCCCGACCCCGTTGTTGGGGTCGTTCGGTGAGGTAGCCCCTCTCTCGTGGATGCTTTCGGCGCACCCCTCAGGGGTACCTGCCATGAAGCATTCTCGCAAGGGGTGATAGCTCCCCTTGCTGGAGTCAGAGTCAGAGAATGACTCTGAGTCTCCCACGAGAAGGTCTTGGAAGGATTCCACGACATACTCCGTCATCCCTACGAACTCATTCGTAAGGGGTGAGTGGACGCGCTGTGCCATGAGGTGCCCAACGGTCCATGTAGCATTGTGCAGGCTAAATGGGAATGCCACCGTGGCCCCTCCAGTGAGGTGTCCTGGGGTGAGCGACTCCCCTGCAGCGAGCTGCGTCATGACATTGGCGAAGGAGAAGGCGAGGCAGCGTAGGTCCTCCTAGGACGGTCGAGGTCCTAGGAAGGCGGCGAGCAAGCGCTCAAGCCTCACGTAGTCGAACTCAAGGAGTTGGTCGCTCCTAGGGGCATGGGCCTTTGATGCGTGCAGCTGCAGCTCCTCGAATTCCTTGTCGATCGCATTGAGGCTGGTGGAGTGGAGAGGCTGGATGGTCGCGGGACCCTGCGCCAGCTCTCCCTCCAACGTGATGATGAAATCTAGGCTCCCGAAGCGCATGTGCGTGCCTGGGACCCAGCTGATGCCGTGGCTAGCCATACAAAGCCTGGTGATGATGTCGAGACGCGCAAAAGGCCCCTACCTAGTGCGCCCACTGTCGGTGTTTCGAGTTACCAACTAGTAAATTTTTAGATTACGCGTCTGGCTCGGATGGTGTGCTCGGAAGACACAAGGGTTTATACTGGTTTGGGCGGAATGTCCCTACATCTAGTTCACTATTGCTCATGTTACCGGCACTGAAAGTTTATAGTAGGGGTTGCAAACGGGTGAGAGAGGGAAAGGGTCCCAAGTCTCTGGTGTGTGCGTGTGCGGCTAAGGCGTGTTAGGGCGTGTAGAGATGTGTTCGGATGTCTGTTGAGGCATCTAAGGCGTATAGAGCCATGTTTAGACATGCCCTTCATGGGGCTTCCTGCTTCCCCTTTTATAGATGAAGGGGAAGGGCAAGTTACAGAGAGAAAGAGGGAGAAAAGTCAAAGAGAAGAAGGCCTCGAGGACCGCCGGGTCCTTCTTCTCCTTTATGCGGGTCCCGCCGACGCTGTAGATAGTGACAGGGATGGCTCCACGCCGGGCTCCTGTTCACCACTGGTGCCACGCCCCAGTGTCATCAGCTGGTCGTGGCGTCCCATCCCATCCCATCCCGGTGGACGACGCGGCGAACCGACGTGTCGGTCAGCGGACATATGGGGAGTAGGTAGCATAGTGACCATGCATCCGTCACAGTGGGTGATGTGAATCCTCGGGAGTGACACGTCGTGGCCATGGGCCACGTCGAGATGTGCCTGCTCCCTGCCCGATGCCAGAAGTTTGACCTTGGGTTGTACCTTCTGACCCGTAGTGGTTGGCGGCGGTACGGGCTTCCGTCAGGCGAGATGGAACCTATGCCCCAAGGATCGGGCGAGACAACTCCCGCTCCCTTGGGGTCGAGCGATGCGGGGCCCGTGCCAAAGGGGTCGAGCTACGCGGGGCCTTTGTCCAGGGGGTCGGGTGAGACGGAGACCGTGCCCTCGAGGTTGGGAGACACGGGGCCCGTGCCCTCAAGGTCGGACGAGACGGAGACCGTGCCCCCGGGGTTGGGCGACACGGGGCCCGTGCCCTCAGGGTCGGGCGAGGCGGGGCCTGTGCCCCAGCTGTCGGGCGAGGCAGAGCCCACACTTCAGCGGTCGGGCGAGGTGGAGCCCGTACTCCAGCCGTCGGGCAAGGCGGAGCCCGCGCCCCAGGGGTCGGTCAAGGCGAGACCCGCACCTCAACGGTCGGGCGAGGCAGAGCCTGCGCACCTGGGGGCCGGTTGAAGCCGTAGTCGCGCACTTGATTGCTCGGGTGAATCAGT